>NC_139962.1:57791683-58229957 GCF_963454915.1 Gymnoscopelus microlampas | reverse complement strand
GCTGAGCACTGATTTAGCACTGTATATTTTCTTGAAGGCCTACTATTGTCTGTTTTCGTTGTTTACCAGCACTGCAGGGTAGCCTAGTATATCGTCTCTGTCGCGGTGGAAACCTCATATTGTCCAAAACTGTTACATTTCAGGATTCCAAATTCAAAAGCAGAAAAGGTAGCAGGTCTACAAGCTCGAAACATACTTTTGATGCTTTGGTGTGACGCTGTAGAATGAGCAAGTAGGGCATTCATTTACGAAATAACACAAAAAGCAAAAATATGGAGATAAGCGGTTTCTGCCCGATAGCAACGATTTTGTCCATCGTAAATAGTGCATTCTCTAACCGGTTAACGGTTATTTAACCGTCAACCAGTTTCTATCAAACAATCACGAAGGGACAAAATAAAAAAATCCCTCAAAAAGACGTGTGCAGTCAGTGTGTGAGCTTACCCATTGGAATGGACGTGCCGTGGATCTTGTCGGCGTATCCAGCAAAGTATCTGAGAGTCTTTATGGTTCCCTGGAGGTCGACAAACAGGGTGGGCAGGAACGGTTTCCCACTGTCCAATGACTCTATCGTCTGAAGGGAGTGGAGGGGAAAGGGAGACATGGTTGGGAAAACATCGTAACAGAACGAATCCTAATATAATTTCGACTCCCGCGCTCCGAGTGTTTCCCTCGTCTCGAGAGTGAAACACCATCCTAAGATAACATCAACCTACGCACAAGCCCTTAAGTTATGGCACTTGCGTTCCTTTTAACTAACACAATAAAGTGGTTGAGATGATTTAATACCGTCGTAAACACATGAAAAAAAAAAGATCTTAGCCGGGCCCCCACACGAAAAAAAAAGGGGGCAATATTTTCTTTCATAGTCCATTACTTAAGAGTACAGATGTGGTCAGTGTTGCTGCTAGTAGTTAAGGCTGTGTTCAGACTGGCAGCCCCCCGTATCCCAAATGGCTGGCCCTATCCATAGGAATCACACTGGCTTTTATCAAGTCCGAACGGCTAAAAACACACAAACACATTTTTTTGCTGCACAGGTTTGAACCACATTCCTACAGTAGACGTGGTTTGAAATCGTCTCTGTCGGGGCGGGAAACCTCACATGTCCGAAACCGTTACTTTTCAGGATTCCGCGTTTCGAGCTTGTAGATCTGCTACTTTTGTGTAGCCTCGATCTCCAGTCTTTTATTTTTTAGTTTTGCTCAAAAATAAGAGCCTGAACCAGCGTGTTGACTTTCCTGGAATAGGAAGTGTTTCATTTCATGTCTTTATGTCGTTACCGCAGCAGCAACTAGCACGATTTGTCGACAATGTATGAATACACACATCTGATCTGATCACTGCGCAACTAACAGCAGTGTGGACAGCAGTGGTGAAAAGTAACTAAGTATATTTACTCAAGCACTGTATTTAAGTACAGTTTTGAGGTATTTTTTACTTTACTGCAGTATTTCCAATTTCCAATACTTTTTACTTCGGCTCCACTACTTCTCAGAGGAAAATATTGTACATTTACTCCATTACAATTATGTGAATACTTAGTTACTAGTTACTTTGCAGATTTGTATTATTATTACAAAACCTACATTAACCTCTTCAGCCCTATATATATATATACATACGTCGGCTATTTTCCAAGGATTTCTATACGTCCATTGAAATGGTTTATTTCTGCGTAAATGAGTAGGCTACTTTTCTTTTGTACTTTAAGTACATATTGATTGGTGTGTGTGTGTGTGTGTGTGCGTGTGCGTGTGCGTGCGCGTGCGTGTGTGTGTGCGTGCGCGTGTGCGCGCGCGCATGTACTCACTGCTAGATAGACACTGTCTCTTGTGTGTGTGTGCGCGTGTACTCACTGCTAGATAGACACTGTCTCTTGTGTGTGTGTGCGCGTGTACTCACTGCTAGATAGACACTGTCTCTTGTGTGTGTGTGCGCGTGTACTCACTGCTAGATAGACACTGTCTCTTGTGTGTGTGTGCGCGTGTACTCACTGCTAGATAGACACTGTCTCTGTGTGTGTGTGTGCGCGTGTACTCACTGCTAGATAGACACTGTCCCTCTCCACCAGGTCGGCCAGTTTGTGCAGCAGTCTCCCGCGCTCCGAGGCGTCCATCCTCCTCCACACGGACCCCATGGAGAACGCCTGACGGGCCGCCTGCACCGCCTTGTCTACGTCCGCCTATAAGGAGACGTTTTCAATGACATAAGTCGTTGTTATTCACGAACATTTTCATGTCAACGACCCCCCCACGTTGTTATCGTTGCTGTCGGGGGCAGAAACCACTTATCTCCATATTCTAACATCACAAAATAGCAGATCTACAAGCTCATAGCGCGGCACCGAGTGCCGCGCTATGAACATTCGTGCAAATCTTTGAATGTATGTTTTTTTAAAGCGAACGTTTGTAACTCAAATCTTTTGGTATTTTTGGGTAAATTAACGCCCTACTTGATCATACTACAGCGTCACACACAAAAGAAAGTATCCAAAGTAGCAGGTCTACAAGCTCGAAACGTGGTTTTTGAGCTTGTAGATCTGCTACTTTGGCTGTTTTTGAATTTGAATGCTGAAAAGTACAGTTTTGGACATAACGAGGTTTCCACCCGACAAAGACGATATGTATAAGGCCATGCCCCCCCCCCCCCCCCCCCCCCCCCCCATTGAAAAGATTATGTGCCAGGGGACCGTCATAAGAGAAGATTGGTCAGCAATTTTTTCTAACGTTCTTCCAAATTAGCCGATCTACAAGCTCACAACACAATCGGCTATATTTGAATAGCCGGGGGGGGGGGGGGGGGGGGGGGATGGCACTTAGAGAACCAGTGCCATAGACCAATAATCACACAACGGCCATGCTCTTCTTTCACACCTGGGGGCGTCATATACTGGGGTGGGTGGGAACTAGCACCCACCCCCACCCCAAGTGTGGAAAAAACACCAAAATGGCCGCCGTGTGAAGAGGGCTAATAAACAGGTGTTTCTCCGTACCCCTCGGACTAGAATGAACCCCCCACACACACACACACACACACACACACACACACACACACACACTACACTTGTGAAGACGTCAACGTTTTTAGGACGGTGGTTTCGTGAATGCTATTTATGTTTTAAGATGTTGCCATTTCTAACCGTAAAGGTTGTTACACACCGGCGAATATAAGCAAAATTCGGACTCGTTCCGAATAATTAAAAGACGCTTTTTCGCTTCGCTTTTTCGCTCCATGTACGGAGCCATTGACTTTATAAGGTTTTTAAAAAAAACGCATTATTCGCACGAAAAGATCGCCCCGGTGTGTAAGGACCTTAACCCTAAAGCATAGCATAGCAGATCTACAAGCTCGCGCTTGCGACGTGTTGTGTGAGCTTGTAGATCTGCTATTCTCTGCTTATTTTTTGTAGATCCGCTATTTTTCAATGCATGACACCGGCGTACTATGAAAACATTAGATTCATAACCTAGTATGAATCTTTTTTCTTTTCTTTTCTTTTTTTACCATAATAGAACCACAATGTCTATTTCTCATATTCCACAGTGCATGCAATGGGGACACTTGGCTCTCACAAGTACATAGTAATACAAGTACACACACACACACAACGCCCCCCCAACCTCCCCTTTCTGCCTGTTCCCCCCTTTATTCCACCCAGAGGTGCTGATTTAGGGAAAGACCAGAGACACTGCCAGGGTAACCAAACCACATTAGACTAAACTCATCCATTCCCGCCGTTTGCTTTTCTTAACCCATTAAGACCGGGAACGCATCTGTGTGTCATTTTAAGATGTCTTTGGCTATTCAAAAACAGCAGATCTACAAACTCAGAGCGCGGCACCGAGTGCCGCGCTATGAGCGTGTAGATCTGCTATTTTTGGAAAAATCTTTGAATATGTATATATTTTTAAAGTGAATATTTTTAACTCAAATCTTTGCTTCTGGGGGATTCTACAAATGTCTTCTAAATCCTAACAGTTTTTTTGAAGAGACTTGTGTTGCTATATCAGTGGTTCTCAAACTTTTTCACGTCAAGGACCTCCAAAATGTGTATGTATTTGGCCAAGGACCCCCATCTCAAAACGCTTTGTTCCAGGGACCCCCAGAAGCAAAGATTTGAGTTACAAATGTTCGCTATAAAAAAAAATATATATATATATTCAAAGATTTGCACAAATGTTCTCGATTTTTCAAAAATAGCAGATCTACAAGCTCATAGCGCGGCACTCGGTGCCGCGCTATGAGCTTGTAGATCTGCTATTTTTGAATAGCCAAAAGTGTAAAATAATGGTTTAACTGGTTACACAGATGCGTACCCGGCCTTAACGGGTTAATTTCTGGGACACAAACAGTTCACACGTGCAAACGGCGCACCGAATGAAAGGGGGAAAGCGGTGCCAGAGGCCGGGGTACGGCGGATTACTTAGAGAATGTGGAAAACAAGGGAGCGGTTTTTACCTTTTTTAGAGAACGTGATCCGATTCTCATAATGTAATCGTCTCTGTCTGGGTGGAAACCTCGTATGTACACATGTCCAAAACTGTTACTTTTCAAATTAAAAAAAAGCATCCAAAAGTAGCAGATCTACAAGCGTTTCGAGCTTGCGGATCTGCTACTTTTGATGCTTTTGAGTGACGCTGCGATATGATCGACTAGGGCGTTCATTTACGGGAAAAAAATCATGGGAGATAGGAGGTTTCTGCCCGGAGACACCGACGATAGGGAGGGGAAAAATAACTGTGTTTTTCATTTAAATAGTTTATGCTAAAAAAGCGAATGAAAATAAACAGAATACCTTGTCTGCTTCCTGGACTTCACAGATCTGCTCTCCGGTGGCGGGGTTCTGGACGGAGAAGACCTTCCCACTGACGGAGTCGTGCCATTCGTTGTTGATGAACATCTGCAGGGAGAAGAGATAGAGCTCTCTGTAAACATAATGTCCTGGACACGACACGTGGAAGTTAACCCCAGAAAGGTTTTGTACCACGTTATTGCAAAATCCGGACAAATTGCCACCATTTGTTTCAGAAGCTTTATACCGAGCTACACTTGACTACATGTGTAGGAAATTGACAATTTAACCCGTTAAGACCTGAGGCCGATTCTACAAACGCCTTCTAAATCAGTAGTTCTCAAACGTTGGCCGTGGACCAATACAGCTCCATTGAATTGTGATAAAGTCGATTTCTGCTGATTCTACAATATCCAGATCTGTCTCTCTCTCCAGTGGTAAAGGCATGAGCAACCGTTGGGGGGTTTCTGGAACCAAACGGGAAGTATAGCTCATTGAAGACTTCAAAATGACATAACTGCTCTGACGGCAGAGATGAAACGCAGAATCGTCGTCTTTTTTTTCTTTTTCTTTTTTTATCCCACGATTTTGTTACCCACTTTTTCACCCCGTGCCAATTACCTAATGTAATCCTGGGCGCTACTCTCCCTCTGCCAGCCTAGGGAGAGCCTAGAACTGAGCTCAACACAGAATTCCATCTTGATTATTTCATCCGCTCTGGGTGACATAATGACATCACCTAATACGCTGCAAGGAAAAACTATGCACGCAACGCAAATCTTTGAATATATATATGTATTTTTTTTTAAAGTCAAATCTTTGCTTCTGGAGGTCCCTGGCACAACATATTCTTCAGATGGGGGGGGTCCGTGGCCAAATACCTTATCAATTATGAAAACCTTTGAGAACCACTGAAGTAAGGTGATTGCGCTTGGAGGCGATTATAAAATAACCACCAACCAACAGGCTTTGTTTGGGGGCCTCCCTGCCCACAGTACCTCTCTGAGTCTTGTGTAAGAGAGGGATATGAGGAGGGGGAATCTGTGGAAATCTGGACGGAGATTCCTGCCTGTCCAGCATGGCTCTCTGGGGAGTGCTCCACCATCCAGACAAAAAAGGGGGGGGGGGGGGGGGGGGGGGGGCAGATAAATCCCTATCAGACACCAGACACCCCCCGCCACCCCCCCCCCCCCCCTCTCTCTCCTCTCCCCCCCCCCCCTCTCTCTCCTCTCCCCTTCCCCTCAAGCACAGACACACGTTTCACAACATCTCTGCTCGTTTACGAGATCATAAAACACGTGCTGCACTTGGTCTCTGTGATGCGTTAAAGCAAGCCTTCCGTTAAACAACCGCCCAGGATTTTCCCAAAAAAAAACAAGGGAACATATTCAAAAGATCTAATAAAGCAACAAAAGAAAAATAAATGTTTAGACAAATAACACAAGAACCCGCGGGGCGGGAGTTGCGGCGGAGAGGCTGTTTACAGAGAGACGCTTTCCAACAATGAGTCCATCACTAAGGTTTTTTTTTTTCTTTTTTGCTGCAGAAAGGGCCCACGCAGATCAACATGACCACAAGGTGTGGCTTTGGAAATCGAGAGGATAACTTACGTAAGAAGTGAGTAAATTATAAACAGTGCTGGAGAAGGAGTGCTCTGAATTTTCTTTACTTGAGCAAAAGTAGCAATACCTCGACGTATAGCGATACTCTGTTACAAGTTTAAAAAAAGTCCTGTATTCAAAGTTTAACTTGAGGAAAAGTACAATCAAAATACTTTAAAGTACCAACGGTAAAAGTATACTTTTTACTAAAGTTTAAAAAAAAAACGTTCGAAAATAGCCGATCTACAAGCTCGCAACGCATCGCAATGCCACTCCTCATGAGCTTGTATTGGCATAAGGCTTAATTGGGCTTAATTGTTTCATTTCGGTTTCGTAGTAATAATCAAAATCTACAAAGTAACTCGTAACTAAAGTTTTCAAATAACTGTAGTGGTGTAAAACAAAAAGTACAATATTCGCCTCTTAGATCATGTAGTGGAGTAAAAGGACGTATATACTCGAGTAAAGTAAAAGCACCTCAAAATTGTACTGAAGTACACAGTGCTTGAGTAAATGTACTTGGTCACTTTCCAGCGCTGGTTATAAAACATGTTTAGATCCATTAGTGGGGGGGGGGCTACTCACACACTGTTGTTAATGGCTGTCGGTCTGCGTGATACATGGAGTGCAAGGAGAACATCCACTGGCACAAATCCTCTTTGTGTATACATACGCTCTTATGTGCGTCCTTTTCTCCTGGAGAGGAGCTCCCATACGTACCCAGGCACAAACCTTTTGAGAGACAGGGTTCAAGTGCTCCACCGCTCCTAGGCCTCACTAAACTCCGCCAGCATGTTTACCTACATAAACTTACAGGGCTTAAGTACTATTTAATTGGCTGTAAACTGTTAGGAGTGTTTACTTTGAACCACTTGAAACCCAGTGTCTCTGTAGTGGGGAGGGGGGGACGAACATTCTGCGAAAGTTGTCGATCTACGAGGTGGCAAAGCGATCGGCTATTTTCGCAGGAAAGATTCGGTGCAGAGGGGAATACGGACCATGTAGATTGTAGAGACTCTTGGGGGGGGGGGGGGACCGGGCAACTAAGTACATCGTTGCTGTCGGGCAGAAACCTCTTATCTCCGTATTCTAACTTTTTGTGCGTCGCGCGAAAGCAGTAAAAGTAGCAGATCTACAAGCTCGAAACGCGTCGTGAAGCGACGCGTTTTGAGCTTGTAGATCTGCTATTTTTGCTACTTTTGAAAAAAATGTTTTAATTAAGTAACAGTTTTGGACATATATGAGACGATATAGGGTTGAAGTGGTTTTTAATGAAGGCATGAAATAGGAGTGAATCTTCAACTCACAGCACACACACACACACACACACACACACACACCATCTTCGTTCTCATGGCTTTCCGAGGTTTATAAAGAAGAGCGCTGAACAACATGAATAACTCACACGCAAGAAGACATCTCGGGGCGTTTGGTATCTGCACGTACCACTCAAAAAAAAAAAAGAAAAAAGAAGCGCACACACACACACACACACACACACACACACACACACACACACACACACACACACACACACACACACACACACACACACACTTATACTAGACTCATTCCTCTCTCTATTCATCTGCCCTCCCTCCCCCCTCCCCCCCTCCCCTATCTGGCCTGACAAGATAGACACAGAACCACAGTGGGTTCTCCACTTCTCTCACCCGGGGGCCATAGTGTTCTCAGGCGCCAGTTCCTTCCACCAGAGGCCCTATATATACCTTTAATCTGCCTCTCATTAAGGGCCACTTCATAAAATTGTCAGTAACGATAAGGAGCAAAGAGGGCTCCCGCTAACGAAAACAGAAAGCCCTGTAGAGCGCAGAATTAGTTTTTTTTGAATTTATAGAGGGCCACTGTTATAGTTGGACGGCCCTAAATCAAGAGGGGTAGACCTCTGACAGGCTCAAACCAGGGCCCGAGCGAAGAATGCGGGGACCGTGGGTTCTGCTTTATGCACGCCGCATAACCCCTCTTCTCCCTCCACACAACAAGGCCCTCTCTGCTAAAAGGAGCAGTGACGTGAAGTAACTAAGTACATCTACTCAAGTACTGTGCTTAATTACAATTTTGAGGTATTTTTTACTTTACTGGAGTATTTCAATTTTTCCCTCTCTACTCCACTACATCTCAGAGGCAAATATTGCACTTTTACTCCACTACTATTATTAGAAAGCTTTAGTTACTAGTTACTTTGCAATTGTCAATTATTATATTATAAAACATACATTAACCACGTTAGCCCTGTTTTATACATAGGGTATTTGAAAATAGCCGATCTACAAGCTCACAACGCGTCGCATCGCGACGCGTTGTGAGCTGGTAGATCTGCTATTTTCAAACATTTTTGAACTTTTACTTGTGGTACCAATACTTTTGTACTTTTACTCGGGCACATTTTTAATTCCGGACTTTTACTTGTAACGGAGTATTTCTACATTGCAGTATCGATACTTTTACTTGAGTAAAATATCTTGAGTACTGAAAAGAGAGACGGGGCAGAAGAAGAAGCACTAGAGGAGAACACTGGAGGACCCAGGGCCGCCACCTAAATCATGGCCAGAAAAAGGACAACCGTCAGGGCGCTAAAGCCGTTTGTTGCTCCACCCCTCTCATGGTGCTTCGGGGGGGCGCTGTTCGGACTTTTGTCTCGTTCCATTGAGGCAACTTGATTAAGATGACACGGCCGCGTGATAAATCAACACTCTCCAGGTTTCTTAAAATTGCTTTTAGGTTCATTTGGGAGAGAGGTGGGAGGGAGGGGGGACGGACAGGGATGAAAAAACTAAGTGCAAAAGTGCACATTTTCAGATGATAAATGGTGGGGTTTTTTTTTTCCTTCCTTCGCCCGTTCCCACCACCTCACATGTTGGGGTTCATGTTGGTTTGATAAAAATCATTATCGTGTTAACGGTTCTAACGAGAAACGTTGGTGGTACCCCCCCCTCCCCCACTCCCCATGAGTAGACAATAACATCTGATGAATCAACAAGCCGTTTCCTTAGGTTCAAGGCCTTATAAAAATCATTTTTTTTATCCATTATTATTATCAACCACACGTTTAGATTTTCAGAGACACTTAACCAATTCAAACCGGGAACGCATCTCTGTCATTTTTACATTTTTTGGGGCTATTAAAAAATAGCAGATATACAAGCTCATTGCGCGGCTTGTAGCTCTGCTATTTTTTAATCGTGAACATGCGTGCAAATCTTTGAATATATCTTTTTTAAAGCTAACATTTGTAATCTCTAATCTTTGCTTCTGGGGGATTCTACAAATGTCTTTTAAATCCCAACAGTTGTTTTTTTTTAAATACATTTGGCCGTGAAACCCCCCCATCTCAAAATATTTTGTTCCAGGGACCCCCAGAAGTTGTAACAGAGTTAAAAATGTTTGCTTTAGAAAATATATATAGTATAGTGCATATATATAGTATATAGTATATTCAAAGATTTGCTCAAATTGTCACTATTTTTGAATAGCCAAAGAGATCTTAAAATGACACAGATGCGTTCCCGGTCTTGAAGGGTTCAAAACATTATGAACTGTCAACTTGCAACATGTTTTTGAAAGCCATTAAAAAGGGATCCGTGACACAAATTGAGGATGCCTGATGTGAAAATAACAGTGAGCAGATAGCTCAATACGTCATGTATGTGGCACAGAGAGCAGCTGCAAATATTTAGCAACCCCCCCCCATTTTTGTCTGTTAAAGCTTAAAGCTGTCAATCACATCATGGCAGAGAGAGCCTGTTTTGGCAGATGAGACGTGTGTGTGTGTGTGTGTGTGTGTGTGTGTGTGTGTGTGTGTGTGTGTGTGTGTGTGTGTGTGTGTGTGTGTGTGTGTGTGTGTGTGTGTGTGTGTGTGTGTGTGTGTGTGTGTGTGTGTGTGTGTGTGTGTGTGTGTGTGTGTGTGTGTGTGTGTGTGTGTGTGTGGGGACATGATTACAGGTGGTGGAGGTAAACGTGTATACCACTCTTAGACAGTGGTGGAAGAAGTACTCACATTTTTTCCTTGAGTAACCAAAAGGAAAAGTACTCATTATGCAGAATGTCCCATTTCGCAAGTCGCCAAGTGTATAAAATCCTTTGAAAATAGCCGATCTACAAGCTCACAACGCGTCGCAAAACGACGCGTTGTCAACTTGTAGATCGGCTATTTTCAAATAGCCAAAGTATATATATATAGGGCTGAAGTGGTCAATGTATGTTTTGTAATAATAGTCTAAATCTACAAGGTAACTAGTAATTAACATTTCAAATAATTGTAGTGGAGTAAAAGTGCAATATTTGCCTCTGAGATGTAACGGAGTAGAAGTAAAAGTATTGAAAATTGGAAATACTCTAGTAAAGTAAAAATACATCAAAACACTTTCCGCCACTGGTTCTTGGTCCTTTATTATTCAGTTGTTATTTAATTAGGTTGGAGTTGTAGTGAGTTGTGCCCACTGTGTTATGTTTGTTGTTCATTCAGCGGTTTATTGTAACCTTAGATTGCAATTATAACTTGTCTATAATGACAGATAATTAAAAAAAAACATTGACCGTAGCACATTACTATAGTAATACAGGCTGTAGTGAAATGAGCATAGAAATGTGCATTTCCCATCTTAAGCGAATTAGTTGTGACAAGTTTGTTCAGTGATTTTTCACAGCAAAAGGCACATGGAAGTAATGGCTGGTCGGGTATGCCAAAAATACTGCAGCAAAACATCTGTTTGGCTGCTAACATCTTCTCACGGCTCACATGCTAAAGGCTTAAGGAATATATAATGGTACTCAGCTCTTGGCTTCTTTGGAATGGGGTGCATTATACTATACTATGGAAAACTATGCTATTTTCTCTCTCTCTCATATTTTTACAGCGTATTTTCACACAGAAGTAGCAGGTCTACAAGCTCGAAACGGAACTTTAGCTATTTTTGAATTTGAATCCTGAAAATATATATATATATTTTTTTTTACTTTACTAGAATATTTCCAGTTTTCAGTACTTTTACTTCTACTCCACTACATCTCAGAGGCAAATATTGTACTTTTACTCCAATTATTTGAAAACTTTAGTTACTTTGCAGATATAAATGATTATATCATAAAACATACATTAACCACTTCAGCCCTATTTTATACATAGGCTATTAGAAAATAGCCGATCTACAAGCTCACAACGCGTCGCAACGCGTTGTGAGCTGGTAGAGCTGCTATTTTCAAACATCTTAGCACTATTACTTCTGGCACTTTAAGTATATTTTGCTGCCAATATTTTTGTACTTTTACTCGAGTAACATTTTGAACACGGGCCTATTACTTGTAACAGCGTATGTTTATATTATGGTATTGCTACTTCTACTTAAGTAAAACATCCGAGCATACTTCTTCCACCACCTGCATATGAGGTTTCCACCCGAACATAGACGATATACGCACACACATATAGATAGAATGCGTGCATATATAACAGTGTGTGCGTGTGAGAGCGTGCGTATGTGGGATGTTACACAACACAACACAGATTCCACACAAGTCAGACAGAATCCTGAACACAGGGCACCTGCAGCCTTTGACAGCAGTACTGTCTGTCCAGGAAGTTTCATATCCTCCTGTCACAATGGCCATCTATTTCCTCTGTGTGTTTCATTTATATCATTACTACTGTTACTCAGAGAGCATGTGAAACTGGAGACCAGCTGCTGGGGTCTCCCCCCCCCCCATAGACCCCCCCATACCCCCCCCCCCCATGTCTGACACCACAGTGCCTTTATCGCCGCATGTCGGGCGGTAACCTTGTACGTCCAAAACCTGTTACTTTGCCAGGGAAATGGAAAGAGATAAACCTGTGTTCACCAATGGTGTAGTTGTTATATTTAGTCACGCACGCTCTTGTTGATACTTAAATATTTGTAAAAACCTGCACATACTCGTAAAGCTGCACTATGTAACGTTTCCTCTTCTTCCCCCGGATTTGAACCCGGTTTCCTGGTCAAGTGCTGATATTATTATTTTTTTTACCATTGAGTTAATAGAGCCTACCTGCTTGCTGCAGGGGATTAACTTGAATCTTGACCTTCAGGTCAAAAGTTGTGTCAGATCCTCCTGTGTCTAGGTGAGACATGACCTTTGACACCATCTAAATGTCTCAAAAAATGTTATATTGTATTAACATACTCTACCATACAGATTGTATAAGTTATATTGAATTAACATACTCTACCATACAGATTGTATAAGTTATATTGAATTAACATACTCTACCATACAGATTGTATAAGTGATATTGAATTAACATACTCTACCATACAGATTGTATAAGTGATATTGAATTAACATACTCTACCATACAGATTGTATAAGTTATATTGAATTAACATACTCTACCATACAGATTGTATAAGTGATATTGAATTAACATACTCTACCATACAGATTGTATAAGTTATATTGTATTAACATACTCTACCATACAGATTGTATAAGTTATATTGCATTAACATACTCTACCATGCAGATTGGAGTGACATAGTGCTGCTTTAAACCACTTCAAATCTAAATAAACAAATAGCTAAAATATCAGATCTACAAACTCTTGCATGTTATGAGGTTGAACTTGTAGATCGGCTATTTTTGCTACTTTCGTGTGATGCTGTTAGTGTGACAAAGCACAGCATTCATGTATGAAAAAAAGCCTAAAAAGTTTAAATGTGGAGATATGAGGTTTCGTTTCTGGCCCCCGGGACAGGCAGCGGCGTTATGTTTTTCATTCACACACCCAGAGACAATGCCACCCTGCGCTCCTGGCACTTGGCAAGGGGCTGACCTCGGGCTGTCACCCGGTGGAAAACGTCTTTGTCGCGTCCGTGTGTGGGCAAATGGTGAGAGAGTTGTTCCCCCTTGTTCCGGAGTGATGTGGAAACAAAACTTTGATGCAAAAAGGGTGATCAGAAATAACCTCTCTCCACTGTGGATGGAGAAGGCAGGCTGTGCATGTCATTAGAGTGCCAGTCGAGATGCCTTTTTGGAAAAACAGTAGCCCCGTCTTATGTGATGCTAATGTGTCAATGGCGTTTCAGTCAAACAACGTGGTATTACTGCTCTGCGGTGAGTTTTTTTTTCTTTTCTTTCTTTTTTTTCCAGCTGAGCAGCCAGTATTTTATATGCCTAGAAAGAAGTGGGAACTATGTCACTTTTTCTTAATGAATAAAATGTAATTTTGTCCAATCTGTATGGTAGAGTATGTTAATACAATATAACTTATACAATTGGGGTGGTTGTATTTTGTCTCCCTGCTCTTCTATTGAGACATTTAGATCGTGTCAAAGGTCATGTCTCACCGAGACACAGGACCTGACACGGATTTTGATCTAATGGTCAGGATTCAATTCATCCCCTGAGCAAGCAGACCCTAACCCTAACCCTATTATCTCAATGGTAAAAAAAAATGTCAGCACTTGCGCAGGAAACCGGGTTCAAATCCCGGGTAGAAGAGGAAAGTTATCATAGGTGAACATCCTGCGATAGTAATAGGCAAACATTAGGCAGAAATAGTCACCTTTCGATGTGTTGTGAGCTTGTAGATCGGCTGTTTGGTTGTGGAGGGGGAAAAAAGCAGGGGACCAAGTATAGACCCCTATATAACTTATATAGGGTTAAAGTGTTACATTTGACTTAGATCCTCAACTGTTAAGAACGTGAACAATCAGCAAGAAGACACAATTCCGCATAGCACCCTCTCTTCTCACTCCCACCCACATCCCATCTACTCTTATTATTTTGATTTTTTTCCCCCAGTCATTCTGAATCAGATAAACCCGCCCCCATTTTTGCATACTGGGCCCCTGATTGGTCCCTCACAACTTCGGAGGGAGAGAAATCCAATCTCTATTGAGAGGGGCCAGACCTAATCTGCCATGGGCAGTTTTTTTGTTTTGTTGCAATGGCAGATTCGTCTGGAACCAGGCTAAAACTTCGCCACAAGACAAACTACAGTTAAACGTGTCGACATGCATGCAAATAGGTGAAAATGGCGTACGTTTGTGCTGTGTTGGATTTAATGTTTAGGCTGTGGTACTGTTTGCATGTCATTCTGTGCTACAGCAATTTTTCATTTACTTTTTCAACTCAAGGAATGCACTTATTGTGAGTCCTTATTTTGGTGAGTGCAAATCTACACAGCAAAATATTTCATGTATCCATTTGTAACTCTGAGAGTGTGCAGAAGGAACCAAATGGACCCTCACGGGTCCATTTGGTTCCTTTTGCACACTCTCAGAGTTGTACTGTGTATTGCTGTGTGTACGCAGACAAAGAAACAATAAATCCTATAAGACCCAAACACGCACCTCCAAAAAAGAGTTAGGTGCCGATAAGCAAACGCCTAAAAGAGCTTCTGCCTGTGCCTGCTGTGTTTCGGGGGTCTCGCAGGGGGGGACGGGCCCTTTTTTTCAGACGGATTTATGGAGCCAAGTGTTTTTTCATAACGTCACCATAAGGATTTACACGTTTCTCGTCAAAGCGGGGGCCGAGAAAGACCCCGAAGGTATGGAGAGTTAACAGGGGCAACCTCCCCTGTCACCTCCCTGTCACCGCTCCTCCCCGCACAGTGATTAAGAGACAGGGGACAACGATGCGGACACAACGTCTTACAAGGAACGATAATTTACACTTGACCCCGCACCAAACTGCCTTTTCACACCGGCCGACATGTTCATGGCCGGCGCACACTTCTTCTTCTTAGGCCTAAAATTTACACTCCGGCCGTCGTCGCGTACGTGCCGCCGCCGGACCATTATGGCTGTTATTCAAAGCTTTAATGACGTGTCGTTTAAGCTTGAAGATCTGTTGTTGTTTTTTTAAAGGGCAATCGACACCGCCCCGCCGTTGGCGCACGAATGGAGCTCTTTTGCTCTGTCACGATCACAGAGATGTGTGTTTTTTACAGAAGATATGTGAGAGTAGGGAGATTGTGTAAGTGAAGGCAAGCTGAGAGAGGAGAGTGGGGGATTGGAGAGGGAGAGAGAGAGAGAAGGGGGTGGGAGAGAGAGGGATAGAGAGAGAGAGAGGGGGGGGACAGAAGGAGGGAGACAGGAGGAGGAAAATGAAGCGAGGGGAAAGCGGGTGAGAAAAAGAAGAAGGGAACACTAGCTGTGCTTGTTGTGATAAATCATTTGGGGGTAGCGCAGTATCCCCTAACTTTGGCTCCGTTTGATGTTGATCGCAGTAAGATGGTGGGGTTTTGAAGTGAAAAACTCCAGAACTGCAGGTCAATCTCTGGCAAGGCTAGGGCCACTGACCCACACAGCGAGACGGGGCCATAATTTACACCCCGGCGGACAGCAGCCCCACCACCCCCACCCCCCCCAAACCCTCCCCATCTGTACTATCTCAATCAGTGACAGATTGATGGGGCCCCTTATTCATCCAAACTGACTGGGGGCTTCTCTTCATAGATTACTTTACAAAAACGTCTTGTCTTCAATGGACAGGTCTCCACATAGGCGCCTATGGTGCAAAATGCACTATAACGCCAACACGTGCAAACCCCACACAAAGACAATTTACAACTGTTGATTAGATTAAACCACATGAGCCCTATATAGCGCTAGGCCCTATTCAGGGGCCAGTGGTGGAAAAAGTACTCACTTACCCTTTAAGACCTGAGGCCGCTTCTAAACATTTTCAAAATCCTAAAAATGATTCGGAAAAAAATATTTAAAAAATGATTTTCACGATTTTACAAAAATAGCAGATCTACAAGCTCGTAGCGCGGCACTCGGTGCCACGCTACGAGCTTGTAGATCTGCTATTTTTGAATAGCCAAAGAAATCTAAAGTGACACAGAGGCGTTCCAGGTCTTAATGGGTTAAAAGTATCAATACTGCAATATAGAAACACTCTGTTACAGGTAAATGTCCGAAATTTCAAATTTGCTTGAGTAAAATTACAAAAGTATTGCCATCAAAATGTACTTAAAGCACCAAAAGTAAAAGTACTCATTATGCAGAATGTTCCATTTCTCAAGTTTTCAAATGTCTAAAATGCATAAAAAATATTTTGAAAATAGCCGATCTACAAGCTCATAATTGTGAGCTTGTAGATCGGCTATTTTCAAATGGCCGAAATGTATATAGGGCTGAAGTGGTTAATGTATGTTTTGTAATAATAATCAAAGGTAACAAGTAACTCAAGTTTTCAAATAATTGTGGTGGAGTCAAAGTATAGTATTTGCCTCTGAGATGTAGTGGAGTATAAGTGAAAGTACAGAAAATTGGAAATACTCCAGTAAAGTAAGAATACAATTTTTTTTAATACTTAAGTACAGTACTTGAGTACTTAGTTACACTGTCTGGGGCAAACATTCTGCAAAGAGAACAGCATATTTACAAGCAGATCTTACGTCGCAAACGAGGCACCTTGCTTGTAGATCGGATATTTTCGGGTAAGAGATTTGGCGTACAGGAGGGCGGGGGCCTGCTAGATTTTAACTGGTTAAGAAATGTAATGCCCAATCCATTACATAGTTGAATATTATTGAATTACAAACTAAATGCTACACAAGTAAGCAAACACATGCTTATCAGTGAACCAAACTACCGCCATGCCACAGTGAGTGGGTCCAGTTTAACATTAACTTGTAACTTTATAAGAATGTTGCTTCTGTTCTCGTCCTTTAGTGAGTGATTGACAAAAAAAAAATGCTACCGTATTATATAAAATACGCCGGTTACAAACCTATAGTCGACAACTCGGGATAGGCCTGCCTTTGTTTGCACAACACGACATGGGCTTTTATAGACTAGTTTCTTTTTTTTACAGACAGTCTTTCAAAGCTAAAGTAAACGATCCGGAGGTGTGCTTTTCTCCGATTCCTGTGAGATTTATCCCTCTGGGTGTTAGGTTTAACAAGTCCTCATGTAACGGTGTGACAAAACGCCACCAGGGCCATGAGCAGCCATCGTGCCACCAGAGTAAAAAAAGCTTTCCTCTGTTTGCGTTAACGCATTCAATCCGGGAACTTATCTGTGTCATTTTTAGATTTCTTTGGGCTATTCAAAAATAGCAGATCTACAAGCTCATAGCGCGGCACCGAGTGCCGCGATATGAGCTTGTAGATCTGCTATTTTTGAAAAATCGTGAAAATGGGTGCAAATCTTTGAATATATATAATACAAATGTCTTCCAAATTCTAACAGTTTTTTTTTTTTTTAAACGTATGTTGCTATAATCAGTGGTGCTCCAACTTTTCCATGTCAAGGACCACCCAAAATTATATATGTTTGGCCTCGGACCCCCCATGTTGTTCCAGGGACCCCCGGAAGCACAGATCAGAGTTAAAAAAATGTTCGCATATACATTCAAAAGATTTGCACACATTTTCAAGATTTAAAAAAAAATAGCAGATTCACAAGCTCATAGCACTCGGTGCCGCGCTATGAGCTTTGTAGATCTGCTATTTTTGAATAGCCAACAGAAATCTTCAAAATGACACAGATGCGTTCTCGGTCTTAAAGGGTTAATTACCCATAAAGCATAGTTACTCTTTAGCCTTTCTCTACTTCATCACAAGTTGAAAAACATCAATAAATAGCCACCAGGGTTCTCTAATTTATGGCTTCCTTAGTGGTACTATCAGCCCAGCGGACAGATAGCTCACACGGGCCGACTCCTTTCACCTGTAGCCACTCAGGCGCAGTTTAACCACTTACACCCCATATGGTTGAGTGGAGTCCCTCAGGGCCCAATGTTAGTCTTGTCTTCTCTGCTTGTCGATCGGCTTTTTTCAGCGAAAAGCTGGGGTTAGAGCCTGAGTTCTATACTTAGTTGCTGGTGGGTGCTACGCACTTACAGATTGCAGATCCACAAGCTCACAACGCATCACAGCATGACACGTCGTGAGCTTGTAGATCTGCTGTTTTTTTGGTATGCGCGACACCTAACGGCAACTGTAAGTATAAACCAAACTTACGCCTAGCCTAGCTATAATAACAACACACGGATAAGAAGACAGTCTTGGCTACGAGAGCCACGTGATTGTGTGGCTTTTTTTTCCAATTCTAAAGCACCCGGTGATAATGAATGACATTACACAGTCAAATATCATGTGTGTTCATTTCATTTTTTTGTGCAAAAACAATGGACCAATGTACCCAGGTCACGGGTCCATTTCTTACACTAGTGAAATTAGTACTAATTTCACTAGTGTAAATTAGTACCCCCCCCCCCCCCCCCCCCCCCCCCCCCAACCCGCCACAAAAAAAGGCCCACAACCCCATTCTGCACGGCCACGATCGCACCGCAAAAGAAGGTGGCTTTAAACCGACAATCGCACCAAATTGTTTCGATAAGACAAGTTCACAGCCGGGGGAACAGTTCACCGCACGGTGAGAGGGACAAGGGGCATTTTACACTACTGCAATAACACCGCTTTATCTCGCCCTGCATCTGTTACCGAGGGAACGATCGCGGCCCGTATCTATATCTGAGTTGATATTTTCAGGGCCACTCGAGTCGTATAACATTTGTGTGTGCAAAAAAATACAGAAACGGTGACATAGTGACTGAATGCTGCACTTTAGCAAGACTTATACTTGCATAACTGATAGATAATAGATATAGGCATAGATAAAAATGTGTTATAACGTCTTTGTCGGGTGGAAACCTCACATGTCCAAAACTGTTACTTTTCAGGTTTGAAATTCAAAAGTAGCAAAGGTAGCAGATCTACAAGCTCCAAACGCAAGCTTGCAGATCTGCTACTTTTGATGCTTTTGTGTGACGCTGTCAGTGGTGGAAAAAGTACTCCAATTCTTTACTTAAGTAAAAGTACAAATACTGAAATATAAAAATACTTTTGTTACAAGTAAAAGTTCACAATTAAAAGGTTACTTGAGTGAGTACAAAAGTATTGGTATCAAAATGTACTTAAAGTACCAAAAGTAAAAGTACTAAATATTTGAAAATAGCCGATCTACAAGCTCACAACGCGTCGCGATGCGACGCGTTGTGAGCTTGTAGATCTGCTATTTTCAAATAGCCTATGTATAAAACAGGGCTAAAGTGGTTAATGTGTGTTTCATAATATCATAATTTATATCTGAGAAGTAACTAGTAACTTAAGTTTTCAAATAATTGTAGTGGAGTAAAAGTACAATATTTGCCTCTGAGATGTAGTGGAGTAGAAGTAAACGTATTGGAAACTGGAAATACTCAAGTAAAGTACAAATACCTCAAAATTGTACTTAAGTACAGCACTTAAGTAAATGTACTTAAGTTACTTTCCACCACTGGACGCTGTAGTATGATCAAGAAGGGCGTTCATTTACGAAAGAACACAGAGAGAGAGAGAGAGAGAGAGAGAGAGAGAGAGAGAGAGAGAGAGAGAGAGAGAGAGAGAGAGGGGTAAAAAGTGCTCCATGTTTCCCTAAAGCAGGCAGTGGGGTGGAGAGAACAGGAACAGGGTGTGTGAGGAGGGGAGCCCGCGCTAGGGGGTTCCCATAAATCAGGGCCCTCCTGCCCCCTACGTCCACCAAACCTACTGGGACTGCATGATCCAAATTCCTGGGGGTTAATTCACCAAGTCGCACTCTAAAATACCCCCCCCCCCCCCCCCCATACACCTTTTGGGTCTAATCCTTTAAACAACATTTTTTTTTAACATTATGAAAGCAAAGCGGAACTTCTTTGAGAGGTATTAACATACACAACCCTTAAAGGGATAGTTCACCAAAAACAAAAACTTTTTTCCCTATCGATTAGTCACCCCATGGAGACTTGAATTCATGGATTTTTTGTTTTGTTTCTGCCAATACTTTGATGACCAGCGGACCGGTAGGCAGCGGTTCCGGTAGGAGACACAAAGGAGACTCTTCGAACCGCTGCCGGTCATCAAATGATTGGCTTAGGAATGCGACAAAAACAATATCCATGAATTCAAGTCTCCATGGGGCGACTAATCGATAGCAAAAAAAAGTCATTTTGGGGGGTGAACTATCCCTTTAACAAAATCCACTGTATTCCCCGTTACCCTTTACAGCGCTGCAGCAATGTTGCCCTTTGCTCTTTAAAACGCCGCGATTTGTGAATGAAGTTATGCTACGCTAACGCTATCATGATTTAAGTGTCCTCTAAAACTGCCCTTTACTCTTCACAATCATAAAAGCATTTGTTCTGCGGCGAGAGATCAAGTCTCTGTTGGTCCAGGACGCCGTTCTATATCTCCACTGTTTAGGATGATTAGAACCCTTCCCCGGCCAACTTCAACTTTGGTAACTGTAACAACACTGCCAGAATCCAAGCAGTGCAGTCATCTAATAGTGATACACAGTGATGTAAAGTAACTAAGTACATTTACTCAAGTACTGTACATAAGTACAGTTTTGAGGTACTTTTAATGTACTAGAGTATTTCCAATTGTCCATGAAAAACTTTGGTTACTAGTTACTTTGCAGATATAAATTATTACATTATAAAAAAACATACATTAACCCCTTTAGCCCTATTTTATACCTATAGGCTCTTTGAAAAAAATAGCAGATCTACAACCTCACAAGGCTCTATTGAAAAAAATAGCAGATCTACAAACTCACAACGCGTTGCGATGCGACACTTTGTGAGTTTGTAGATCTGCTATTTTCAAACATTGTAGTACTTTTGGTACTTTAAGTACATTTTGATACCAATACTTTTGTACTTTCACTCAAGTAAAATTTGAATTCCGGACTTTTACTTGCAACTAGTACTTCTACATTGCAGTAATGATATTTTACTTAAGTCAAACATTTGAGTACTGTTTTCCACCCCTGCTAATCAGCATGCTCTCAAGTCATAGCCCAAGTGTTCTGTAATTTACAGAGTTGGCTTAACCATACACAAAGGCCCAAAGAGTCTGTTAAAAACGCAAAACAAATCTATCAAGAGATTTCACAGAGATGTTTTTACGGGTGATAAAGGAACTGCAAAATCTAACTTTCAACAAGTCTCCACGTACTGCATATATATGTTTTGGCCGGTTCATAAGTTAGGGGTCATATGAAACACACAAAGGCTCTTTTGGTTCTACAGTAAATTGTTAACGAGATAAGTTCATTAAGCGCTTTAAATTACACTAGAGTACAGTGAGAGGAATTGAATCATTGGGACCGTGTCTCATATATGAGATATGTTGGTCTGCAATATGGAAACGCTATTATTTTCCTGACCCTGTTGTAGAACTCAAAGTGTTGAAACGCGTTGGTCATTCTCGGTGGTGGAAAAAGTACTCAAACGTTTTACTTAAGTAAAAGTACCAATACTGCAATGTAGAAGTACTCTGTTACAAGTAAAAGTCCAGGATTCAAAATTGACTTTAGTAAAAGTACAAAAGGTATTGGTGTCCAAATGTACTTTAAGTACCACTTAGAAGTGCTAAAATGTTTGAAAATAGCAGATCTACAAGCTCGCAACGCGTCGCGATGCGACGCGTTGTGAGCTTGTAGATCGTCTATTTTCAAATAGTATGTATACAATAGGGCTAAAGTGGTTAATGTATGTTTTATAATGTAATAATGTATATCTGCAAAGTAAATAGTAGTGACTAAAGTTTTCAAAGAAATGCAGTGGAGTAAAAGTACAATATTTGCCTCTGAGATGTAGTGGTGTAGAAGTAAAAGTATAGACAATTGGAAATACTCCAGTTAAGTAAAAGTAGCTCACAATTGTAACTAAGTACAGTACTTGATTAAATGTACATAGTTACTTTACCGTGGTAACTGTTATTCTATGTCTGCCTTGCTCAACAATACATTTATTATTTTTTTGTTTTGTTTTACCTGCCTTGCTTTTCTCCCTAACATAGTCTTGCATCACCACAAGCAGAACTATTATTTTGCCTTTTCCACTTTGAAAGAAACATTAGAAAGACGAATTATCTGCGAAGGAGAAAACATATGTACGTGCACACAGTAAAATCATGTGTTCCTTTTGTCCATTTGTAACTCTGAGCGCGTACGAACGTAACGTTTGTGCGCGCTCAGAGTTAAATTAGCACAGAGGCTTTGACAGTGTAATATTTGCTTTACTCAAGCCCTCATCCAGCTGTTTCTGAATCCCCTCTCTCTCTCTCTCTCTCTCTCTCTCTCTCTGTCTGTCTCTCTGACTCCCACCCACACACATCCGAGGAGCTAGAGTAGACTGATCCAAAAATCACTCTGATAGTGGATTTCCTTCAACAACATGAACATTTAAACTTAAAGGGATAGTTCACCCAAAAACATACTTTTTGTCCTTATCGATTAGTCGCCCCATGGAGACTTGAATTGATGACCAGTGGACCGGTAGGCAGCGGTTCCGGTAGGAGACGCGAAGGAGACTCTTTGTGTCCCCTTCCGGAACCGCTGCCGGTCATCAAATTATTGGCTTAGGAATGAGACAAAAACTGAACAATATCCATGAATTCAAGTCTCCATGGGGTGACTATCCATAGAAGAAAAGTCATTTTGGGGGTGAACTACCCCTTTAACATCTGTGATATGGGACCATGTTTCTAATAAGGCTACACCTTGGCTATAATAGATTGCATTTTGTAACATGCTATGATTTGATATTCTGATCTTATAACGACATGGGGGCAACTGGTGAAACCACATGCAGGAGAGTCCATAGATTAGAAAAACATCCTGAATGCAGACACTGTGTTTACGTAATATTATTGTTTCTTTTTAAAAATATATATTTTATTGACATCTAAAAAATATAGCAGTCCAAATGCTGCTGTATACTTTAGAGATGTAAAGAAGACAACGTTTAGTCCACCTTTCCCCATATATAATCCCAATTGTAAATGTAAATGTAAACATTAAGCTTGCACTAAATATTGTACTCTACAGTAAAAGCAAAGTAAGAGCAGTTTCAAGAGTGATGTTCACCGTAATGCTGCAGTGGTTAGACTAACATCACTTTGTTTGTAAAGAATTGTGATTTACAGTCCAAATTCTGGACTACGACAGAACATTTCTCTTTCATTTGCCTCAAACAGTCTATTTTTTATTTTTTTCTAAACTTTAAGTGAATATCTGATTACTGCCCCTGGATCCTCTTATAATCTCTGAGATATGGAGCCAATGTTTTCATTGTCAACAGAGTGGAAAACTTGGTGAAAACGACACTACTCATTATATCACCAAGAAATTGCTTTGTGATTAAAACCATATTTCTCTTAGTCATGACACACAATCAAGCTATGACACACCCTATGAATAGAAAATTAAGCTAAAAATAAATAAATAAAATAGGCCTATGCATAGCCTGGGACAAACAGCTATGTTGTAAGTTAAATCAATGTACAAAGTCTTAAACAGTGAGTCTTAAACACTGTCAACCTGGCGTCCCTATTTTGGGCATGTCATTTATAACTGTTTTTTCTTTTATAGCGAAAAAAGAAGAGCTACAAAGCTTACAAATCTGCTATTTTGACTTTTCTTTTTTGATAGGGCTTTAAGTGGCTAATGGCAATGGACTCTTTTTCAAACCGCCAATAGAGAGAATATTCATTCCAACGGCTTAAAAACGATATAGCCTAATATGTAGGGGGAAAATGTAGTCTTTAGTTGACACTGTAACTTGATAGACTTCCATCTATTTCTAAGTCATATAAGCACAACTTGTGCTTACATGAGGCATTCAAAGACAGATACGCAGATGGAAAATAAATATCTGAGATATAAGTTTCTAGACTAGGCTCATTAAGCTACAGCTGTGGCTGGGTGGCTCCCCAAACTTTTTATCTCGAGACACAAAACAGAAATATATTTGCCCAGGACCTCAAACCAGTGAAAATAGCCAATTAAGCTCACATTGTGAGCTTGTAGATTGGCTATTTTCACTACTTCTTTAACACTTGTTTTCAAATGTATGGAATTTCTTCGATTTTTGGTATTTATTTATGTTTTATTATGTTTTGAATTCATGAAAAGTTTAGATTTATTTTATTTATTTATTTTGGGGGGGGGGGGTATTTTTTCGATTGAAAATCTGTTGAAATAATTAAAATGATTATTAATAATTATTTCAAAAGATTTTCAATGGACAAAATAAAGGGGACATTTACTCGCGACCAATAAAAATGGACCCGCGGCCCCCAAATGGGTACCGACCCACTGATTGGTAAACAGTGTGCTACAGGTAGCCTACGTGCTGCTAAACCAACACATTACTAAAGCTTGATCGCCTGCGCTTAATGGCTTGCTTTACGCACAGTCTCAACATCCACTAACACAGATATGATCACACTGTTTTGTAACGAGTTACAAATCTGTCCATCGACACACATGGAAAGTTGGAAACATGTTTCATGGATTCAAATCAAATATATAAGTGTTGCCAGATTTTGTGAGAGAAATAAGCAACCAGGTCCAGGACAACGAGCCCAAAAGAAGCAACTACAGGGCACTTATAGGCCATTATGAGCACTTTAAACCTATATACTGTATATGTTGAAAATAGCAGTTGTGAGCTTGTAGATCTGCTATTTAAAAAAAACTCTTGAAATAAAATGTGCAATATTTTAAACATTCTAACAACACAAATCTGGTACTGTGCTCCCTGGCACAAAACATTTTCAGATGTGGGTTTAAGGACAATACATATTAATTTGGGGGTCAATCAATGACATGAAAATAGTTGAGAAACACTTTAAAATCAATTACAAATTGTGAAACAAGCCCTAATAAGTACCTACACTTCAGAAACAAGCCCAAATAAGCAACTACACTTAAGAAACAAGACCAAATAAGCAACTACACTTCAGAAACACGCCCAAATAAGCAACCACACTTTAGAAACAAGCCCAAATAAGCAACTACACTTTAGAAACAAGCCCAAATAAACAACTACACTTTGGAAACAAGCCTCAAAAACCGCAACTACCAATATTTACACGCGACTTCTTCACAGAAAATAAGCCCAAAGTCGCTTATAATAAGCGGACATGGCAACACCGAAATAGATCAGTATAGGTTCCCAAAGAAAGTGGGGTCCATCCAGGGACCCTCGGGGTTCACTGAGTGGGACTCCAAATGGATCAGCAGATCTGTAACTCTGAAAGGCTCGTAGGCTAAGGCTACAAATGGAACCAAATGGACTTTGACATTTTTAAATGAACGCATTAAAGACCTGCAAAGCATCATTATAGATGTTAACCACTTTAACCATTATCTTATACTTTGGCCTATTCAAAAAATAGCAGATCTATATGCGGCACCGAGTGGCGCACTATGAGCTCGTAGATCTGCTATTTTTGAAAAATCTAGAAAATGTGTGCAAATCTTTGAATATATAGGCCTATATATTTTTCAAAGTGAACATTTTTAACTCTTATATGTATTTGGCCGCGGACCCCCATCTCAAAGTATGTTGTTCCAGGGACCCCCAGAAGCAAAGATTTGAGTGGGGGGGGGGAATCAAATTTACACACATTTTCACGATTTTTCAAAAAATAGCCAAAAAGTATAAAATAATGGTTAAAGTGCTTATACAAGATGCGATCCCCGGTTTGAACGGGTTAAAAAAAAACAATCCACACACACATTACCTTGGTGTACTTGATCTCGGCGTTGGCCACCGGCTGGGGCATGAGATGGAGCTGAGCCATGAGAGCAGCGGGGTCGCTCTTCACTGCAGAGGGGGTCTCTACCTTACTGGAAGTCATAGTAATGCTGGGGTCTGATCTCTCTAATATCGTCTCTCCGTTTCGTGCGTCTTTTTTTGCAGTGTGTGTGTGCGTCTCTCTTGATGTTTTTTTTCCTCCTTAACAATGTCTGTGATCAGGACTTTGGAACATCTTCATGGAGCTTTATAACCCAGGTGTCAACTGACTGCGGTGCATTTTTATTGGGTAAAGAAAGAAAAGAGGACGGCCCTGATCTGGGAAATTAAATCACCGCATTTACATAAAGTGACTCTTCTCTCTCGCTCTCTTTCTCTGTCTCTCTCTCATTGAGGAGGAGAGATACATACAGCCCACCCCCCTCCAGACAGGAGAATGCTTTCACTTAGAGAGCTACTAAAAGGGACATTTTATAGATAGCAGTGATTGAAAGAAGTATAGGCCTACTCACATGTTTTACTGATAAGTAAAAGTATCAATACTAGGCTACGATATAGAAATGTAAGTAAGTAAAAGTGTAGGCCTACTTAAAAGTACCAAAAGTAAAAGTACTCATTATGCAGAATGTCCCATTTCACAAATGTTCAAATGTATAAAATGTATAAAAAATATTTTTGAAAATAGCAGATCTACAAGCTCACAATGCCTCCCACCGTGACACATTGTGAGCTTGTAGATCGGCTATTTTCAAATGGCCGAAATGAGCTGAAGTGGGTAATGTATTTGTGTAATAATAATCAAAATCTACAAAGTAAAGTTTTCAAATAATTGTAGTGGAGTAAATTTATAATATTTGCCTCTGATATGTAGTGGAGTAGTAAAAGTATAGCCTACTGAAAATTGGAAATACTCCAGTAAAGTAACATATATACCTCAAAATCGTACTTAAGTACAGTACTTGAGTAAATGTACTTAGTTACTTCACATCACTGAGTACCATAGCCCTATTAAATGCTAAATTAATCATGGTAACAGTGATTTATCTATATACTATAGGCCTATCTAAACATATAGTTGCTGACATTAATTTAGCAATCAAAATGTGTTTGTCCTTGAAGATGATGTGATCTATCTAGTTTGCAGAATAGTTTGGGATTAGAATAACCTTGTCAGTGACAGTCTATAAACGTGAAAGTGAGAATTAAACTGTAGACTAATAGTCCTATAAACATCATTAGACTGTTTGGGTGAAATAGCACTTTTTGTGAGTGAAGCAGATGAATTATGATGTATGATCTTCACACTGGTGTAATAATCACACTATAATCGCACTCTCAGGATCTTAAATGAACATTATTGCTGGATGCTTTATTCTTTGAATGACATGATTGTGCTAAACTGCTTTGGTCAGCTTGACACTGCTATGATTTAGCATAATGACACGCCTCACATGTATAGGCTGCCTATGTGTGAGGATTAACAGTGTTGGTAGAAGTACTCACATTTCTTACTTAAGTAAAAGTATCAATTCTGCAATGTAGAAATGCAATGTAAAAAAAGTACAAAAGTATTGGCATCAAAATGTACTTAAAGTACCAAAAGTAGAAAGTACTCATAATGCAGAATGTCCCATTTCAAGTTTTCAAATGCATAGTTTTTTTGTTGAAACTAGCAGATCTACAAGCTCACAATGCATCACATTACGATGCATTGTGAGCTTGTAGATCTGCTAATTTCAAATGGCCAAAATGTATATTGGGCTGAAGTGGTTAATGTATGTTTTGTAATAATAATCAAAAACTGCAAATAATTGTAGTGGAGTAAAAGTATAATATTTGATAGTGGAGTAGAAGTAAAAGTTTTGAAATTTGGAAATACTCCAGTAAAGTAAAAGTACCTCGAGTACAGTACTTGAGTAAATATACTTAGTTTACTTTACACCACTGACAGTCTGATCTCTCCCAGCCAGGTGATAATTCCCACTATAGCACGTCTACCTCTAACTTCTCAATAAACATTCCTCTAATTAACTGCTGAATGGGTGTCTGTGCAAACAAGAGGCCATTAACATAGGCTAACACATGTATTAACACATTGAAAACACGCTCATATCCTCAAACACTTAGCATAAGTGTTTGAGGATAGATACACTTTGATAAAACGGCCAGGTAAATATTTAAACATGTCAAACTGACACGAAAGTGTTGTTTTTTTACGACTATTTCTGTGTGCCCAGTAGCCTATAGCCTATAGTCCATTCAGGCACAGCAAGTCGACACACACACACACACACACACACACACACACACACACACACACACACACACACACACACACACACACACACACACACACACACACACACACACACACACACACACACACACACACACACACACACACACACACACATACTCAAGTACTGTAATTTTGAGGTACTTTTACTTTAATGGAGTATTTCCAATTGTCTGTACTTTTACTTCTACTCCACTATACATCTCAGAGGCAAATATTGTACTTCATTTTTTTACTCCACTACAATTATTTGACAACTTTAGTTAGTTACTTTGTAGATTTTGATTATTATTACAAAACATAACCACTCCAGCTGCAGGCTATATAGCCTATATATTTTGCCCGTTTGAAAATAGCAAAATCTACAACCCACAATGCGTCATGATGCGATGCATTGTGAGCTTGTAGATCTGCTATTTCAAACTATTTAATACATTTTTGAAATGGGACATTCTGCACAGCGAGTAGCCTACTTTTACTTTTGTAAAGTATATTTTGTTTCCAATGTTGTACTTTTAAATCAAGTACATTTTGAATACAGGACTTCTACTTGTAACAGAGTATCACCTGCATCGCAGTATTGATACTTTTACTCAAGTAAAACATGTGATTTACCTCTTCCACCACTGCCTGTTAAGGCCTCATTTGCAAATCCCCAGGGAGGAGGAGGATGATGTCTTTCCTCCATCATCACCCATCTCCCTTTTTTCACAGCATGGGCGACACTCATGGATGTGTCTGCTTCACATCAAAGACTGTGACATGCCTGGAGAGAAAAAGAGAAGTGACATTGATTAATGTTATTCAAAACATGTCATCCTCCTCATGCCTGTCACCTTCACCTCTTCACAAAGCACAGTGATGAACAGGAGGATGAGACACTACAGTGACAAACTGGACCAGCACTTCAAATGTATTCATAGAGCGCCCTCTGTTGGAGGCAGTGGTGGGAAAAAAAAGTATACTCATATGCTTTTTCCAAGTAAAAGTATCAATACCGCAATGCAGAAATACTCTGTTACAAGTAAAAGTCAAGGAATTAAAAAATGTACTTGAGTAAAAGTACAAAAGTATTGGTATCAAAATGTACTTAAAGTACCAAAAGTAAAAGTACTCATTGTGCAGAATGTCCCATTTCACAAGTTCAATGTATTCAAATGATTTGAAAACAGTATAGATCTACAAGCTCACAATGCCTCATGTGTGAGCTTGTAGATCTGCTATTTTCAAATGGGCGAAATCTAGGGCTGAAGTGGTTAACGTATGTTTTTGTAATAATAATCCAAATCTACAAAGTAACTAGTAACTAAAGTCTGTGTATAATTGAAGTGGAGTAAAAGTACAATATTTGTCTCTGAGATGCCTACTTTACGCCACTGAATTTAATGACATGTGTGGCTATATAAAACTATTAACAGGTTCATGATAAATCATATACAAGATTATGTGATGGAGCCATATCTACAACACAGACCCAATTTAGACATTAATTAGGCCTAATGCTGGAACATTCCTTAAAAATATTGCTATATGTGTGGGGGCTTTTATAACTGTAAGAGACTTCGAGTTAAATTGCAGAAGTGCCAAGAAACAAAAAATACAATTCCCAGAGTCGTTGTGTCTTTAACTCACAAGTCAATTTTACAAAATGACTTGCTTTTATTCATGTAAAAAAAAGAAGAAGATAATTCTGTTGTGTTTTTTTGTGTTTCAGTATTGGGTGGTATTGAATGTTAAATGTCACAATGAGGTTCTGTGTGAGCAGAATTGATCTTGATATAAATATAGGCCTAACCTTGTGTACTGTGGCTTAAACCTAATAAACTGAATTAAAAAAAGAAGAAGTTATAGAACATATAATTACATATTAATTCTGTAGCATTAGGCTATATTCGTCGGTGTCCAGCCGGGACCAGCTAACTCCATTTTCAGTTTTTTTTGTTTTTTTTTCCATAAATCAACGCTATTGAACCCCCTTTACGTCTGTGTAAAAGGAAAAGAAAAAAAACAAAAACAAAAAAAAAACAATGAAAAGTATTAAAAAGCGCCTCTGACGAAAACTCCCAACTCCATTGGATCCTCAAACTGTCCGTCAAAAACAAACAACTCCCCCTCCTTTCATGCTCTCCACTGCTGCATGACGCAGCTAGCCAGAGAAGATCAAGCCAATGAAATATAAACATCTCCAAGAGCTCAAGGAGATCATGCCAAAGGACTTTCACAGCTTTTATGACAATCTAAAGCACTAACACCCACACACATTGAAAAGTGTACTATAGTACTATAGTCATAAAACTTCATTCTATTGCAGTAAGTTGTAGCATAAACCCAATTTCCATACATTCCAATTTCTGACTTTTTGCCAATTGTCAGATCAATACCATAGTCTAAAAACTTCAGGGTTTTTGCCAATTGTATAAATACTACAGATTAAAAAAAAAAAACGTAATTCAGACTTTTTTTGGCCAATTGTCAGATATACATTTGGACAGTTTTCACTGTGTACTTTCAGCGTTAAACCAATATGCAGGATGTGACTGAATATCACTCATATCAGACTGCATTCATGCTTTACCCTCCACCTTTAGCAGAGACTTTAAGTGAACAGTCATTTGCTCTCGGCTCTGGTCACCGTTTTGCGGGGTGGCAGAATTGTTTGTTGCATGATCCATGGATGTTTCCAATGCATGTGAAAATAAAAGTTGTTTAAGTACAGCATTCAGCTTGATCTATACTTAGTATATGAGGATGGCGCACACCATAAATAGCTGATCTCCAAGCTCACAATGCGTTGTGATGTGTTGTGAGCTTTGAGATTCATTGTCAGCTGTTCTTATCAATGATGGACAAAACCTCCTAACTCCACTCAATGATGGACAAAACCTCCTAACTCCACTTGAGCTGGATTTGGGTAAAGTGGTGATAATATAATGACACATGCAAGTATCTGATAATATATAAAGTCACAATACCAAGTTTGATGAGGCAGTATTGCTTTGTTTTAAAAATATAAGGTTTTCTTCATTTTCTGAAAATTTTATATTTTGTTTTTAATTTCCTGAACAATTACCATTTTGGAGTTAGCTGGTTCCGGCCGGACAGCAGAGATATACTCTTATCAGTCTAAAATAATGTTATTCATAATATTAGGATGTCAACAAATGAACAAACAGTGGCCTATAGTTAACTTGAAGGACTTATTTTAGGACATAACATTTTTTAAAGCACTATATTTTTTATAGTAATCATTGCTATAGAGTTTGTTCAGTAGCAGGGTCTCCCTGTCTCTCAGCCTTTAATAAACAGAAAATACATGTTCAGGTAGGTGACAACATTTCAGCCAAATGAAGAGAGCTGTATATCAGCTTATTTTTTTTTAATAGTGTTCCAGTTCCAAATTGTGTCATTTCTTTGTGTCATCACTTCCAACTTCACTTGTTCAATCTGTATCCTGTCTGCGTTCTCTACCCTGATTGGATAAAATTGGTATCCTGACCTGAAAATGTATTTTCTGTTTAATAAAGAGCTGGAGAGACATGGAGACTCCTGTTACTGAACAAACACTCTCTATAGCATTGGTTCTCAAGGTGGGGTCCGGGGACCCCCAGGGGTACTTGAGGGGGTTCCAGAGGGTCCCCAGCTAAATGATGGATAGGAACCAAATGGACCCTTATGGGCCTGTAACTCTGAGAGTGTACATTTGTACACTCTCAGAGTTGAATTAACATTGATTTTATTATATAAATTGGGGTCCCAAAGATAAAAATGCCATTAAATGGGGGTCCGTAGCCTAATGCATGTCAAACTGGGGGTCCTTGAAATTAAAATGGTTGAGAATCACTGCTAGAGACGTAAAAGTCTTCTCTTATGGGGGTCCCTGGCTTATCTTTTTAAATGGGGGTTATCAGCAGTGGTGGAAAAGGTACTAAATTCTTTACTTAAGTAAAAGTACCAATACTGCAATATAAAAATACTCTGTTACAAGTAAAAGTCCAAAATTCAAAATTTACTTGAGTAAAAGTACAAAAGTATTGGCATCAAAATGTACTTAAAGTACCAAAAGTAAAAGTACTAAATATTTGAAAATAGCAGATCTACAACTTGTAAATCGGCTATTTTCAAATAGCCTATGTATAAAATAGGGCTAAAGTGGTTAATGTATGTTTCATAATATCATGATTTATATCTGAAAAGTAACTAGTAACTAAAGTTCTCAAATAATTGTAGTGGAATAAAAGTACAATATTTGCCTCTGTGATGTAGTGGAGTAGAAGTAAAAGTATTGGAAATTGGAAATACTCAAGTAAAGTACAAATACCTCAAAATTGTACTTAAGTACAGTACTTAAGTAAATGCACTTAGTTACTTTCCACCACTGCTCTATAGCAACCAAAATATAGACTAGTTAACACTTAGCCTATTTTAGCCAGTGTTAAAGAGTTATAGAGTTAACATGGGAGATTCTGGAATTGCATTCACTTTAGTCCTTTCCATCATTTACTACATTCTATATATGACATTTTGAATCATTACAGTCAGTTCGGTCAGGGGATCTTAGAATAATCTCACATTCTATTCCAATTCACTTTTTAAACAATTATTTTACTGATTTTCCTTTCAGACCCCAAATTAGATATTGCTCAATTTTTCAAATATTCACTTCCAATTTGAAGCTCAGATTATACTAAGATCCCCCGGGCCCTGTGAAGGTATCTTAGTATAATCTGAGATTCAATTCGAATTCACTTCTCAAGTCTATCTTACTGATTTTCGTTTCAGAACCTAAATAAAACATTGCTTGTTTCTGTCTGCTTCTGTGATGTATGTCCTGTAATGTACTTTGTGTAATGTATTTTGTATGTCCTGCCTGTATCTTGAACAGTGACGTCATGGACACAAAGCAAATTTCGGTGAAAGCTGACAATAAAGTTGTATCGTATCGTATCGTATCGTATTGCTTCATTTTTTCAATTTTCCATCCTGTTTTGACCCTAGGGTCATATTATGTATTTTCCTGTGTGTTTTCCCCTCATTGGTGTGTTTGTGAATGATTGGTGAGGAGTGAGTGATTTGTATACAGCTGGAGTGAATGGTGACTGAGTGAGTGGTGGCTGAGTGTCTGGCTGATTAATAGGTGGAGCCTGCTGATGATTGGCTCATGTGACTAGGCTGGGGACTATAAAGATGGCTGTCCCCAGTCACCCAGATGTCTTCCTTCGAACCAGCCTTCAACCACACCAGTCAGGTGTTTGATAGTGATTTTAGCTCTGTTAAGTGTGTTTTAGAGTTGCTAGTTTTAACATGGGTTAGTTTACAGCTTTTAGGTATGGTAGGGGTGGGTGGCCTTTCTTTTGTTTATGTTTGTGTGAATTTAGGTAAGAACTATGTATTTCTGTTTGGTACAGGTAAGCATAGGTTTTTTGATCTGAGTTTGATTTGATGTACAAGGGCCCACCCTGAGGTAATTTATCCATGTTTTAATTGTCATTTAATAAATCACTGTCCTTTGGACATTTAAACTTGTGTTGACTGGTTGTGTTTGGAGACTGGGAAGGAGGGAGTCCATTATGTGTTGCGACCATAGGCTCCCCTAGGCCGGGTCGTAACAATCCCACCAAAAAATCAGGAAAATGCTCCATTTTTCTGATATTCTGCTTAGTATTTTGGCTTCTTTTGATTTGGGACTGACACTGAGAAAAGCTCAAAATATATATATTTTTTTTTCAAATCTTTCATCCCAGAATAAAAATCAAAGAATGTCTTTGCCATTTTTCCAATTTTCTAGCCTACCCAAAAAAATCAGGAAAATGTTTCGTTTCGGTAAAATTTATTTTACCGAAACGAAAGTTAAATCCGAAAAAATCACTAAGTGTGGAGGCCAAAATCGTCCCCCAAAAAACCTGTTAGGAGTACGTTTCAGGCAATTTAGAGTTGATTGGTAATTTTCGTTTCGGTAAAATTTATTTTACCCAAACGAAAGTTAAATCCGAAAAAATCACTAATTGTGGAGGCCAAAATAATTTCGGTAAAAATTATTTTACCGAAACGAAAGTTAAATCCGAAAAAATCACTAAGTGTGGAGGCCAAAATCGTCCCCCCAAAAACTTGTTAGGAGTACGTTTTAGGCAATTTAGAGTTGATTGGTAGTACTTTGTAGTGACTTTTTTTGGTCCCTAACAGTCATCGAGCTCTGGACTTAGTACATTTATTTTTTCACCATTGTGTCTGTAGGGCCAATATGCCTATCTTCGCCAGAATACGTCTAAAACGCGCTCAACACTTTGACTTGGGCTGTCTCTTGTTACTCACTGTTTGATGTTGTTGATTCTTGTGTCTTCATGGATTCGAACAGGTTGATTTCAATGATTTGTGGAATGAGTAGTGTAAAAGTTTCAAATAATATGGGGGGCGGGGTGCAAACAACGAAAACAAGAAACAGGCTCCAGACTTTAACTAAAGGGTTTCAAAACAAACAGGCGCAGCATAAAGGTTCAAAATAAACTCAAAGTGATTCAATTCAAAGTCTTTCTTTCATGATTTGCGCTGTGTGTGTATGGTGCGAGCGAGCGAGCGAGCGGTTGAAAATCTGTTTCTCCTCTGGCGTCCTGCTACACACAGCTGTAGCCTGATTAATAGGGAACCATGGTGCCATTTTACGAGGCGACCAGTGGGGGCGCCATTCAGTCAAAAAATATGAAATCAAATGAAATGGCTCCTACATAACCGGCCCCTATTGTTATGGGCAGGCTCTAAATAACAATACAAAATCGAAACTGGAGCCATACAAAAATGTTCAAAACAAAATCAAATAAATACTTGTGAGGTGGGAAACAGGCATGGTGTATAGGCCTGTCTGAATCTTCAGTTCTTAATTTGAGTTTGGCACCAGCAGGCAAATCTTGCTGATGGGCCTTTCAAGTACGCTGGTTTTTGTCTGAAGACGCACACTTCTCACAAGTCCTCTTGAGTCTGGCATTGTTTCCAGGACTCTAGCCAGCATCCAGGATCCTCTTGGTGCATTCGTGTCAGCTATGATCACGATGTCTTCCTTTTCAAAGTTCCTGCGGATGCGGTTCCATTTTTGACGTACATTCATAAGAGGTAGGTATTCTTTTATCCATCTAGTCCAAAATAGATCTGACAGGTACTGTACTTGTCTCCAACGGCGCTTTGCATATACATCAGTGGCCTGGAACACTCCTGGTGGAAGGATCGACTGTTTCTTAAGCAATAACAGGTGATTCGGTGTTAATGCTTCCAGGTCGTTGGGGTCACTTGAAACTGTAGTGAGTGGGCGGCTGTTGAGCATGGCTTCCACTTCACACATAACTGTATGGAGACTTTCATCATCCAGCGTTTGTTGTTTGGTGACTGATAGCAAGATCTTTTTGAGCAAACGGATTAATCGTTCCCATACTCCACCATGATGGGCACCAGCGGGTGGATTGAATATCCATTTGACTTCTTTCTGCTGTAGAGCTCTTTCTATTTTGTCCAAATTCCATTCCTTCAAAGATTCTTTCAGTTCCCTTTCCGTAGATATGAAGTTAGTCCCATTGTCTGACCGTATTTCCATCACTTGGCCTCTTCGAGCAATAAAACGCCTGAGCGCATTAATGCACGAGTCTGTATCTAACGAATGGGCCACTTCTAGGTGTACTGCTCTACTGATTAAGCAGGTGAAAATGACTCCATATCTTTTGACTGTGGTACGGCCTCTTTTCACCTCAATAGGTCCGAAATAGTCTACTCCTACTTGTGTGAAAGGTGGTAGGTCAGGTGTTATTCTATCTCTTGGCAGGTCTGCCATCTTCTGTTCTCCAACAGATACATTGAGACGTCGACATGTCACACATTCAGAAAGAATCTTTCTTGCCAATGAGTTGGCACATGGAATCCAATACTTTTGTCTCAGTAAGGCGAGCATGTGGTTTCTCCCACTGTGTCCTACTTCCTGATGGATCTTTCTAAGAATGAGCTTTGACACATGATGGTCTTTTGGAAGAATGGCAGGGTGCTTTGCATCTTCCGGCATGGCTGCTCTGCTTAATCTCCCACCCACTCTTAATACCTCGTTTTCAAGTTTGGGATCAAGTTTGTAGATTGAACTGTGTTTCTGCACGTTCAAACTTCCTTTCTGTAATGTTTCAACTTCCTCTTGAAATCCTTGTTTTTGACAGAATTGTACAACGGCTATCTCTGCTATGTCCAGTTCATCTAGAGAGAGGTTGTGCACCTTTACAGTGTCTTTGAATTTTGTCATCTCTACTTCAATTGACTGTTTTTGTTTGTCTGTGTCTGATTGTTGAATTCGCATCAGATCCTTTCTTTTTCTACTCAACTGTAAAAGGTGAGTTCTCAAATACAGCATCCATGCCACAGCTCTTTTCAATCTGTAGAAACTTGAGTAGTGGTGTATGAGTGTGCTAGTAGGATCTTGATCTGTCATCTGGATGGTATTGACTGTAACTTTCTCTTTTTTGACTTCAGGATCGTCGGCTGCTATGGGGGTGAGATCAGCAGGTAAGTTAGGCCATGTCTCTTCCTTTTCCTGTAGGAAGTCCGGTCCCTTCTTCCAGTTTTCACACTTTAAAAATGCATCAGCTGTAAGACCTCGGGACACATGGTCTGCAGGGTTGATCTTGGTGTTCAAGTATCTCCACTGCTCAACAGAAGAGTGTTCTCTGATAGCGCTGACTCTGTTAGCCACGAAAGTCTGAAAGCGCTTGGTGTTGTTTCTGACGTATTTCAAGACTGATGTACTGTCTGTCCAAAACACTGCTTTTCTGAGTGGAAGGTGTAGCTCAGTCTCCAGCATCCGGTTTACTTTCACTGCTAGTACTGCAGCTGTAAGTTCCATTCTAGGTATCGTAACCTGTTTCAAGGGGGCGACTCTTGCTTTTGCCATGATTAAAGATGTGTGAATTTGGTTTTCAGTATTGGTCATTTTAAGGTAAGTCACAGTACCATATCCTGTCTCACTTGCATCACAGAAGTGATGAAGTTGGGCTGACTTGATTTTGCCAAATTCTTTAGATCTAATACATCTTGGAATGTTGAAGTTTTCCATTTGCTGTAGTCCAGTGAGCCATTTATGCCATGATTGACAGAAAGCCTCTGGAATCCTGTCGTCCCATCCATAATTCAGCTGACATAACTGTTGCAAGATGTGCTTTGCAGAGAATATGAACGGAGCTAAGAACCCCAGAGGGTCGTACACTGAACTTACAGTGGATAGGATTCCTCTTCTTGTGTAAGGTTGATTTTTCATGTTTACTTGGATTCTAAATGTATCTTCCTCCACATTCCACTGCACTCCAAGGGCCCGTTCTATCGGTAGGTGCTTCTGATCCAAGTCAATATCTTTTACCTCTGTGGCTCGCTCTTCCTCTGGAATAGAGGCCAGCACTGTGCGGCTGTTGCTTACCCATTTGGTTAGGCGGAAACCTCCTTGAGCACACAGGGTTCTTAATTCTTTAGATAGTGCTATGCAGTCCTTCTCACTTGGCACAGACTTAAGACAATCATCGACATAGAAGTTTTCTTTAACAGTGTTAACTGCCACTGCTGAGAACTTATCCTTATTATCTTCAGCAGTCCTTCTCACGGCATAACTAGCAACACTGGATGAAGATGTTGCTCCAAATAAATGCACTGTCATTCTGTACTCTACTAGGCTGTGACTGATGTCACCATTTGGCCACCATAAGAATCTAAGAAAGTTTTTGTCAGCTGGTGTGACTTTCACTTGATGGAACATGCCTTCTACGTCTGCCATCATTGCTACTGGTTCTTGTCTAAACCGGATCAAGACGCCCAGCAGTGTGTTAGTTAAGTTTGGGCCTTGAATAAGCTCATCATTTAATGAAGTTCCTTGGAATGATGCAGAACAGTCAAAGACTACACGCAGTTTGCGTTTCTTTGGGTGGCGTACTCCATGGTGAGGTAAGTACCAGGTCCTTCCTTCCTCTGGATTTAACTGCTCTCGTGGTACAGCTTCAGCGTGTCCCTTTTGAATGACACTTTCAAGAAAGTCAGTGTACTCTTTGTGAAACTCCGGATCCTTCTTGAATTTCCTTTTTAGTGACATTACACGCTGCTCTGCCAGATGGCGGTTGTTAGGCATCGCTATATCAGTCTGCTTGAATGGAAGGTTTATTTGGTAGTGACCATCTTTAATTTTAGTAGAGTCAGACATGATTTGCATGAATCTCTTATCTTCCATAGACATTTCTGCCTTCTCTTCATAACCCTTTTCTGGGAAATCATAATTGAATTGTTGGATCATGAGGTCATTCAAATTTATTATCGATATGCGATTGCTGAAAATATGGGTTGGCTGCTTATGGCTTATTGTGGGTTCGTGTAGAAGCCCATTAACCACCCATCCAAGTCTTGTCTTTACAGCGTAGGGCCCATTACCCTTGCTATTAATTACTGCCCAAGGTTCCATAAACTTAGCTGCATCATTACCAATCAGGAGTCCAATATCTGCATCAATATATGGCAACCTAACCTCTTTTAGGTAGTTCCATTCTTGCACATCAACCTGAGTGGGAATTTGCTCCTTGGTTACAGGAATTTCTGTTTGAGTATAGAGTGGTGGCAGTTTTAGGAAAACATCTCCTTCAAGACTTGACACTTCCAGCCCATTAATTCTGTTAATACTTATGACCTTTTCTTGTCCAAGAGTACGAAGTAGGATTCGAGTTGGTGTTGCTTTGGCATTCAGTTGCTTCCTTAAAGCTTCAGTACAGAAGGTTCCAGTGCTTCCTGGATCAAGGAAAGCGTACGTTTGAAGTACTTGATTGGAATTTGACAACTTAACTTGCACAGGAACAATTGACAGTTTTTGTTGGTCACCGGCCCCAGTATGGATAGGCCTTTTCATGGTGACTAATGCACTGCCCACTGACATGCTATCGGTGTTTGGACTCGTTTGACTTGCATCTTTTTTAAATTCAATGTGCAACACAGTAGGATGCTTCTTTGTACATATTTTACAAGTCATACGTCTTTTACAGTCCTTACTCATGTGACCCTGAGTCACACAACCGAAACATAAACCATTTACTTTAAAGAATTCAACTTTGTCTTTGTGCATTTTCTTATCCAATTCCTTGCACATATCTGTGCTGTGGTTCTCTTTGCAAAAGGAACATGTTTTCTGCTGCACGGCTGTAGAGCTGCTTGTGCTTGGCTGTGACTTTGGTTCTGAGGATTCTGTTACTGTGGCAAAACTGCTTTTATAGTTGCTTTTAGTGTATGATGAAACTGGTGCTGATTTCAAATTACTATTTCGGGGAGAAGGGAATGTCCTCTTGTCCTTCGGTTTTGCGTCTTGTATTTCTCCAAAGAGGGGATCAACGGCAATGTTTGCTTGCCTTTCAATGAAATTTACAAGTTGTGGGAACTTGGCTCTTCTGTGTGTACGCTCATAGTAATCATAAGATACAGTCCTCCACCTCTCTCTGTGCTTGAAAGGCAGTTTTGATAAGACAGATTTTAAGTGTGTAGGATTGTTCATGTCTTGCAGAATTTCATTATTGCTCATGGCATTGCAGCATGTTCTCAAGAAGAGTGCGTATTTATGTAGGGCTTTGCCATCTTCTGATCGGATTAAATCCCAATTCAGAATTTTTTCCTGATAGGTAGCAGCAATGAGAACCTCATTTCCAAAATGTTTGCGTAGCAGCCGTTTTGCTTTCACATAGCCTTTTTGGGAATCCATGTGAAGGCAGCTTCTCACAAGTGTCTTTGGTTGTCCATCTGTAAACTGTTCTAGAAAGAGCAGTCGATCTCTGCTGTCACTTGTCTTGCTTTCTACACAATGTTCAAATGTACTAATGAAAGAGACATAACTTAATGGATCACCTTTAAAAACAGGAATCTCTCTAGAAGGCAAGAGTGAGAACCTCTGTTCTTGAATTAACATTTCTGTGATTTCATTTTGTTTTCTCAAAATGTCCATCATGGCTCCGCCTGATTGAACATTAACCTGAGCACCATCTTGCAAGCTAAGGTTTGGGTTAGGCTGTTCGGGTTGTTGGTGAGCAACAGGCATCCGTGACCGTGACCTTATTTGTCTATGTGGCTGCCGTGATTGGCCACTAGGGGCATGCTGAGACCTTTGCCTCAGTGGTGGCTGTGAAGCTGCTCCTTCAACTTCATCATCTTCCTCTCCGTCGTCATCATCATCATCCTCATCATCATCCTGTAAATATTCATCATCCTCCTCTTCATCATCCAATCCATAATTATCAACCTGCTGGCTGTCCACTGGTAAGGATTGCATTGAGGCAAAATATTCATTGATGTGGATTAAGGGGTTAATATCAGACTTAGTGTCTACATGTTTAGTGACATCTAATACTTTTAACTTGGCATCAGCAGCTGCAATTTCTACTTCCAATTCAAATGCTTCTTTTTTTGCTTTGAGCTGTGCCTCCTCTAATTCAAATGCTTGCCTTTGCTTAAGAGCAGCAGCACGAGCAAGTAGGGCTGCCCTTTCGGCCTCTGCCTGCCTTAATGCTGAAGTGCTTGTAGTGGTTTTCATTTGCTTTCTACTTATCATTCCAACTGAAACATTGCCAAATGATTTGACACTAAGTGCTTGTGTCACTTGCGTCACTTCTGGTGCCACTTCTGCTGGCTTTTGTGCCATGGCTGCAGGGGCATTATTTATCCATTCTATAACTTTGTCATGAAATTCACATATGCTTTTGAACTTAGGCCTGTACCACTGCTCGTGGTCATCTGAAGCTTCCTCTTCTGACAATAGCTGCTGTACTGATTTGTGAAGTAATTTGAAGTCATTTGTTTTAGAATTAAATTCATTGTATTCTTGTTTAACAATTTCAACATTTCTGTAATCAACCATAAGTGCTTGTAACACATTTCTTTTGCTTGTGAGTTGTCCAAGTTTAGCTTTTCTTGCATTACATTGCTTTGCATAATTAGCTTCAAGTGCCCTTTGAGTGGGCCTCACTTGTCTTTTCCCTTCAACCACAGGCAATTGATCAGTTTTATCAGAAGTGTGAACGGTGGTAACTTCAGGCACTTCAATAACAGTTTCAGGTTGGCCTAATTCCTCCTTATCATGTGCAGTCTCAGACATCGTTAAGCAGCATTTATTTTCCAAATCCAAACTTATAACAATGCACAGGGTTTATTTAATGGCGACATATATTCATCCAAATCCTCCTTAAATGCGCGATTTTTGCGTTCATTTATCCATGTGACGTCGCTCATTCCATTAACTTCAATAGCGTGACACATCCATAAGATCCTTTAGATCCATCCAATTCCATTCATTGTGTCCGTATCAGAGAGATTTTCAACTTGACTGTAGGGCCAATATGCCTATCTTCGCCTGAATACGTCTAAAACGCGCTCAACACTTTGACTTGGGCTGTCTCTTGTTACTCACTGTTTGATGTTGTTGATTCTTGTGTCTTCATGGATTCGAACAGGTTGATTTCAATGATTTGTGGAATGAGTAGTGTAAAAGTTTCAAATAATATGGGGGGCGGGGTGCAAACAACGAAAACAAGAAACAGGCTCCAGACTTTAACTAAAGGGTTTCAAAACAAACAGGCGCAGCATAAAGGTTCAAAATAAACTCAAAGTGATTCAATTCAAAGTCTTTCTTTCATGATTTGCGCTGTGTGTGTATGGTGCGAGCGAGCGAGCGAGCGGTTGAAAATCTGTTTCTCCTCTGGCGTCCTGCTACACACAGCTGTAGCCTGATTAATAGGGAACCATGGTGCCATTTTACGAGGCGACCAGTGGGGGCGCCATTCAGTCAAAAAATATGAAATCAAATGAAATGGCTCCTACAGTGTCACTACCGAAACGAAAGTTTGTCACTACCGAAAAATAAAAATGTATTTTACCGAAACGAAAATTACCAATCAACTCTAAATTGTCTGAAACGTACTCCTAACAGGTTTTTAGGGGGACGATTTTGGCCTCCACACTTAGTGATTTTTTCGGATTTAACTTTCGTTTCGGTAGTGACAAACTTTCGTTTCGGTAGTGACACAATGGTGAAAAAATAAATGTATTTGTCTTGTTTGTTGTTCAAGTCAAAGCACCAGGAAGGCTGTATTTCTTGGCCAACAGTTAGCTCAATGGGTTGAGACGCAGTATTCATGATCCAGAGGCCATGAGTTCAAATCCCACTGGTGTCTTTACTGTGATGCTTCCCTTTGCAGACTAACTTCTAGAAAAACAAGTTAAAACCACCAGGAAACCTGTAACTCTCAGCCAACAGCTTAGCTCAACTGGTAGAGCGTCTGTCCAATGACATGACTTGCGTGGGTTCGATTCCCACTCGAGTCAAGTGTCCCCGGTAACTTGGGGCAACGGATAAATTGACTGATATCTTTAGTGATGCTTCCCTTTGCAGACTAACTTCTAGAAAAACAAGTTAAAACCACCAGGAAACCTGTAACTCAGCCAACAGCATAGCTCAACTGGTAGAGCGTCTGTCCAATAACATGACTTGACTTGGGTTCGATTCCGGGGACACTTGACTCGAGTGGGAATCGAACCCAGTCAAGTCAAGTCAAGTCATGTTATTGGACAGACGCTCTACCAGTTGAGCTATGCTGTTGGCTGAGAGTTACAGGTTTCCTGGTGTTTTTAACTTGTTTTTCTAGAATTAACTTGTTTTTCTAGAAATTAGTCTGCAAAGGGAAGCATCACTAAGGATATCAGTCAATTTATCCGTTGCCCCAAGTTACCGGAGACACTTGACTCGAGTGGGAATCGAACCCAGTCAAGTCAAGTCAAGTCATGTTATTGGACAGACGCTCTACCAGTTGAGCTATGCTGTTGGCTGAGAGTTACAGGTTTCCTGGTGGTTTTAACTTGTTTTTTTTATAATTAACTTGTTTTTCTAGAAGTTAGTCTGCAAAGGGAAGCATCACTAAGGATATCAGTCAATGTATCCGTTGCCCCAAGTTACCGGGGACACTTGACTCGAGTAGGAATTGAACCCACTCAAGTCAAGTCAAGTCATGTTATTGGAGAGACGCTCTACCAGTTGAGCTATGCTGTTGGCTGAGAGTTACAGGTTTCCTGGTGGTTTTAACTTGTTTTTCTAGAAGTTAGTCTGCAAAGGGAAGCATCACTAAGGATATCAGTCAATTTATCCGTTAGCTCAAGTTACCGGGGACACTTGACTCGAGTGGTAATCGAACCCACTCAGGCCAAGTCAAGTCATGTTATTGGACAGACGCTCTACCAGTTGAGCTATGCTGTTGGCTGAGTTACAGGTTTCCTGGTGGTTTTAACTTGTTTTTCTAGAAGTTAGTCTGCAAAGGGAAGCATCACTAAGGATATCAGTCAATTTATCCGTTGCCCCAAGTTACCGGGGACACTTGACTCGAGTGGTAATCGAACCCACTCAGGCCAAGTCAAGTCATGTTATTGGACAGACGCTCTACCAGTTGAGCTATGCTGTTGGCTGAGTTACAGGTTTCCTGGTGGTTTTAACTTGTTTTTCTAGAAGTTAGTCTGCAAAGGGAAGCATCACTAAGGATATCAGTCAATTTATCCGTTGCCCCAAGTTACCGGGGACACTTGACTCGAGTGGTAATCGAACCCACTCAGGCCAAGTCAAGTCATGTTATTGGACAGACGCTCTACCAGTTGAGCTATGCTGTTGGCTGAGTTACAGGTTTCCTGGTGGTTTTAACTTGTTTTTCTAGAAGTTAGTCTGCAAAGGGAAGCATCACTAAGGATATCAGTCAATTTATCCGTTGCCCCAAGTTACCGGGGACACTTGACTCGAGTGGGAATCGAACCCACGCAAGTCAAGTCATGTTATTGGACAGACGCTCTACCAGTTGAGCTAAGCTGTTGGCTGAGAGTTACAGGTTTCCTGGTGGTTTTAACTTGTTTTTCTAGAAGTTAGTCTGCAAAGGGAAGCATCACAGTAAAGACACCAGTGGGATTTGAACTCATGGCCTCTGGATCATGAATACTGCGTCTCAACCCATTGAGCTAACTGTTGGCCAAGAAATACAGCCTTCCTGGTGCTTTGACTTGAACAACAAACAAGACAAATACATTTATTTTTTCACCATTGTGTCACTACCGAAAAGAAAGTTTGTCACTACCGAAACAAAAGTTAAATCCGAAAAAATCACTAAGTGTGGAGGCCAAAATCGTCCCCCTAAAAACCTGTTAGGAGTACGTTTCAGACAATTTAGAGTTGATTGGTAATTTTCGTTTCGGTAAAATACATTTTTATTTTTCGGTAGTGACAAACTTTCGTTTCGGTAGTGACACAATGGTGAAAAAATAAATTTACTAAGTCCAGAGCTCGATGACTGTTAGGGACCAAAAAAAGTCACTACAAAGTACTACCAATCAACTCTAAATTGCCTAAAACGTACTCCTAACAGGTTTTTGGGGGGACGATTTTGGCCTGCACACTTAGTGATTTTTTTCTTATTTAACTTTCGTTTCGGTAAAATAAATTTTACCGAAACGAAAATTACCAATCAACTCTAAATTGCCTGAAACGTACTCCTAACAGGTTTTTGGGGGGACGATTTTGGCCTCCACACTTAGTGATTTTTTCGGATTTAACTTTCGTTTCGGTAGTGACAAACTTTCGTTTCGGTAGTGACACAATGGTGAAAAAATAAATTTACTAAGTCCAGAGCTCGATGAATTTTAGGGACCAAAAAAAGTCACTACAAAGTACTACCAATCAACTCTAAATTGCCTGAAACGTACTCCTAACAGGTTTTTGGGGGGACGATTTTGGCCTCCACACTTAGTGATTTTTTCGGATTTAACTTTCGTTTCGGTAAAATAAATTTTACCGAAACGAAAATTACCAATCAACTCTAAATTGCCTGAAACGTACTCCTAACAGGTTTTTGGGGGGACGATTTTGGCCTCCACACTTTGTGATTTTTTCGCATTTAACTTTCGTTTTGGTAAAATAAATCTTACCGAAACGAAAATTACCAAGCAACTCTAAATTGCCTGAAACGTACTCCTAACAGGTTTTTGGGGGGACGATTTTGGCCTCCACACTTAGTGATTTTTTTGGATTTAACTTTCGTTTCGGTAGTGACACAATGGTGAAAAAATAAATGTACTAAGTCCAGAGCTCGATGAATGTTAGGGACCAAAAAAAGTCACTACAAAGTACTACCAATCAACTCTAAATTGCCTGAAACGTACTCCTAACAGGTTTTTGGGGGGACGATTTTGGCTTCCACACTTAGTGATTTTTTCGGATTTAACTTTCGTTTCGGTAGTGACAAACTTTCGTTTCGGTAGTGACACAATGGTGAAAAAATAAATTTACTAAGTCCAGAGCTCGATGACTGTTAGGGACCAAAAAAAGTCACTACAAAGTACTGCCAATCAACTCTAAATTGCCTAAAACGTACTCCTAACAGGTTTTTGGGGGGACGATTTTGGCCTCCACACTTAGTGATTTTTTCAGATTTAACTTTCGTTTCGGTAAAATAAATTTTACCGAAACGAAAATTACCAATCAACTCTAAATTGCCTGAAACGTACTCCTAACAGGTTTTTGGGGGGACGATTTTGGCCTCCACACTTTGTGATTTTTTCGCATTTAACTTTCGTTTTGGTAAAATAAATCTTACCGAAACGAAAATTACCAAGCAACTCTAAATTGCCTGAAACGTACTCCTAACAGGTTTTTGGGGGGGACGATTTTGGCCTCCACACTTAGTGATTTTTTCGGATTTAACTTTCGTTTCGGTAGTGACACAATGGTGAAAAAATAAATGTACTAAGTCCAGAGCTCGATGAATGTTAGGGACCAAAAAAAGTCACTACAAAGTACTACCAATCAACTCTAAATTGCCTGAAACGTACTCCTAACAGGTTTTTGGGGGGACGATTTTGGCTTCCACACTTAGTGATTTTTTCGGATTTAACTTTCGTTTCGGTAGTGACAAACTTTCGTTTCGGTAGTGACACAATGGTGAAAAAATAAATTTACTAAGTCCAGAGCTCGATGACTGTTAGGGACCAAAAAAAGTCACTACAAAGTACTGCCAATCAACTCTAAATTGCCTAAAACGTACTCCTAACAGGTTTTTGGGGGGACGATTTTGGCCTCCACACTTAGTGATTTTTTCAGATTTAACTTTGGTTTCGGTAAAATAAATTTTACCGAAACGAAAATTACCAATCAACTCTAAATTGCCTGAAAAAAAAAAATGCCTGAAAAAAAAGAAAAGTACATAGGTCCAGAGCTCGATGAATGTTAGGGACCAAAAAAAGTCACTACAAAGTACTTTAGTGTAAAATTTGGAAAAATGTCCTAGTTGGCTTTGAACTGTGAACCTTCTGGTTACAAGCCCTGTATCTAAACCACTGCACCACAGTTGTTCTTACTCGATCTGTTCACTTGCGTGGTCTTCAATGAAAGATTAGATCAAGGTAAAAGCCAAAGTTTTTACTTTACCCCCTTTAAATGTCCATTGCCATTGACAATGCATTGGACGCTTAAAGTTAAATATTTCAAAAACTACAAATCATTTCAAAGTAAAACATCTCAAGGATGCATGCCCACAGTAAGGTGGAATTTTTGAACTGTGAATGGAGTTTCTAGGTGAAAGTATCTTTTTGAGGTCCCAAAATCTTCCATCGACCTCCATTATAAATCTCTGAACTTTTAAAGGGTTACTATTCTAAAACAATGAAACATTTCAAAGATCCCTTTTCAGGCAAACATGTCCATATTCGGATGAACATTTTAACGTTTGAATGGGGTTTCTATTCTATATATGACACTTTGAATCATTACAGTCAGTTCACCTTCTTTTGGGTCTTGAGTCGAACCAATTACTCCCGCGGAGACATCAAATTTTTCTTTTGGGCCTTGAGTCTTGGGACTCAAGGCCCAAAAGAGAAATTTGATGTCTCCGCGGGAGTAATTGGTTCGACTCAAGGCTCTTTTGGGTCATGAGTCTTGGGACTCAAGACTCAAATCCTGGAAATCAAATCCTGGAAATGGCAAATCAGCATGTGTGGGATTTGAAGGTGCAAGAGTCAGGTAAAAGTTGGAAAAATGTCCAAGTTGGATTTGAACTGGGGACCTTCCGGTTGTAAGCCCTATATCTTAACCACTGCACCACAGGGATTCTTACTGACTTTGTTCACTTGCGTGTTGTTCACTGAAAGATTAGATAAAGGTGCAGGAGTCAGGTAAAAAAATGTCCTTGTTGGATTTGAACCAGCAACCTTCTGGTTATAAGCCCTGTATCTCAATCACTGCACCACTGTAATTCATCCTAATTCTGTTCACTTGCATGTTCTTCAGCCACGTAAAAGTTAAAGACGTAAAAGAAACAGCCAAGAAACAGTTGGAAAATATTCCTTTTTTTTTAACTCAGAACCTTCTGTGTGCAAGGCCTGTATCCTATCCACTGCTCCACCATGGTTCATAGTTTCTCTGGTCTCTTGCAGGCTGTTCACTGAAAGATTACATACAGACCACAAGAGTCAGATAAAAGTTGGGAAAATGTCCTAGTTGAATTGAACCGGGAACCTTCTGGTTGCAAGCCCTGTATCTAAATCACTGCATCACAGAGGTTCTTTATTATTCTGTTAACTTGCGTGGTGTTCAATGAAAGATTAGATAAAGGTAAAAGCCAAAGTTTGAAGCATCCCTAATCCGAGGAAAAAGACAGCAGACCAAGTCAAAAAAAAAAATCTGAAACACAATTTTATAAAATATAGAGGGGGTCCCTGCTTCATCGCTCTCTCAGCTGTAAGGGGTCCTGTCATATTGTACGTTTCCTTGAACCCAGGTGCAAACACGGAGACAGACAGGTTGGAGTTGCAGTTATAGAATATAGATTTATTCAGATACTGTTTGAGTGGAGCTGAATGCAGCAATGGTGGATACCAGCAGTATAGGCAGAGGCAGACGTCCAGGTTCAGATACAGGAGTGGAGCCGAGTGGAGCAGTGGGGGATACAGGGTCACAGCAGAGCAGAGCAGAGCAGAGGCAGACTTCCAGGGTTCAGGTGGTCACTACAAGCACAGGAGAGAAAGGTCTAAGTATTCAGGATACACACTGAGAATATTGCTAGCCCAGGTGGAAAGCGGGACTGACTAGGTCGAACAGAGACTGATGATCTGGCAGAGCATGAAGCGTTGAGCCTGGCTTTATAGACTTCCTGATTGGTCGTCCCCGCCTCCTGTCTTGCACCCCTGTCTCCACTCCTATAATCAGATGAGAGCACTAGAAAGAGGGGGAGAAAGGTAGAGTGGGTGTGGCAGTCGTGACAGGTCCTTGGCCTGAAAAACGGTGAAGACCCCTGCTTGGGCTATAGTGTAGCCAGTGGTGGAAAGTAACTAAGTACATTTACTTAAGTACAATTTTGAGGTATTTGTACTTTACTTGAGTATTTCCAATTTCCAATACTTTTACTTCTAGCCTACTCCACTACATCTCAGAGGCAAATATTGTACTTTTAACTCCACTACAATTATTTAGTGACTAGTTACTTTTCAGATATACATTATGATATTATGAAACATACATTAACCACTTTAACCCTATTTTATAACTAGGCTATTTGAAAATAGCCGATCTACAAGCTCACAACGGCGTTGTGAGCTTGTAGATCTGCTATTTTCAAACATTTAGTATACTTTTACTTTTGGTACTTTAAGTACATTTTGATGCCAATACTTTCGTACTTTTGCTTTTTTTAAATTTTGAATTCTGGACTTTTACTTGTAACAGAGTATTTTTATATTGCAGTATTGGTACTTTTACTTAAGTAAAGAATTTGAGTACTTTTTCCACCACTGAGTATAGCCTATATGTCACCATGCAGCGGTCCATACACTTCTTGTCGGGTTAGGCCAAAGCTAGCCTCGGAAACCCATGCTTCTTTTTTTTTGTTACAAAAAGGCCAAAGCAGACTGGACATCTGTTTGAGTGACCCAATAGAGTTATATATGATATATAATATATCAGACCCAACAAAAAACCTGCCTTTATTTGAAAACTCTCTAAACTGCACTCAGCGCCCTCTCCGGGCCGCGCCTCTAGAGGGCGCTGAGACACCCTCACAATAAATGCAGGTGAAGAATACCTGCATTTATAATACTGAAGGATCTTTATCTTTATAACGACCATCACAACAATCATTAACGATTGGTCATGAAATGAAACCCATTAAAGAAAACAAAAGTATATCGATCTATATACACAGACCTGTAACACACAAACTAAATGACAGCCTTAACTGTAAACTACAACAGATGTAGGCTATTTATTTATTTTAACTTTTGAGATAGACACATTCCATTGATATTAGCCCAGGGGTCTTCAACGTTTTCAGGCCAAGGACCCCCTAGCTGAGAGAGCGATGAAGCGGGGACCCCCTCTATATTGTATAAAATTGTGTTTCAGATCAACTTTTGCTGCTCTTTTTTTTTACCTCTACACCTATAACTCTTTGCCAAAAATAGCCGATCTACAAGCTCACAACGTACGCCTCCCGAGGCAATGTGAGCTTGTAGATCTACAAGCTCCAAGATCTATAAGCCAATCTACAAGCTCACAACGCCTCGGGAGGCGTTGTGAGCTTGTAGATTGGCTATTTTTGGCAAAGAGTTATAGGTGTAGAGGGATGCTAGGGTTCAAGTCTCATTGGCCCAGGAGTTACCCAACTCTGTGAACATACAGTATGGGTTATTATAACATGTTCTCATTGGCCCCCCCGCGAGAGCTGGCGAGAACTTCTGGGAACTCAGATTAGGGTTCAAGTGGTTAATGTAAAAAGAAAAAACATATCACACAAAGATTTGGCGGACCCCCTGTAGTAACTCTGAGAACCCCCTAGGGGTCCCGGACCCCCTGTTGAAGACGCGAACAGCGTATTACTCTAATGTCGAAGCAAGGGGGCGGGAGCCTCGCCCCGAAGGGGCGAGGCGCCCCCGCCCTCTTTCTTCTACAATAGAAGAGTTAGGACGTCACATTCTAATACAACCAAAATACCCAATTTCAGCACCGGCCTCAGTGGCGCACCTCGCTAATCACTAGACTCCCAACCCACTACTACTGGTAGGCTGGGTTCGACTCCCGCTTGGGGTGAAACTTTTTCAGTCATCCGCGGACTTCTTTTTTTCGCCGATAAAGTATATTTTTGGACCATGACGGAGGCGCGCCGACTCAGCAGACCTTGAGGCCGAGGAGTTGCGCCCGAGCGCCTCCAGGCGCGAGTGCCCGCAACGACCGGCCGAAGGTCTGCTAGTCGACTCAGCGCCGTCCGAGTTATGTACCGATAGGGACAGAATCGTAAATATTTTTGGTGGGGACTGTGTTTGACCCACTGACTGCGTTTGCCCCAACTGCCACTCAAAGTGACTACTGGCCAATCACAGTGCGTCTCAACTTCCGGGTACACCCGCACCCCCCGCCCCCTTGCTTCGACATTAGAGTAATAGACCGTTCGCGTTGAAGACCCCTGTATTAGCCTATTGCCTAAACGTCTAATATAGGCTGCCTATGAGCAAGACAAACGCATGTCAGTTATGATATTGTGGGGCAATATCATAGAGCGCTTGGAAGCACTCAACCCAGTTTGAGCACAATAATAATTGTGCACAAACTGGGTTGGAGTGCTTCCAAGCCAGTTTCGTTATTTTCACACTGACTTTACATACAAGCTATTATAGCCTTGAGCACTGGTTTTCAACCTTTTTCATAACCCCTAAATTGATATACATTTGGCCGCGGACCCCCATTTGAAAATGTTTTCTGCCAGGGACCCCCCAGAAGCAAAGATATCAGTTAATTTTCACTTTAAAAAAATATAAATATCCAAAGATACGCACACTTTTTTCAAGGTTTTTCAAAAATAGCAGATCTACAAGCTCATAGCGCGGCACCGAGTGCCGCGCTATGAGCTTGTATATCTGCTATTTTTTAATAACCAAAGCTAAGTGGTTAAAAATGATTGTGACGCTATTTTAACTAATTTTGCTGGGGACCCCCTGGTAGGCTACTCCCTCAAGGACCACTGGTGGTCCCCGGACCACTGGTTGAAAACCCCTGGCCTAGAGCTATTGTGGTGTGAGAATGATATTTGTTATCATCATGTTAATAGCCTATAGTAGCCTATAACAGATCTTGGATCGCTCTCATAAAGGAGCGTCTGATCTGCACCGTTATCTCAGCGCTGAGTGGGAGGAGACTATATATCCTACACTGTAAAATACAGAGTACACATGGAACCACCTCCCGGGTCCCGTTTGGTCTCTCACAGTGTTGCCATGTCCGCTTATTATAAGCGACTTTGGGCGTGCTTTTTTTATGTAAAGTTGCTTGTAATAAATATTGGTAGTTGGTGGTTGCGATTCTTTTGGGCTTAATTGTTTCTAAAGTGTAGTTGCTTATTTGGGCTTGTTTCCTTATGCTGTTTAAACCAGTGGGTTCTTAAACATTTTCATGTCAAGGACCCTTGAATTGATATAATTGCCCCCTTAACCCCCATCTGAAAATATTTTGTGCCAGGGACCCCCATACCAGATTTGTGTTGTTAAATCGTTTTACAAATATTTCAATTTCTTTCACTTTTTATCGATATTTATTTTGAAAATAGCCAATTGAAAAGTTTTGGGCTTGTTTGCTTCTTGATGAATTGTAGGCCTACCCAGCACCACAATGGAAACAAGATACAAATAGGAAATAGGGCTTTTTGTGTTATCCTTTTAACAATCAACAATACAAACTGTTAATAAAGTAGGCCTTATTATTCAATCAATCAAAATTGTTTTCATTGGTTGCTTATTTCTCTCGCACAATCTGGCAACACTGGGTCACTCTGCAGTGTTAAATGATCACCCAGGATTTCAGGGTGTTGTAGAGCCTATATTCTGAGCTGCCAGCAGACAGATCTGTGAGACTCAACTCCACTTGCCTCCAACTGTCTGTTGACCTGGAGTATATAGAGATATCAGAGCAATAATCTGCACAATTATGGATCATGACAGCAAGAGAAAATTAAAGGAGAAATGTGCTCTGAGGAAGGATATCATCAAAGAGTTCTTGGCTGAATGTCTGGGGATATTCATCCTAATTGTGAGTATATCTCCCTCCCTCTGCACCTGCCACCCAGCTTTACCTATAGAATGGATGCTTGAATGGTAATAACTTATTACCATCTTATTATTAAGAAGATGTCAAAACCCAAGTCTCAAGGGACACAGAACTGCTTTGGTAAAGACATCTGATAGATAATGGTAATAGATTCAGACAATAATTCAGCATTCTCTTTGATGTGCTCATCTATAATGCCCAGTGGTGGAAAAGGTACTCATATTTTTTACTTTAAGTAAAAGTATCAATACTATTACAAGTAAAAGTCAGGAATTCAAAATTTACAAAAGTATTGGTATCAAAATGTACTTAAAGTACCAGAAGTAGAAAGTATCTCATTATGCAGAATGTACTGTTTCGCAAGTTTTCAAATAAAATGTATAAAAATCTTTCAAAATAGCAGAGCTTGTAGATCTGCTATTTTTAAATAGCCAAAGTCTGAAGTGGTTTTGTAATAATATTTTAAATCTACAAAGTAACTAGCAACTACAGTTTTCAAATAATTGTAGTGGAGTAAAACAACAATATTTGCCTCTGAGATGTAGTGGAGTTCAAGTAAAAGTACTGAAAATTGGAAATACTCCAGTAAAGTAAAAAAAAAATCCTCTAATTTGTACTATAGTACTTGAGTAAATGTACTTAGTTACTTTCCACCACTGATCCAGCCTATACTGGCTGCTTGAATCGTAATAAGATGTCAAAACCCAAGTCTCAAGGGACACAGATCTGCTTTGGTAAAGAGTCTGATAGATAATAGTAATGGAGTCAGACAATATTTCATATTCTCTTTGATGTTGCTCATCTATAATGCCTCTCATTTTAAGACTTGTGGGTTGCACCTTTGACAGGACATTGTGGACATAAGGTTGTTATTAAAGAAAACTGATTGGTATAGCTGCAAGATTTACTTACAATATGGATTTCAAATTCAAGTAGCGTAACATATTGTTTCTGACTAAAATTGGTAACCTTCTATTTATTTAAATACAGTGAAACTATTTGTGTAGAATTCCTTACATCATTATTCTTAAACACTACCATCTCTGTCACGAACAGGTGTTTCCTATTAAGGAAATAGGTGTTTAACTTCTCTTTCTTATTTTTTTACTGAATTCAAATGTCCTGTGAAAACATGTTTAATTTGCTTAATGTAATGTTAAAATAACCACTATCCATTTGTACGTTGGCTATTCAGAAATAGCAGACATACAAGCTCAAGCTTTTAAATCTGCTATTTTTGAAATATTTTGAAAAATGTTAATCTTTTTTGGAAAAGATAATTTTGCATTTTTTTAAAAACACAAATCTGTTCATCTGGGGGTCCCTGGCACAAAACCTTTTCAGATGGGGCGTCCGCGGCCAAAGTTCAATTTGGGGGTCCTTGACACGAAAAAGTTTGTGAACCACTGCTCTTTAAAATCACCACAAAATCCTCTGTTTTCATTTCACTTTAAACCAGCTCTCATCAACGTGTACACATGGGTCCATTTGGTTTTCCTTTGCACACTGTCGAGAGTTGAATAAACCCATTGGAGTGACCTGGATGTTTTTCCGTCATTAAAAGGTTTCTGGTCTAGACTGTCATTTGACCCTACACCTGTCACCCCTGTGCCCCAACCTGCCACCTCCTCAAAGCAGCACTCTTGCTCAGTAGTTAACAAGGAGCTGGCTCTCAGCAGGGCTTAACAGGGCCATGTTTCAGTCGCACCGCCTCAGTGGAGTAATGCAGCCTCCAGGGGTGCATGGAAGAAAGTACTCACATTTGTGTTTGCTTTTAAGTAAAAGTAGCAAAGCGCTGTCATGCAACGTATTCTAACTGTTTGTGTTTGGTAAATTAACGCCCTACTTGATCACACTACAGCCTCACACAAAAGCATCAAAAGATCTACAAGCTCGAAACATGGCATGAAGCGACACGCTTCGAGCTCGTAGATCTGCTACTTTTGCTGTTTTTGAATTTGAATCCTGAAAAGTAACAGTTTAGGAGATATGGGGGTTTCCACCAACAGAGACGAATGCTGCAATAGGCCTAATAGGCTAAAGATACTCTGTTATGCAAGTAAAAAGTCTTGTATTCAAAATTTGACTTGAGTAAAAGTACAAAAGTGTTGGTACTGTATCAAAATATGCTTAAAGTAGCCCACTAAAGAAAAAGCACAAAACATTTATATCTGATCCAAGCTGACAACGCGTCACAATCTTGCAGATCAGCTATTTTTGAACAGCCTAACTAAAATAGGGCTTAATTCGTTGATGTATGTGTTTTGAATTGATAAGCTAAATCTACAAAGTAACTAGTAACTAACGCTGTCAAATATAGTGGGGTAAAAAGTACAGTATTTGCCTGCAAAACTGAAATACTCAAGTAAGTAAACGCACCTCAAAACTGTACCTAAGTGGAGTACATATTTAAATGTACTTAGTTACTTTCCACCACTTCCAGTCCCCACCACAGACAGTTATTTTTGGATGGCTGCCCTTCTCGCAGCTCTATTTTCTTTCAATTACTTCCCCACGTTTTACCAAATAGATGGGAGATTAATTATTGTTCTGTCGGGGGCCACTGGGACAAATGGTGTGTGGCAGCTTGAAGGCTAGTGAAATGGAACAAGGAGGCGGCCCTCCATGGTGGCTATAATTGGAAGGAATTAAACAATGAGTCTCTCTTCTTCGGCAAGCCAATGCTTATTTTCCCCTCCTGTCCTACCTTCTTGTTTCTGTCTGCTTGTGTGTGTGTGTATATATTGTTCACCACCGTTGATATTATAGTCGTGGTGTGTGAACTCTGCCAGCCACTTGACTTTGAGAAAGATTTTTCAAACTATATATTTACAGTTATAGTTACAGTGCTTGGAGTGGGCGGCACCCTTTATAATAACTAACTTTGGGTACAGGTGTAGACTCCGCATCCTCATATTTGGAAGCCTGGGCCAGGTATTTGTGTACATTTTCCACGAGTGCTGTTGAACATTGCAGGCATGACCAAGAACAAAGCCAGACAACAAGCCAAATACTACTCTGTTTCAGCTGGAATAGGCAGCCTGGCTGTGTGGAGGAGAAGGTGCTATGTGTACCCTAAAGCAGTGCTTTTCAACCTTTTTCATGCCACGGACACCTAAATTGATATACATTTGGCCGCGGACCCCCATCTGAAAACGTTTTGTTCCAGGGACCCCCAGAAGCAAAGATTTGAGTTAAAAATGTTCACTAATTTTCAAGATGAAGCTCATAGTGCGGCACAAAGTGAGCTTGTAGATCTGCTATTTTTCGTATAAAAGGTTAAAGTGGTTAAAATGATTGTGACGCTATATTAACTACTTTTCCTGGGGACCGCCTGGTTAGTATGTCTATAGATCAGGCTTCATGTGTTCATGAATTGTCTAACGCCTTTACAGTATAATGGTCTGTCGGGTGGAAACCTCATTATGTCCAAAACTGTTACTTTTCAGGATTCAAATAGATCCCCGAAAAAACACAAAAAGTTTGAATATGGCAATGACATTTGCTTCCCTGTAGGTCTGGTCTCGCGTATAGCCAGACGACTATTCCACAATCTCCGAATGCTATATAGCAGGGGTCTTCAACAGGGGGTCCGGGACCCCTAGGGGGGTCCTCAGAGTTACTACAGGGGGTCCGCCAAATCTTTGTGTGATATATATATATTTTTACCTTAACCACTTGAACCCTAGCATCCCTTTTCTGAGGGGAACTTTAGCCAAAAATAGCAGATCTACAAGCTCACAACGCCTCGCGCTGCGGGTGTAGAGGGAAAGAAGAGCAGACTAAGTAAGAAAAAAAACTTTCATCTGAAACACAATTTTATACAATATAGAGTAGGGGGTCCCTGCTTTATCTCTCTCTCAGCTAGGGGGTCCTTGGCCTGAAAACGTTGAAGACCCCTGCGTATATAGAGTCTGGAACTACAACTCCCAAAATGCAAGAGAGGAAACTGGCACTTCCGTTCGCGAAAATATACTAAAAAATATCTTTACATTTTATTTTTTCATTTCGATTTCTGCTAAGCAGCAAGCTATATATGCTTAGATGATTTAGATTTAGATTAGGATACATTTGCGCAACTGTGAAGACGAAACGGAAGTGGGGAGGAGGCCTCACATCCGGTTTGTATTCTAATCATGATCAGAGCTTCCAGAGTCCCAGACTGTATGACCGGAAACATGTGTGTATTACTATACTTGTGAGGACCAAACGTTCTCACAAGTATAGTAGAATTTGAGGAATAGACGTTGTGAGGACCATTTTCCTGGTCCTCGCAAGAAAAATTGATGTTTTATGGTTGAATTGTTGTTTTTTTAGATAAGTTTACAATTAGAAAAGGTTGGGGTTAGGATTAGACATTTAGAGGTTAGGTTTAGGGGTCGGGTTGTAGATTTTTCTCATTTTATACTTAGTTGTGCGGCGATGGCACACACCGTAAAATGGCCGATCTACAAGCTCACAACGTGTCGCAGCGCGACACGTTGTGAGCTTGTAGATCTGCTATTTTTCGGCTTTAGACTTAGAAATCATAAATCAATCATAAAACCGGCTTCCTAAAATGTTGACGTCCTCACAAGTATAGTAACACAAAAGTGTGTGTGTGTGTGTGTGTGTGTGTGTGTGTGTGTGTGTGTGTGTGTGTGTGTGTGTGTGTGTGTGTGTGTGTGTGTGTGTGTGTGTGTGTGTGTGTGTGTGTGTGTGTGTGTGTGTGTGTTCCAGCTCTTCGGATGTGGCTCTGTGGCCCAGAAGGTTCTGAGCGGGGGTAAAGCGGGGGAGGACCTGACCATCCACATTGGTTTCACTCTGGGGGTCATGATGGCCGTCTACATCGCAGGGGGCGTGTCAGGTAAGAGCCACACACACACACACGCACACACACCATGTGCACCTATATACTGTAGTGACACTTCAGTGGTTCTTTGGGGTGGTTAAGGTGCTGTTGTACAAAGACATATACAGCCCTGGTATGGTTCTTTAGCATAGTTCAGTTTATATCACACCAAAATAGGTTTCCCCGCTATGATTAGGGGCCAAAGAACCGCTTTTAGTGCTATTTGGAATCATCTATTGGTGTGTGTGCCAGCTCACACAAACTCTGTGACTCTTCTCAACTGAATGTCACCACTTTCAAATAGAATATTGTGTTGCAGAGCTTTCTTCTCGGTTAAAAAACCCAGTTGAACGAGTTTCCCCGACGAGGTTTTGGTACCTTGTCTTTTCAACCTGTAAACAACTTTATTTGGGTTCAAAAACGTGAGCGCGTAACCAAAGGTCATCGCTGTTTGTGATCTGGATGTTTTGACTTTATCATGACCTTTGAACAGTCAGTCTAATCTAAACCATAAAATTTCCCTTGGCCCCGATATCCTTTAAAGGGACATGAAACCATGAGCAGTATCAGCTGTAACTAATAAAATGATTAACGGGTGTGTTAGATTTAGATGTGCCAGTGTGCAAGCATTGACAATAGGCTACTGTTGACTGATGTCTACACTTGCACACTGGCTGGCTCCAGGCGCACTTAAATCTAACACACTTATTAGCTGTGGCTGCATTGCTTTCTAGTCTGCCACGTTATTAGTCTTACGTCTGCATTTTATAACCTATAGAAGAAAACAAACTATAGGTAGGTCAGAGAGACTTATTGTCGGTATCAGCCAATAACGCAGGAGTCTATCCCTGTTACAATGAGCTCAATCTGGGAACCCATCGGCAAAAAGAAGAATAAAGAATCCTTTGAATTTGCCTCTGGAGGTATTCCATTCCCTGTGTAGAGACCGTCCGGATGTCGGACCGTTTACTCTACTTCAGCCCTCTTCTTCCTGTGGTGCTCCTTTGTTTTCATTCCTAATAACAACAACTCTACCAGTGGCGTAGCCAGAACGCTAGCGTAGGCTGGGCCTAGGCAGGAGTAGGTGGGCACGCATGCACACGCGGGCGAAAATGTGCAGTTTTCCGCGGGTTTTTGGTACTTTTTTTGCGGGTTTGTGACGGATACACTGTTATCAAAATGGCTGAATATGATATCAAAAAAAGAAAAAAGAAATTATATATATATTTTTAAAAAATACAATTTTGGGGTGGGCAGAAAAAACAAATGGGTGGTCCCAGGCCTACCTATGCCCACCTGTGGCTACGCCCCTGAGCGCTACACGTTGTAATGGGAGTTGCCGACAGATTCATGACCATGACCTTCTATAGTCCAAAGACGAGAGCTCTATCAACCGAGCTAACCAGACCCTATACTAGGGTTTTCATACTCCTTTAACCACTTAAACCAAAGGTCTATACTTAGTGCCCCCCTTTTCCCTCTATACCAAACCTCTGCCGAAAATAGCCAATCTACAAGCTAACAACGCGTCATATTGCGACACGTGAGCATATAGATCAGCTATTTTCACATGGGCAAAAAATGGACGGAAAATTGGTGCGAAATGGGTGAAAAAATGCCCAAAATGTCCTGATCAGTGAGTCCCCGGTTCAATTCCCCACTGGCTGGACCATTTGCTGTCTCTCTCCACTACCACTTTCAAATATAGACTTAAAAATGCCCCAAAAAATAACATAACGGTCATCTTTGTCTCCGTGTGCAGACACCCTGCCTCCTGCCTGTAAATGTTCAGGAAGTTTATGGGTATGAAGCTGCAAACAATAGCACTTCTACATGCCCAGAATAGGGACGGTATGGTTCATGTGGTTAAAGGATCACTGACCCTAAAGCCTAATTTATACCGTATGAGCCAAGCTGTGGCTCATCATGGCTCATAGCTCCGACAGTATCAGGTACAGAGCCTCGATGAGCCATGAGCCACGAGCTTGGCTCACTCAGTATACATCAGGCCTCAAGATCCACAAATGTAACACGACTTAACCCAATAAGGCCGGGAACTCATTCCGTGTCATTTTTAGATTTCTTTGGCTATTCAAAAATAGCAGATCTGCAAGCTCGTAGTGTGGCACCGAGTGCTTGTAGATCTGCTGTTTTTGAAAAATCGTGAAAATGTGTGCAAATCTTTGAATATAGGTATATATATAACCATTTTTTTTACTCAAATCTTTCCTACTCGGGGGTCCCTGGAACAACATTTTGAGATGGGGGTCCGCGGCCAAATACATATCATTTTGACATGAAAAAAGTTTGAGGACCATTGATATTATAGCAACATAATAATAATGTAATTTTATTATTATTATTTTTCATAATAATATATTTTTTCAAAAAACTGTTGAATCCCCCAGAAGCAAAGATGTGAGTTTCAAATGTTCGCTTTAAAAAAAATACATATTCAAAGATTTGAACACATTTTCACGATTTTTCCAAAAATAGCAGATCTACCAATGCTTTCCCGGTCTAAATGGATTAAGGTGCATGCATCACTGAGCCGTCATAGAGATACCACACTGACTTAGCGCTGTGATCACATATGAGTTACCTCCCTCCATTCAGTCACTGTAAACCTGGACCCTGATGCCCGAAAGCAGGTCTTTGTTAGCGGTCTACAATATGGCATGAAACGTCACAGCGTGCTCTGGTAACTGGTGTTCAGTGGTGTAAAGTAGCTAAGTACATTTGCTCAAGTACTGGTGTTAACTCAATCAGTGCCAAACTTATTTCTGGCTTTATCATCCCTATGCCAAGGCCACAAATACATTGTAAAAAACAAAGTGCTCAGGAGCCGAGATACAGCCTTTTTCAGTAAGAAGTTAAACAAGAAGTGAATGGAGCAGCAAATCTTCAAATCATGATATCTTGGGTTCTGAAATTATTTTTTTTTGGCACTCTGGGCTTATGAAAAACGTCACGTCGGCGACGTCAATGGCACTGAATGAGGTACAATTTTGAGGTATTTTTTACTTTACCGGAGTACTTCCAATTTGCAATCATTTTACTTCTACTCCACTACATCTCAAAAGCAAATATTGTACTTTTACTCCACTACAATTTGTAATTATTTATACGTTACTTTGTAGATTTTGATTTATTATTACAACACCACTTCAGACCTATACTTTGGCAATTTGAATAGCAGCTCTACAAGCTCACAACGCGTCACCTTGCGTCGTGAGCTTGTAGATCTGCTATTTTCAAAGGATGTTCAAAATTCTGTGAAATGGGACCTTATGCACAATGAGTACTTTTGGTTCTTTAAGTGCATTTTGATGCCAATACGTTCGTACTTTTACTCAAGTAAATTCTGAACACCCAACTTGTACTTGTAACCGACTATTTCTACAATAGGGTATTGATACTTATACTTGAGTACAAAATGTGAGTACTTCTTCCATCACTGCTGGTTACTGGTGTTAAATATGAGAATGACTGAGGAAACATTAGAGGCCGCGGGCACATAGGGAAGTATACGCTGTTGTTTAACCCATTAAGACTGGGAAAGAATCCGTGTCATTTATAGACTTCTTTGGCAATTCAAAAATAGCAGATCTACAAGCTCGTTGCGTGGCACCGAGTGCCGCGCTACGAGCTTGTAGATCTGCTATTTTTGAAAAATCGTGAAAACGTGTGCAAATCTTTGAATTTAAATATATATTCTTTAAGCAAACATTTGTAACTCAAATCTTTGCTTCTGGGGGATTCTATAAATGTCTTCTAAATCGTTTTTTTTTTTTTTTTTTTTAATGATGTTGCTATAATCAGTGGTTCTCAAACCTTTTCATGTCAAGGACCACCCAAAGTGATATGAATTTTGGCCATGGACCCCCCCATCTCAAAATATGTTGTTCCAGGGACCCCCAGAAGTTGTAACAGAGTTAAAAATGTTTGCTTTAGAAAAATATATATTCAAAGATTTGCACAACATTTTCACGATTTAAAAAAAAAATAGCAGATCTACAAGCTCGTAGCGCGGCACTCGGTGCCGCGCTACGAGCTTGCAGATCTGCTATTTTTCAATAGCCCAAAGAAATCTTAAAATGACACAGATGCGTTCCCGGTCTTAAAAGGTTAATTATGCCGTCCTATAGGACAGGCAGCTTTTTCAAGTGTCAGAGGCTTAAGTGTGGTTTACAAGGCTGGAAGTGTTTTCCTATAGACGTCCCAAAGAGGGGGACTTTATTGGGTGCATTCTTCGGGGATTACTGCAAGAGGACCCCACTGTTCCTTTACCAGCAATGACAGGGATAGGAGGAGGAATCACTTCCTAAATGTCATGGGCGTCGTGAAGGGGACTGCTGAGCCATGGTGCCTGTTTATGAGCAATCAAGGGTTTCATTATGCAAAGGACTTCAGCATATACAGTACGTACAGGAGTTGGGTAGAGCAGTGGGATTGGATTCCAGGCCGGGAATCCAATCCCAGTTCAAATAATCATATTTGAACTGGGGACCCCCCACCCTCACAAGCATGTGGAATTGTTGGAGTTGAGGCATAACATTTAGTTTGACTCGGCTCCCACAGATAAATATTGTGAAAATAGCGGATCTACAAGCTGCGAGGTGTTGTGAGCTTGTAGATCAGCTATTTTCACAATCTTAGCCTCTTTATTATTATTTGACATTTTGGCCAATGTTTGACCCTGAGCAAGACTCTTAACCCCTAATTGCTCACAGGTTCTCATTGGAAACAAGACCGCAAGGACTTTCATGAACGACCTGTTAAAAGGAATTATCCTTATCCTTGACCAGTTTTCATAGTATAGTTTGTTGATTACTTTTGATGCAGTAATGCTCTTTTTTAGGTATTAAAATGTTCTTAAAAGGTCCTTAAATTGTCACTTCACTGTCATTACATTATTACATATTTTATTACATCATTTATTAGTCGTTTAGGGCGGATTCAGACTATGGTCCCGGGTGCGCACCCCGGACCACATGGCAGATGTTGTGGTAGTGTGAACGTAGCGTACCGTTCCCCGTAACGCATCACCGTACCGTACCCGAAACCACCTGGGGAGGTCTTGGGTCCGATTGCTGCGGACTTGGGAACGCAACGTTGCAGTGTGAATCGATCCGTACCAAGAGAAGGAAGTGGACTGCTAATCATATATCCTTTATATATTTTTCATAACTACACATTATTTTAGCTGGGTTATACCTTCTGATAGTTCTACTTGAATGTTGACATGAAATAATAATCCCGCTAGTGTTTGAGTAGCGCGAGCCGTGGAAAAACATAAACAAAAAACAAAAAATGTGTAGTGAACGTGTAGGCTGTATAAGGGTCACGATCATATTGATAATAACAGAGACGCGAGAGACGACGTTACATTTTGAGGTTTCAAAGACCAACGCACACACTGCTTTGGTTGTGTATTGTTTTTCAGTTATTATTATAACTCAAGACAACGTCAGGAACACAGTCAAACTTTATTATTCACTCTAAACTCCGGCAAGTGACTCTTCTTCTGTGAATGACATTCTCTATCTCCCAAAGCCCCATAGTCAACAGCGCCCCCATGAGGCACATATTTACCATTACTGCTAAATTTAATGTACTCGAGTACGGAAGAATTTTGGCCAGTGTGAATGCTGGCAGTGGCGTCGTTGTGGGGGGGGGCTTCGGTGGCTATAGCCACCAATGTTTTACCCAAAGCCACCAATAATTTTAATTTTTTTAATGATATATCTATCACCCTAACCTAACCCTACCCCTAACCCTAAAACCGAAATAAAGTAACAAAAAACGGGGGGGAAAGTACCCAAATCCGCGAAATCTGCGGAAAAAAAACGCTTGTGCGCGCATGTGCCCGTTGCCTGCGGGGCTAAGCCCCCGATCTAGTAGAGACCTAGTGACGCGTCTGAATGCTGGCCAGCTGGGAGAAGCCAATCGTACTCGGGAACGGTTTGAATCAATCGGACCCAGTCTGAATCCACCCTTAGCAGACGCTTTTATCCAAAGCGACTTACAATAAGTTCATTCAACATAGGTAGGGAACGAAACTACTAATCACCAGTCTTTTTTTTCTTTTCTAAATTCACCAGAAGTCTTAAGTGCATTCTCTTCTAAAACAAGCAGTAAGAGTATACTTAGCGCTAAGGTAAAAGTGCAATATATCAGCTACCTACTTTTCATAAACAGATGAGACAAATAGGAAATTCAAATGAGCAAGAGCTAAAACAAACAAGTGTATCAACTAAACAAGATCCTGTCAGCTGTCATCTGGGGACCCCCCCCAAAATCCTGTTGGGACCCCCCTGGGGATCCCGACCCACAGTTTGAGAACCACTGGGGTATAGAGGAGGGGATGAGTCGGTAATCTCCGTCACTGTTGGGAAGTGAAAGAGCATCTCCAGAGGTGAGCTTTTAAACCTGGCCCCCTGGGAGAGAGAGCGTCAACATTGTGCCATACGAGCTAAAAAACGTGAGCCAAATTGAATGTTCCTTCAACCTTTAAATCTACCATGTTGGCAGAGGGTGAGCCCAGACTCTGTGTCTACTAACAAACACACAAGCTTCTCATTCTTTACTGTATGTCGTCGCTGTCCAGCAGAAACCCTGTATCTCCATTTCTCACACATGAATTCCCGCTATTTCATGTGCAAAAAGAAGCAACAAATTGCCCGTTCGACAAGCTCACAATGCATTTTGATGCAATGCTTTGTGAGCTTGCAGATATTTTAGAGCATATTTCTTATAAATATTGAACCAATCAAATGTATTAACAAGAGTGACTAAATAATTGGCTCCACCGGAATAAAGGTTATTATTATTTTTTTCCATTTGCTGAAAAGAAACAGTTTTGGACATACAAGGTTTTCACCCATAACAGCGACGATAACACGTTACATCTCAGAGTCAGGACACATTTACATTTATATTCAAATAATTCCTCAAGAAACATATTTCCCGTATCTATTGTGACTCATGCAGCTTTTGCCACATCCCTGCCTGCCTGTGCTTAGTGATGGAGAGAGAGAGAGAGAGAGAGAGAGAGAGAGAGAGAGAGAGAGAGAGAGAGAGAGAGTTATGTAAAACTAGATCTACGAGGAAGAAGAATGAGGTTAACCTATTAAGACCTGGAACTGTGTCATTTTTAGATTTGAGCTAAAAAGCATTATTTTACACTTTGGGCTATTCAAAAATAGCAGATATACAAGCTCGTAGCGTGGCACCGAGTGCCGCGCTACGAGCTTGTAGATTTGCTATTTTTGAAAAATCGTGAAATTGTGTGCAAATCTTTGAATATATATATTTTTAAAGCGAACATTTTTAACTCAAATCTTTGCTTCTGGGGGGTCCCTGGAACAAAATATTTTGATGGGGATCCGCGGCCAAATACATATCATTTTGGGGGTCCTTGACATGAAAAAGATTGAGCACCACTGATATAGAAACATACGTTTTTCAGAAAACTGTTGAGATTTAGGAGACATTATAGAATCGGCTTCAGGTCTCAATGGGTTAATAGTATATGAACAAGACTTCCTTTGCTGCATGACTGGCTCGTTCAGACCCTGGGGTTTTCCACAGAGAGCAGTGGGGGGACGCCTCTACTATGTTCAGTGACATCTCATGAAGATGATCATCCAGTATTGGAGTAATGAGCGTTACTGGGCCATGATGATGTGGGTCTCTCTGGGGAGAGAAAGAGGGGGGGTCAGGTGTGAGAAGAAGAAGCCCCTCCTCGCGTTCTTAAGGTTTTTGCCTGGCAGGCCCCCCGAACGTTTGTTTTCACCACCGGTGACCTCAAATCTCAAGATTTTAATTGACAGCGTACCGTTAAGTGTGACGCGTCACGGTCACACTAATGACCTGTTATACGCGTGGCTTAACCCTTCAAAACCGGGAACGCATCTCTGTGCCATATTTAAGATGTCTTTGGGCTAGTCAAAAAAAAAATAGCAGATCTACAAGCTCATAGCGCGGCACTTGTGGATCTGCTATTTTTGTAACTCAAATCACAACATTTGTAACTCAAATCTTTGCTTCTGGTTCGTCCCTGGAACAGCATATTTTGAGATGGGGGTCCGCGGCCGTATGCATATCATTTTGGGGGGTCCTTGACATGAAAAAGTTTGTGAACCACTTATATTATAGCAACATACGTTAAAAAACGAAAAAAGAAACTGTTAGGATTTAGAAGCCTTTTTTTTCTCTCAAATTTTCACGGTTTTCCCAAAAATAGCAGCTCTACAAGCTCGTAGCGCGGCACTCGGTGCCGCGCTACGAGCTTGTAGATCTGCTATTTTTGAATAGCCCAAATAAAAATAAAAAAATGACTTTCCCGGTCTTTAATGGGTTAAGCAGATCCAGGCAGATTATGTCAGGTGCAATTCAGACAGGCGGTCCTCACGGCTGGCTGTGGCGTTTTGGGAGAACAGGATGGTGAGATTAGAGAGCCAGAGCCTCCCCACCCACAGTGGTGTCGTTACTGTGTGTGTCAGTCCCGCAACCACCAAACGTTTTGGGGTGGATGATGTGTTCCAGGGTTATATTAGCGCCATGTCATTAATATGAATAACGCACTAGTTCAAAACCTATTTTTATCCGTTTGTGCCAGTGAAGGTAATCACTTGAACGGACCCCAGCGTCCATAATGCTGTCGGGGAACGTTAGCCAAAAAAATATCAGATCTACAAACTCACAACTGTGAGGCTAGAGGGGTAACAAGTTAACAACCTGTATTATTGTACATCGTTGCTGTCGGGCAGAAACCTATCATCTCCATATTGTAACTTTGTGTGTTTTCTTGCCGTAAATTAACGGCCTACTCGATCATACTACAGCGTCACACAAAGGCACCGAAAGATCCACAAGCTCGAAACGAGGTGCAAAGAAGTGGCGCGTTTCGGCTTGTAGATCTGCTACAAGAAAAGCGATTTCAGGATATGTAAAAGTTTTGGACATATGAGGTCTCCACTCGACAGAGACGACATGTATGTGAGCTATTTGAACGAATACCAAAACGCTCGCCCCAAAACACAGTCGCCCCCCAGGGCAAATCCGGTGACTTCGGAGCGGTCCCCACCTGGTATTCCTAAGCGTAACCTCAGTAAACTATGCCTAATCTAACCTTATTCCTAAACGTAACCTCAGTAAAACAGTGCCAAACCCTAACCTTATTCCTTAGCTTAACCTCAGTAAAACAAATACAAGACTCTTACAAGAATGTTTTTTTTTAGCAAAAAAAAAAACAATGGGGGCGAGCGTGTTTCGGGGCGAGTCTTCCTGTTACCGTGTGAACTTGTAAGATGTGTGTCATTGATTGGTTCCCCAAAAAAAGGAACAAAGTGTGTCCCTTATCAGTTCAATAAGGTACACGTCTTTTAGTTTCCAAATAAAAAAATCTGTATTTCAAGGGAACGGTCGGGAACCCTATAGTTCTAACATAGCACTGTGCCATTATGAATAACAAACTATAGTTCAAGACTCAACAACCTATATTTATCAGATTGCCAGTGAACTTATATTAGCATTAAATGGGCCAGATGTCAGGGATCTTGCATGATCCACTGAAACCTAGCTAAGCTTACCACCAACTAGATCTTTCCGGACATGATTTAATTAATGCTCATAGTGACCCATTTGGCTTAAGGCTTCCGGCGTAGTTCTATTTTTATCTCATTTCATTTCATCCCGTCTTGTCTTTTTTTCCCACCCTATGCTACAGAGCATGTTGTCATATTAAACGCACTTTAATCACTTAAGTCGTGAAAATGTGTTCAAACCTTTGAATACATATTCTTATAAAGCCAACATTTGTAACTCAAATCTTTGCTTCTGGGGGTCCCTGGAACAAAATATTTTGAGATGGGGGTCGGCAGCCAAATACATGGCATTTTGGGTGGTCCTTGACATTAAAAAGTTTGAGAACCACTGCAGTAAGAGGTTTCTGGCCAACAGCAGTATTTTTATGTTGATTTTTGAACTGTTTGGTTGCTATATATGTCTATGAAATTAATTCAAGGACCTCAACGGAAACAAGTCCGCAAGGACTTTTTTAGCCGGACCTTTTAGACAAAAGTATTATAAATGTAACTGTGTTGTTTTACATTCTTTTGCCTAATAAAAATTTCAATCAATCAATCAATCAATCAATCAATCAATCAAAGCAACGATATATTGTACTTCAGCTGAAAACAGCCGCTCTACGGGCTCTCAATTATGAAAAAAATCGAATAGAAATGTTTTGACGATTTGAAACATTTTTGCATAATAATGACATTCTGAAAGTGGTTCAAATAAATGAATTTCTCCACTCTGTTCCAGGAGCCCACGTGAACCCTGCGGTCTCGCTGGCCATGGCGGTCTTGGGTAAACTACCTCTGAAGAAGTTTCCTGTTTACGTGGCGGCACAGTTCCTGGGCGCCTTCGCTGGGTCATGTGTCGTCTATGGATTGTATTACGGTGGGTACATATAGCAGCGTTCATTTTGACAGCACATTTTTATTTAGTTTTAGTCATAGTCTTTTCAATAAAATTGTATTTAGTTTTAGTCATATTTTAGTCAACTGAAAAGTTGTTTTAGTCTAGTTTAAGTTGACTAAATATCATAAGATTTTAGTCGAAAAAAAAGTGTCAAATTTAGTGAAAATAGCCAAGCTTGTAGATCTGCAATTTTCACTATTACTCTGTAATTCGTACTTTTGAATACTTGAGTATTTACTTTTGTCCACCGCTGAACATATGCAGATGGTAGGATTACATAAAGACGGTATCGTAAATCATGCTCGCATCGACGTACTGTATAATGTTACATGGCAAATCCTATAATCTGTGTCTTTTCCCACAGATGCTTTGATGGAGTTCACCGGTGGACAGTTTAATGTCACTGGTGGCACAGCCGGCATATTTGCGTCGTATCCTGCCAAACATCTGTCGGTCATAAACGGATTTGTAGATCAGGTAAGGTGGACGTTGTCACATTTGTGGTGCTTTATATTGTCACTCTCGGGTGGAGATCTTGAACGTCCAAAAATGTTCCTTTCCAGCCAAAGGGGAAAAAAAAATTTCTGTGTTCCAATAGATTATATTTAGCCTGAGTTATTGTTAAAACTTTTCATAGGTTCAATATTTATAAAACCCACAGACAGACTAAACCACTTTCAACCTGGTGTTCACGTTTTGGGCATTTTGTCATAGGCATAAAAATATTTTCATAAAAAGCAAAAATAGCACATAATCGTCTCTGTTGGGTGGAAACCTCATGTGTCCGATTCAAATTTATAAATAGCAAAAGTAGCAGATCTACAAGCTCGAAACGCGTCGCTTCGCGCCGCGTTTCGAGCTTGTAGATCTGCTACTTTTGATGCTTTTGTGTGACGCTGTAGTATGATCAAGTAGGGCGTTCATTTACGAAAACGAAAAAAAGACGAAAAAAGATGAAAAATGGAATTACAACTTTCTGCCTGACAGCAACGATATCCTAATAGACACTGCTACTGTGTGTCATGTTCCCCTGAAATGAAACATCAGTATGTGAGTGGACAATATAATCCATTAAAACCGGGAAAGCATCTGTGTCATTTTAGATTTTAGCATTGGCTAAATGCTGCGAGCTTGTAAATCTGGTATTCTTTTTTACATTTTTGAAAAATCTTGAAAGTGAAGTGAACTGATTTAGAAGGATTTTTTTTTAATCAACCTCAGGTCTTAATGGGTTAATCCCAAAACAAGATGCTGCCATGAGTCCATCATGGACTCATGTACATGAAAGTGAAACAAGCCCAGAATCAGACTCAAACTTTATTCATGTCACATGATCACATTACATCACAGTAACATGGGTGACACTCTTAATTGCCGCTGGATATGATTAAAGCAAACTATTACAAAGCAATTCATTATTTTAACCCATTAAGACCTAAGGCCGAATCTAAAAATGTTTTCTAAATCCTTTTTTTTTAAACATAAAAAATATGAAAAATCTTAAAAATATATATTTTTTAAAATATAAAAAACAAAAATATCTCAAAATATGTTGTTCCAGAGATCCCCAGAAGCAAAGATTTGAGTTACAAATGATCGCTTTAAATATATATACATTAAAAGATTTGCCAAAAAAAAAATCATGATTTTTCAAAAATAGCCAAATAGATCTTAAAATGCCACAGTTGCGTTCCCGGTCTAAATGGATTAATAATGAGGAATATGCTTCCAAGAGAGTAATGGTGATTCTCCTGCACCTTTTGTGAAATATTGATCGATGACATTCAGCCATGTGCGTCAGAGATGCGCTTTTGTGTTTGTGTTCATGATGACGCGTGTCGATCAGTGGTTCTCAAAGTGGGGTCCGGGGACCTCCAGGGGGTCCTTGAGGGGATTCCAGGCGGTCCCCGGCAAAACATCAGGAGCAGTTGAACAATATTAACCTTATTTCTTATACAGTACATCAGCTATTCAAAAGCAGCCATTATACAAGCTCATAATGCGCTTGAGCTTGTAGAGCTTTAGAAGTGCTGTTTTTTTTACATACATTTTTAAAAATTATAAAATGTTGAAAAATGTGGAATAATTTTGAAGCATTTTAAGACCTGAAGCCGATTCTACAAAATGTTTGTTTTTAGAATGTCTTCTAAAAACAGTTTTTTGAAAAAACTTATGTTACTATGTCAGTGGTTCTCAAACCTTTTCATGTCAAGAACCCCCAAAATGTATATGTACTTGGCCAAGGACCCCCATCTCAAAATATTTTGTTCCAGGGACCCCCAGAAACAAAGATTTGAGTTACAAATGTTTGCTTTAAAACAATATATATTAAAAGATTGTGCACACATTTTCACGATTTTTCAAAAATAGCAGATCTACAAGTTCATAGCGCGGCACTCGGTGCCGCGCTATGAGCTTGTATATCTGCTATTTTTGAATAGCCAAAGTGTAAAATAATGCTTTTTAGCTCAAATCAAGAAGTGACACAGATGCGTCCCATGGTCTTAAAGGGTTAACAACACAAATCTTCTCTTTTGGGGGGGCCCTGGCATGGAATATTTTCAGATGGGGTTCCGTAGCCAAATACGTTCCCATTTGGGTGTCCTTGTCTGACTGGAACATGTTTGAGAAGCACTGTGGTGTAGATGCATAATAATGTGAGAAAGCAGCTTAAAGCCGTCATGTGTGTGTGAATGTGAGCGTAAATGGAGCATAAAGTGCGTTAGGTGCTGCGGTACGAACGACAACAACAACCATCTGTGATGAATATACCCAGGAGCCACGCATGCACGTGTTAGAGCGCGCGCGTGTGTGTGTGTGTGTGTGTGTGTGTGTGTGTGTGTGTGTGTGTGTGTCTGTATTTGCAGAGGGGAGGAGGGGCACGCAGGGCCAAAGCAGAGCTCACAATGTAATTATTAACCAACAACTTATTGTTTAATCTAGCTGCTTATTTGTAATTGACTTATAGGTGAATTATATGCTTCCATTTCCCGAAATGCATGCTTTTAATGACATGCAATGGTGGAAAAAGCACCACGTTTTTTTTACTTAAGTAAAAGTATACAGTAGCCACAAAAAATAATAATTCTAAAATCTGTTTGTGAGCTTGTAGATCGGCTATTTTCGAATAGCCGAAATATTAAATAGGGGTTAATTGGTTAATATACGTTTTGTAATAATCTAAATCTAGAAAGTAACTGGTTTAGTTTTCAAACAATCATAGTTAGATACGATATTTGCCGTTAGTAGACGTTTAAAGTATCACAGCATTTAAATACTCAAGTAAAGACAATGTACCTCAAAATTGCACTTCGGCACAGTACTTGAGTAAATGTACTTAGTTACTTTGCACATGCAGCTGATGACCGGCCGTGGGGTTTCCATAACAGAGGACCATATGGGAGACGTACCTTAAAGCTGCTATTGTAGCCGTCAGCCAGGGGAAAGGGGAAGCCCCCTTAATAAGCTTAAGCACTAGAGTAGAGGAGAGGTCACCACAACAAAAACATCCTCTCAAAACAACAACAATAACAACATTGACCATGGAAACAGCAGTTCCACCTTCATCATCGTTTTTGTATGGTAAATGTGTGAATTGCATGAACTCAGGACTCCAGCATGCTGGCTTCTTCCCTTGCAATTAAAAAAAATGTATTTATTGGGGATAGGAAGAAGATTTGGGTACACAGACCATCAGAACCTGATTAGGGGGTCCACACATGATTTATTTTTTTTGGGGGGGGGGTCCCCATGATGACTGTGAAGTGACCATTTAAGGACTTTTAAGACCTTTTTAATACCTAAAAGAAAAAGACCACTACTGCATCAAAAGTAATCAACAAACTATACTATAAAAAAGAGGCAAACATTTCGAAAACAGCCGATCTAGAAGAGCTTGTATATCGGCCATTTTCGAAATATTCATCTGTGGAACTGTGGAGTCAAATTAAATGCATGCTAATTTCTCAATTCCTACACAATTCCAAGTGCTTGTCAGGGTGGGGGTCCCCAGTTCAAATGTGATAATTTTGGGGGGTCCGCAGTTGAAATTTGATTGTCTTGGGGGGTCCGCAGTTCAAATATGATTATTTTGGGGGGTCGCGTCCTGAAAAGGTTGAGAACCACTGATCTAACTCATCTGTCAGGAGTGCAGAAGTCCTGCTCTTTTACGCTGAACTCACCAATGCGGTTTTCCCCTATACGCAGGTAATAGGAACCGGTGCCCTGGTCCTGTGCATCCTGGCCATCACCGACGGGAAGAACATAGGAGCTCCGAGGGGCATGGAGCCTCTGTGCATCGGTCTGATCATCATGGCCATCGGAGTGTCCATGGGCCTGAACTGTGGCTACCCCATCAACCCCGCACGAGACCTGGGGCCGAGGCTGTTCACTTTCGTGGCTGGATGGGGAACGGAAGTATTCACGTAATGCCATTTATTTGTCTTTTTTTTTTACCTCCTTTTCTCCCCGTCATTAGTATCAAAAGTATCACTACTGCAATGTAGAAGTACTGTTACAAGTAAAAGTCTGGAATTCAAAATGTGCTTGAGTAAAAGTACGAAAGTATTGGTATCAAAATGTACTTAAAGTACCAAAGAGCCTTCCTGGGCACTGCACTGCAAAAATGTCCCAAAGCTTCTTATATATACTTTTTTTTTTTATATAAACCTTTTATATATATTTTTCACATTTTCATAATCTTCAAAAATCAAGTGGTTAAAATCATGGCATTGTACACATTTTGAATGTATTTTTGCCTTTCGTACTTTGTGACCGTTTCTTTTGAGGCTCCACAGTCACCAACACCCTAAACTAAACTAGCATTAAGGTCTGAATTATTCATGAAATGGCCTGGTATGAGACTCAATTCATACGCCGTGGGCACAACACAGTGTCACACGCCAACAACGAATCGTCTTCAAGCTAGAACGATAAATTAGACATGAGAGCTTGGGATGAAATGTGGAACAAGCATGCTATTCCATGAGCGTGCCAAAGTGCCTGGTAGCTCCATGCAGAGGCACGTTCTGCTCTGCACGTTCCCAGCAAGACGCCTGGGACTTCCAGTTAGACGTGCAAATGTGAGAACCCAGGGACTTGATCACAGTGGCTGCGTGCAGTGTTTTACTTAAGTAAAAGTATCAATACTGCAATATAGAAATACTCTGTTACAAGTAAAAGTCCGGAATTCAAAATGTACTTGAGTAAAAGTACAAAAGTATTGGCATCAAAATGTACTTGAAGTACGAAAAGTAAAAGTACTCATTGTGCAGAATGTCCCATTTCACGTTTTCAAATGTGTAAAAATCATTTGAAATTGCAACGCATTGTGAGCTTGTAGATCGGCTATTTTCAAATGGCCGAAATGTAGGGCTGAAGTGGTTAATGTGTGTTTTGTAATAATAATCTAAATCTACAAAGTAACTAAAGTTTTCAAATAACTGTAGTGGAGTAAAAGTGCAATATTTGCCTCTGAGATGTAATGAAGTAAAAGTAAAAGTACTGAAAATTGGAAATACTCCAGTAAAGTAAAAACAAATAAAAACTCAAAATTGTACTTAAGTACAGTACTTGAGTAAATGTACTTAGTTACTTTACACCACTGGCTGCGTGGCCTCTTTCTAAATGGGGGGGGGGGGGGTATGCTTAGTTGCATGCCAGTGTTGTGCACCGAAAATCTACAAGTTGGTTATCAGCTTGTAGATAGTGATGCATGTAGCATTATTTTTGATGTGTAAAACCGCAGTTCAACTATATAACCCATTAAAACCTGCGGCCGGTTCTACAAAGCCTTCTAAATTAGTAGTTCTCAAACTTTTTGCAAGGATCCCCAAATTGATATATATTTGGTCGCAGACCCCCCATCTGAAAAGGTTTTGTTCCAGGGACCCCCAGAAGAGAAGATTTGTGTTAAACAATTTGAAATTATTCAAATTTCTAAATTATTCAAAGATTATCAAACCCTTTTGATCTTTTTTTTTTCAAATATTTTTCAAAAACGTTCAAAAATAGCAGATGTACAACCTCGCAGCGTGGCACGAAGTGACGCGCTGCGAGCTTGTACATCTGCTATTTTTGAATAGCCAACGCTAAAATCTAAAATGACACAGATTCTTTCCCGGTTTCAATGGGATAAATCAGGCACTATCCCTCCAGGATCGGAGCAGGCTCCATTCTCTGCTGCTCTCCTCACTAGAACTCAATCAATTTTTCAATAACCACGTGTTTCTCTTCTGCATTTTGGGGAGAAGAAAAAGACAAGCTCTGGGGATGCGTGAAAGTGAACGGAGTGGGATTCTATGTACATGGAAATTAAATAATGCAATAGCTTCCAACTGAAATGGCACACGTGTGTGTGTGGATTCCCTCACTCGAGGCGGTCTCTTTTTTTCTCTCTGTCTTCCCGGCCCTCCACTCAACCAGGGTTGCCAGATCTGCTTATTATAATTTCCCCACATGATTTTAGTTGAAAATAGCCGATCTACAAGCTTACAACGCGTCGCGATGCGACGCGTTGTAAGCTTGTAGATCTGCTATTTTCAAATAGCTGATGTTTATGTTAAAGTGCTCATGTGGCCCATAGGCGCTTCTTTTGGGCTGGTTTTCCTAGACCTGGTTGCTTGTTTCTCTCACAGAATCTGGCAACACTGCACTCAACACAGATGCCCCCTGGTCGCCCCTAGACATGTACGAGTCAATTGAGTCAGTTCTGCCATTACGTAGCAATGCAAGTTGCCCTGAAACGATACAAACGGATTATTCACAAATTCTCATACGCCTTTGTGAAAAAGCCAATTGCAAAAAAATCTGATGGTTGACTTGAACTGAGAATATTGTGCTGTGATTTGCAGTGGTGTAAAGTAACGAAGTACATTTACTCAAGTACTGTACTTATTTTGAGGTGTTTTCACTTTACTGGAGTATTTCTAATTTTCAGTACTTTTACTTCTACTCCACTACATCTCAGAGGCAAATATTATACTTTTACTCCACTACAATAATTTGAAAACTTTAGTTACTACAATGTAGATTTTGATTATTACAATACACACATTACCCACTTCAGCCCTATATACATTTCGCCATTTGAAAATAGCCGATCTACAAGCTCACAATGCGTCGCCATGCGACACATTGTGAGCTTGTAGATCTGCTATTTTCAAATGATGTTTATACATTTAAAAACGTGTGAAATGGGACATTGTGCATAATGAGTACTTTTACTTTCGTACTTTAAGTATACAGATACCAATACGTTTGCTCTTTTACTCAAGTAAACTTTGAATTCCGGACTTTTACTTGGAACAGCGTATTTCTGCATTGCAGTATTGATACTTTTACTTAAGTAAAAGATGAGTACTTTTTCCACCACTGGGGATTTGATACATAAAGGAAAATGAATCACAGTGGTTGGCTGAGTAATTAGTGCATGGTACTGTACACGCAATATCGCAGGTTAAGTCCAGCTGCGTTGCACGTCACCTCTCTTTCTGCCTTTTGTTCTCCTGTCTCTCTACACGTTATGAATTATGGGTTTGAACAGGATTATAAAGGTAAACCGAGTAGAATTCTGTCTATATACGGCAGGGGTCTTCAACAGGGGGTCCGAGACCCGTAGCGGGTCCTCAGAGTTATTGCAGGGGGGCCGCCAAATCTTTGTGTGATAGGGACTTTATTATTATTATTTTTTACATTAACCACTTGAACCCTCGCAACCCTATCCTGGGGGAAACATTAGGCGAAAATAGCAGATCTACAAGCTCGTAGATCGGCTATTATTGAGCCGCAGGTTTGGTGTACAGGGAAAAAAGAGAAGACCAAGTACCGAGCCAAAGGTCAAGTTTTCAAAGTATTGAGAAAACACACATTTAACATCCATCATGTAGTGGGGGGGGGGGGGGTGTCCCTGTCCCTGCGTCAGCTCTCTCTCAGTAGGGGTCCTTGGCCTGAAAAACATTGAAGACCCCTGAGATTACACGGTGACCCAGACATCCCGGTTTGACTGGGATCGCCCTGCTTTCAAGTTGGGTGTCCTGAGTGCCGACAAATGTCTCTAAAACACTCAGATATCCTGGTTTTCAATATTCACTATACCAAAGGGTCCCGGTTTTCACCACGATTGAAATGCGCATACATGTGCACGTGCATGAACGTGTGCTTAGATTTGAGTACATTATCATGCGCACGTATGGACAAATTGGACATGCACGTTCATTTAAGGGTCCCGGTTTGGGTGTTTGAATTACGGTCGGCCTAATTGTGCTGCTTGTTGCTCTCAGACACAACTCACAAAGTTGACCTGCTTTCCCAAGAAAACAGCCCAACTCTGCACCATTCCTCATTCCGACCTCTCCTTCAATTCTCGCCAACGGGGGAAAGCCGACCCCAGATTTATTCTCCTTTTGGAGCGAGCCGTGTCTTCTTGGCATTGGGCATCGCTCTACTTTGGTTTTATTGACACCGTGTCCACCATTATCGTTCCTTATACTCTTGGTTGTCACCAAATGATCTGACGCTCTAAAAGCTGCCGTTTCAAATAATCACACCCACACATGTTGCAGGCAGTGGTATTGTTTGCAGGCTAGTGGCTATGTTTTATATACTTTTGAATAATTGGTCCGACATACTGTATAGAGGGGTATAAAATGATATAAATATCAAGAAACAATAATATTAATAAGAAAAAAAATGAAAACACAAATAATAAGTGTGAAATGCATTGACCCTCTCAAGCTTCCATACCATCACCACAAACCTCACCAGATGTCTGCTCTAATGTACATGTAAGCCTTTGCTTCTCTCAGGTTGACATCATACACTATTATGCCACATCAGACATAATCTGAGCTTTTACATTCATGATGAACATGTCACGCCCATACAGTTTAAAAAAACATGACGCTGGGAATGGTGTTGAGAGTGATGCATGCAGTGTTGCTGGGAGTAATGCATGATGCAGTGGTGTATGCGGTGATGCTGGGAGTGGGATGGGGACCCCAAAGCCTCAAAGTCCAAAAGGGAAAGAGCGATGCATTGCATGAAAAGAAAAAAAGATATTCCTCTCACCCACCGGCCGCTTCACTTACATAAAGGGTCTCCCCTTGGTTCTCCCCTCTCCCCTTGTTGGGCAGGCGGTTGCCTGCCCAACAAAGATCTCGCCTCCCCTAGGAAACCCAAATAACCCGAAAAGGTGTCATTGCGTGCTTAATGTCCTCAAAGTCACGCATCCAACAAGCTTTGAACTGAGCAGATTGGACCTTCCGTTCCAGAGACAATGGCCAAAACATCTTGAAAACGGCCACAAAACGGCGGCGCAAGAAAAAATCTCGCCTGCCCTAAATGTAATTCCAGGGGACGCTACTGGAGCAGACACACCCTATTATTACATGGGCACATTTCCTAATAGTGAAACTAAGGCTTTCCGGTACACTTCCCCTTCTCCTCCCTTTAATGTGGAAGTTCTTGACCTCCTACTTGCCAGTAACGGCTGTCACTTGAGTCAACTGTCCTCATGACCATGTCCATCTCTTATTTGCTATAGTGGAGTCTCATGGCTCGAACCTTGCCCTGTACATATTCTTCAGCTATGCCAGCATGAAAATTCTACTGTCACAGAGATACGTAGTTACAGTATAAGAGGTAAAATACATTTAGCTTTTACTGTAAGCTCTGGGAATTCTGCCTGACAACTCATCCAGAACTTCACAAGGGACTGTGAAGTTCTTCACTTTCATACACATTACTGAATGCATGATCAGGGACCACATGCAATACCTCCACGGACCAACAGTGGTCCACGGACCACCATTTGAAAACCCCTGGTCTAAAAGAAGGGGGCTCTAGGGGGTCCCCAGCTAAATGTGTTGATAAACAACAAAATCACTTTTAACCCTACACTGACACTCTGCAATTTGAAAATAGCCGATCTACTCACAACGTGTTGCGATTGTGAGCTTGTATATCTGCTTTTCCCCAAAAAGTATTGAAAAAGAATCCTGAAAAAAAAACAAATGTCAACCCAAATTAATGTATTTTTCCGCAGATCCCCATTTGAATTAGAAATGGTACTTTTTTTCTTTTCAAGATCTTTTTTGAAAACAGCAGATCTACAAGCTCATTGTGAGCTTGTTGCATATAGGTTTTAAAGTGCTCATGTTGGCCTATAGTCGCTTCTTTTGGGCTTGTTTTCATAGACCTGGCTGCTTATTTCTCTCACAAAATCTGGCAACAGCAGTGGATAGGTGGAAACATTTGAGAGTGTGACCTGATCCATCTCAAGCCGTGGCTGCAGATTAACGTGTCTAATCCGCCAGCCCTCCTGTGGTCTACATCCACTTCCTGGATGCTTAAGAAGGAGATAAACATGACCTACTCAGAGCCACTCGCTTTACTTTCCCACGTGCATCAGGCGTGCGTCAGCTCCTGTCCACTCGGGCACCTTTCACCGCCCGTTAAAAGATCATGGCCGACTCGCCACCGTGACCGGCAGGCCTCTCTCTAATCCCTGCCTGCTGTGTGGCATAGACTCCTTCCTAATGACAGGAATATATCCCCATCATTAGCACTATAGTCAAATGGCTCAAATGACTCAGGCAGACCATTCAGTATGAACATGTAAATAGATTGAACGAGAACAATACGTATCACTCAAAAATAAAATATATAAATATGTACAGTATATCATTGCTGGAACATTGTATGTATGTATGTAAAAAAAAATCACACCCTGTGTGAAGAGAGTGGTGCCTTTGATATATACATATTTGATGTATATATATGTATATATATGTGCATATATTCACTTGTGATATTATTATTGAGTATTATATTATTATTATTATTATTATTATTATTATTATTATTACCCTTATTATTATTATTATTATTATTATTATTATTATTACCCTTATTATTATTATTATTATTATATTATTTCTGGACATAATGTACTGCTCTACCCATTTTTTTTCCTGATTTAATCTAGTTCATGTTAAATAGTCATTCTCTTGGTTATTGTCTCCGCCAGGCCGGAAGGCATGGCGAGAGAGTATGTTTTGCACCCCGTCCGTCCGTCCGTCCTTCTGTCTGCGAGCAGCTAATCTCCAGCACCGTTGGCCCGGTTGTTGCGAAACTGTGCACACACACTCCCTGGATGCCAATTCAGAACCTCTGCCCCAAATGTTTCAGATTGGCTTGTTGTAGCGCCACCAGGAGGCCAATTTTTGCAAAACCCATTTTTTGAGTGGTGCCGAAGGCAACCACTCCTATACGTGGCTTTGTCTGTGTGTCCGTATGTCTGTATGTCCGTGTGTCCACCAAGCTAACATTGGTCAAGCATCACGTGACACGTGACAATATGTTGAAAGGGTGTGCTTTGCTTGGCTAGCGAGACGCATGACGAAATGGAGCCCTATAAATAGGTGTGTCACTTTGAAACATTGTTTACATGTTTCAAAGTGACATCAGTGCCATCAGCCAAGCTAACATTGGACATGTTAGCTTGGCTGATTGAACATGTTAGCCAAGCTAAGCAAGGCACCACTCACTTCACACAGGGTGTGATTTTTAGCGGCGCTAGCCGCTCTATACCTTTAGGTATAGAGCGGATCCTGCTCTATACCTGACTTTGTCCGTGTGCGTCAACGTTCTGATTGGTCAAGCTTCACGTGACACGTGGCTATAGACACATTATAAACACATATCGATGACAAAATGTATCAAAGGCGCCGCTACCTTCACACAGGGTGTGATTTTTTATATTACTCCTACAGATTTTCATCACGCAAATCGGTACACAGTATCTATATAGTCATGTGATCAACACGGATCTGTCCGATTTCCCATATTCCATCCTGATTGCCTGCCCTATTGACTTCCAAAGTTTGCAGGATTGGTCCATTTTGAACAAAATGCCTCAAATCATGAATGCAGCGTGCAATTTCCGTGAAATTTTGCACGCACATTCCCACTAGGCCGAGGAAGAAATGCCACCCTTTTCACATTGGCCTATTATAGCGCCACCAGGAGGCCACAACAACCTACCTGACCTGGCGGAGACCTGTGCTCCGAGGAGCACTTTTTCTTTGTTTTATCTATTTTTGTTGGTATTTCATGACTCCGAGTTCCCACCTGATGTTGTGTGGGAGTTCAGACTGTTCCAGATTGTACTGAATAACTGCTAGCTTGCATAATGTCTTCATACTAGGACTAAAGTCTAAGATGTACAGCTCATCAGGTATGTAGCATCCTCCAAATATCATGACACGATCTCCCACCATGCAACAACCCATTCTACACATCCTTGAACAGGGGCCTTTCCCCTTGGGCTCAATCTTCGTCCAGGAGAAGGTTTCTGAATTGAATCTCCACATAGCACTGAAGTCTTGGTTTGTGCCAAAGCCACCAAATATGTACAGCTCTCCCTTGTAGGCAAACGCTGAATGACCCCAGCGTCCTTCTGGAAGTGCAGAAGGTGTGCTCATCCAGCGGTTGGTCTCGGTTTCAAACACTCTGATGTTGTTGTACTCGTGTTGCCCTCCAATGCCCCCAAATACAAACATCTTTGTCCCGATGATGGTGGCAGAGTGACTTGATGAAGCAGGTGGTGAAGTGCCTCTGGTGTTAATTAAAGACCAGACCATTGTGGTGGTGTCCAATTTATAGATGTCATTAGTGTGTCCAGTCAGCTGGGTTTGTCCTCCATAGATAAAAATGACCTTCCCCAAGACACAGGCTGAGTGGCACTCCCTCGCCTCTGGAACAGTTCCAGAAACCTTGGGATTGAACCATCTGTTGGTGTCGACATCAAATGTATAAATAGTGTTGCAGTAAGGACGACCTCCCCAGATATACAACAAATCTTCTATAAGAACAGCTGTGTGGTTGTAGCACATGTTAGGAACCTCAACAGGACGTTCTCCTCTTCCATTTGTCACTACGGGCAACTTCATCCAGCACAAAGACACAGTGTTGAAGACGTGGACTTCAATCTGATCACTGTCGTTTAGGTCACTGTATCCTCCAAATATGTACAGCTTGTGTCCGACTACCACAGCCGCGTGGTAGGAATTCCTATGTCCTCCTTTCAGATGTACTGTCCAGTGAAACATTTCACACGACGTGGATCAGACAAACTAATTTACAGAGGAAGCTTTCCGAAGGCAGGTCAACGTGTTGGTCCAAGTAGCAAGATTATATTTAGTTTAACGGACAATTCATTTTAAAGGGAAATTTGTTGTGATGACAATTTTGTGATGTCATTGCATGACGATGTCATTAGATCATCCATATACAGTATATTTGTTGTGAGCTTGCAGATCTGCTATTTTCAAACATTTTTGTACTTTTACTTTTGGTACTTTAAGTACATTTTGATACCAATACTTTTGTACTTTTACTCAACTAAATTTTTAACACAATGGCTGCCAATGACGTATATATACGTCTTTTAATTATCAGCTGTTGTCCCCCAAAGACGTATATATACGTCATTTTTTTTTTTTTTTTGAATTTTTTTATAATTTCAACCCTTGTCGAATTACGAACAGATTAGGAGCTAAAAATGTTCGAAGATTTGCTGCTCCATTCACTTCAATGTTAAAATTCAAACGGACAAACAATTCACTTTGTTTTTTGGTTTAAAACTACTGGTTTTGAGCTATATTGAAACATCAAACAACACATGTCAACGAGGTCAAAATGACCTCGTTGACATTTGTGAAACCACACCTGAATCTCATCTGTGATTAGAAACCATCTGGGGATCAATCATACTGGAGGAAAAAAATCTGTGGCTACGCGAACAGGTACCAAAATCATGGCAAAACCCTGGCAGACAACAGCAAAAAATCTGAAAAAACTCTGGCAGGCAATGTGTTAATTCCGGACTTTTACTAATAACAGAGTACTTCTACATTGCAGTATTGATACGTTTACTTAAGTAAAACATTTGAGTACGTTTTCCACCACTGATAAGCATTAAGTAACTGAATCAACGTATACGTATGTGTGTGCTCTTGTGTCTCCAGGGCCGGACAGTGCTGGTGGTGGATCCCTGTAGCAGGTCCCATGGTGGGAGGAGTGGTGGGGGCCGCTATCTACTATCTCTTCATTGAGCTGCACCACGCGGAGCCTGAGAAACAGGAGGAGAACAACGTCAAGGATAAATACGAAATGGTTACGATGAGTTAAAGAACAAAGGGCTGCCAGAGCAATAAAGCCTGATTTAAGCCCCTGATTTATGCTCCGTCGCACGACGGTGTCTGTCTGTCGCGCACCCGAGAGCGGCCGAGAACAGCAGACGTAAGCTCACAATCAAGGTCATTAAAAAGAAGGTACAGTCATCTAGGTCATTTTCGCTATCCAGCAATTCCAGCCGGCAGATTCGTTGCCCTGGGAGGCAAACCGCTGCCGTGGAATACATTGAGTCAATGAGGGCCAGGTGGGCCAGCTCACGAACAAACACTATCTCTGAACGACTGAGACCTTTTGTAAAATACTCAGTCCAGGAAAATAAAAGAAGAAATATCACACATTGTTTTCTGCTGTGTTGCTTTTCGATGTGTACACTGTATACTGGACATTTATTGAGCTATCTAAAGAGCACAAAGTATGTTTCTGATCGTGCCAAAATATCGCGAAGCTGTCATCATTGACCAAATCCCGCGATGCTGCCGAGCCAGAAACGATACATGGCGCAGTTTAGATGCTTCGATAAAATTATACACACAAACTGCACATCAAAAAACGAGTGATTGGAAAACAACCTGTGATATGTCTTCTTTTATATTCCTGAACCGATTAACTGACAAAGGTCCCAATCGTTCAGAAATAGCGTTTGTTCACAAGCTGGTCCAACCGGCTCTCATTGACTGTGATGTATTTCACAGAACTTCCGGATCCAGTTTTGCCTCCCAATGCACGTCAATGGCGCCTGGACTGACCCTACCTTCTTCTATCATAGCCTTGCTCACAACGCGGAAGTTGTAAGGTCGGCTATTCCCGTCGCGCGACTAAGTATGAATCAGGCTTAGGTACTTACTTACTTACGTACTTCAACACACAGTGGTGTCGCTCACTGAAAAAAAGACGATTTTCGTTGCACAGCAGCCATATTGGAAATAAATCGGGCCTCTTCTTACTGCCTTAACAGGTGTTACCAATAATACTAATGAAGGCTCTGTTCCATTCTCATGGTTCCTTGAGGGGGTTCCAAATGGCCGCTTACGGGTGTGTAACTCTGAGAGTGTACAAATGGAACCAAATGGACCCGTAAGGTATGTTTGTACACTCCATTTGTACACTCTCAGAGTTATGGGGGTCCTTGAAATTAAAAAGTTTGAGAACCACTGTGCTACACTAAATGGAACAGAGCCTTCATTAGTATCATTGGTAACACCTGTGAAGGAAGTAAGGAAGAGGCCCAATTTCCTTACAATATGGCTGCTGTGCATAGAGCCTATCGTGACACCGTCCTACAACGGAGTATAGATTACGCATAAGAGCATGGCAGCTTTCTCTTTTTTACCTTCGACAGGCACAACATTTCACATAAAAGGTTTCGTAATTTACATTTAATATTAGCTTTATTACAAGATGTATATCACTGAAGGTATTCTAATGGTGAAACGTATTGACGTAAATAGATGTACACTTTAATTTTGTAGTCATTTCTAAAAGCGGCACAAAATGCTTTTGTAACACAATGTCAAAGGTGGTTTTTTTTCAACTTTTCGGTTTTTGGACTTGTACACCAGACACCCTCAAGTATCACACTATAAAGCCTGTTTATAGACTATTTTAACTGTGCAAGAGAACTCAGGCACTTTCTATAATTCCATCAAAGCAAAAACAGAGAGAAGTATTTTTGTAGTATCCTATTTCCTGAGTGGAGTATTTTGCTGTTGTTGCTAGACATACTGTATTTGCCAAGTTTGAATTATTTTTCTTCTTCTTCTGTCTCTGTCAAAATCACTGACATAAAAACAGCTGCTGACAATCTTGAGAATGTAGGAATTTAGCACGAGCATTACGCTTTCATTTACTATCCACAAGTTTCCTAGGGCGCTGTGGGCATCACTTCCTGTCGATTTGATATTGGAATCAGGGATCAAATCGACAGGAAGTGATGCCCACAACGCCCTAGGAAACTTCTGGATAGTATCTTCAGTGCATTTCCTCTTCGGTTTTTAATTTGTTGATTATAACAGTCACAAATGTGTGACGTGCTTCCCCCGCAGAGCAATTCATCAGCATACCTGATGCTCTGAAATGCAAACTTTCTCTTGCTTTTATATTTTAATACAATCAGGCCAAATGTTGGCCTTAAAGGACCCTACAGGTTATTTTATATGCTTATTATTTCAGATCAATCTGCTGTTCAGTACACATACATGGCACTGTGACATGGAAAGTAACTTACTTTATGCAAATTCATCAGGGAAATTAATCATCTAAATAAAGGTGACTTTTCACGCATCAATTTTATAACTGGTAGTAGTAGTTAATACCTATAATAATGGAGGTATATGGAGGCAAAAGGGCTATAATATAAATATCCCAATAAAAGGGACTTTTAGTGACATCATTGGGAAAAAGAATCACGAAATATGGCATTAAATGTCCGCAGGGCCCTATGCTTCTGATTTGATAGAATTCAATTGATAGTTGCACATGTGTGTTTCAATGGGGAGTCAGTCAGTCAGTCAGTCAGTCAGTCAGTCACATTGGTCACCGGTCCACCCTCCGGCTATACGTCCAGGATGTACGGCCATCAGCTGAGTGAAGCTCAGCTGAATATACCCCGGCAGCTGGTTCAATAAAGGTCTACTTTTTTATCGTATTTGATTTGGCTATCGACTTACATCATCATTGAATGACCTAATGGCAGCCTTACCACAGGCACAGCCAATGGAAATGGTGTATGAAAAAAAAAACAATTTAGAGCTATGATTAATGATGGTTTGAGCCTCATGCCATGTGTGCAGTCTGAACATATAGAACTTTAAACAAGTACAGAGATGAAATATCTTCTTTTTTTTTTTTAAGCGTGTGTTTCTGTATTATCATATTTTCACAATGGCATGAGTGTGAAAGTCTGTAACTGTATAACATGTAATTACTCAGCATGGAGTAATGGCTAAAGAGATGTAGTATATATATCTATTGTATACCACTGAGAAAGGCAGTATTTCACCCCACTGTTCAATTTGTTTACTGCTGTTGTCAATTTACATACTAGACACTTATAAATGTATACATTGTGAAATGACACGGTCCTACACTCAATGTATGTTTACAACGCCAGGTCATTGATAAGGCATCCCTCTACCGCCTAATTTATTGTTGCTGTCGGGCAGAAATCTCTTATATCCATATTTCAACTTTCTGTGTTTTTTTTTTGTAAATTCATGCCCGACTTCATCATACGCTAGTGTCACACTAAAGTATCCAAAATAGCAGATCTACAAGCGCAAGCTTGTTGATCTGCTATTTTTGCTATTTTTGAAAAGTAACAGTTTTTCAGATCTACAAGCGCACAGCTCCACTATTTCCGGAGTGTGCCACCGTCATCCAAGTACAAGTATAGATCAGGATTAACAAGATATGAACCAGTGTTTTACTTTGACTATTTTTACCTATGTGCCATTTTCAGGCATAAAGACAGCGATATTCATGTGTTGTGATCTAAAGCCTCATTTACAGTATACTTATACTTGTATTTGGAAATAAATGAAAGTATAAATGGGGCCTAAGTGGTCATTCAGCTGCAGTTTATTCAGCACTAAACAGCAGCATGGGAAATCAATTATGAGAATATCCTGTTGCCAACAGCTTCCACTAGAACAATCTTAATACATTAATCTAGTGCATTCTAAACCCTGTATGTGGCTTATAGTCTGAACCCGCATAAGCATGTATTATTTTATACATTAGAATCTTGTGTTCACCATAAACAATGTTTTGCTACTTATCCAGTGTTTTTATCCTTATATTCCCTGTCCTTTGCTAGAGTTACTATCCTCAGTTTCAACTTGTTATAGGGTACGATTAAAAAAACAAAAAACTAAACAAAAATACAGATTTTTGCTGTTTTATGTTGCTTTTTATTCAACAGTTTTCTGTAAACGTTATTTTTTTCGGTTTTCTTTTTTTATTTAATTTTGTCTTTTTGTGAAGTCCATGCAATTCATTTTTATGTTCACATCTGTTATGTAACCTTTTGCTAAATAAATGTGATGTTCATTCACTTGATGTCTTTTCTGGTGTCGAAACGCACACACACACACACGCACGCACGCACGCACGCGCTTAACTATCACTATAGGCCGTAGCATTTACTAACAAGGATTTTCAAATGAATGCTCGGACAGTCATATCATTGCCCAGAGCAGCGTTGCCAGTCTGTGGATGGAATATAGAACATTTTAAAGGAAGCCAATTGGAAAAAGCTTACATAAGATGATAGAGAATAGATGAGGCATGATTGTTCAGGCACAGTGGTTTGAACGGGCGCGTCCCCCGAGTGCATCTGCCCCTCTTTTCACGTGAATAACTCCACCGTAGAGTCATGTTATAGTTACTGGAACACAGCAGAGGAAAACAAATGAGTTCTTTGCTCAAAATAAAACATAGCTGTCAGAGCTATAGCACTTTTTTGTCATCTCTCATAACAACAAAGGAAAACATTTAATTGAATCCCTATTTCTTTGTTCAGAGTTAACCACAGCAACCTTTAAATGTTTTTTTTTGTCTACAAAAATAGTGAAACTAGCCTATCTACAAGCTCACAACGACTTGTGAGCTTGTAGACTGGCTAGTTTAGCTAATTGTCATACAACAAACGAACAAAGTAGCCTATATAGGGCTTGAATAATTGTGGTTGTTTAAATCATATTATTTCATGTAGTTTCTATACTTAAGGGATATGGGGGACATGTTTGTTCCCTCAGCTTAGGGCTTAATGTTTAGGTCGTTGTATGTCCTTTTTTTGTATTTGTTATATTTGTATTTTATTTTTTTGTGTGTGAGGACCGCAGATGGAAATTAGCTCCAAGCTACATCCGGCATGTTCACATGAGATCATGTTCATAGGTTCATAGCGTGGGTATTTGTAGTGCCCCCCGTCCCCGTCCACTTATTACACTAGCCCTGGGCGCAGTCCTCAGAGAGAGAAAAGAAAGAGACAAGAGAAAAACACGGGACAAGACAAAGAAGACTAGACTAGGACAACAGGAACTCAGTCCCACTGTCAGTCAGTCACAACAGGTTCAGTTGATTGTTTTCACGTTAGAGCAGGGGTCTTCAGCCATTTTTCACGTCAAGGACCCCCTAGCTGTGAGAGAGATGAAGCAGGGACCCCCGCTACATATTGTATAGAATTGTGTTGCATATTAAACTTTTTCATAGATTTCATAGATAGCTTCATAGACTTATTTAACAGCGATGTATGTTTTTTGATTATTTGTTACACATTAGCTTCTCTATTCATTCATGTTAATGTGTATTTTCTGACATTTAACCTACACCAAACCTCTACACCAAACCTCTTAAAAAATAGCAGCGCGAGGCATTGTGAACTTGTAGATCGGCTATGTTTGGCCAATGTTCCCCTCACTCCCCTCAGAATCCTATCACACAAAGACTCGGAGGACCCCCTGTAGTAACTCTGAGGATCCCCTAGGGGGTCCCGGACCACCTGTTGAAGACCCCTGACGTGGAATGTTCATTAGCGTGTATTGTCCGGTCCAAATGAACAAATAAAGCAAAGCGTTGGGGCTGTGGTTTGTTGTTGGGGTTGGGGTTTTAGGGCTGAGGGAACATCCAGCGCATGCGTGTGTGCGTGCGTGTGCGTGTGCATGTGCGTGCGTGCGCACGCGTGTGTGTGTGATCTGTCTGGATACATACGGTAGGGCAGGCCCGGAACAAACAACCACACAGACACTGTTTGGAAAAGCAAAGGTTCACTGTGTTTACTCCACCGAAAGGTTTGACATCATCACACATTAAACAAACTATGAACCTTAACTCTTTTGGTACTGGACTGAATTGGCAGCTATTGAAGTTGTGCACGAGTAACTCACACAATTTTTTTCTACTAAATTAAGGGAGGATCAACTTAATGGACGCACTACTGCCTCTTCATACATGCTTGCATGCGTGCGTGAGTGAGTGCATGCGTGTGTGTGTGTGTGTGTGTGTGTGTGCGCGCGCGCTCTCTCGTGTGTGTGTGTGTGTAGCAAGGAAAGAAGTGTGGGAAGGAACCTATGATAACAAGGAAATCATAAACATGTTATAAATAGTACGGTGCCTACTCTTTAACTGACCATGCAATAATAATTGAAATAATAATTTACTCAAATGTTTCATGACTAATATTCACTCACCAAAGATTATTCTAAATATATATCATCCGTATACTCATATAATAAAACCCTGTGAGTTAATTTAAAATATAGCCCACACTGCGCTTTAAGTCAACACATTTTATTATTGTCTCTGCCAGGTCGATGGCGTGGCCGAGATGTTTTGCACCCTGTCAGTGTGTGTGTGTGTGTGTGTGTGTGTGTGTGTGTGTGTGTGTGTGTGTGTGTCTGTCCGTCTGTGAGCAGCTAATCTTCGGCACCGTTGGCCCGATCGCAACGAAACTGTGCACACACTCTCCCTGGATGCCAGAGCAGAAGCTCTCCCGAAAATGTTTCACATGGGCCTGTTATAGCGCCACCAGGAGGCCAATGTTGGCAAAAAAAATATATATATATTACTCCTACAGATTTTGTCCAAACATCACGCAAATCGGTTTACATGATCTATATAGTCATTAAACCAAGTGTGTCTGTCGGAATTTTCATATTCCATCCTGATCCTAAGATTGGCTTCCAAAGTTTGCAGGGGTTGTCGGTTTTGAACAAAATGCCTCAAATCATGAACACAGCGTGCGATTGGCGTGAAACTTTACACGCACATTGCCACTAGGCCGAGGAAGAAATGGCGCCCTACATTTTTCAGATCGGCCTAATGGTGGCGCTATAAAAGGACGATTCTCGTTTTTACCTATAACTGGACCGATCGGCGATATTTGCAAAACACATTTCTTGATATTACGCCTACAGATTTTGTCCAAACATCACACAAATCTGTAAACATTATCTCCATAGTCATGTGATCAACACGGACCTGGACGATTTTTCAAAATTCCATCCTGATTGGTGAATTGCTGGCCCACAATAACCGACCTGACCTGCAGGCAGTCTAGTTTTGCATTAAAATTGTCTTGTCTGAGCTAGCCATGGAAGTGCCTGAGTCATGTTACATTCATTCATTCAGTCATGTTACACGCATGTACATTTTGGCACTAACTTTAATCCTGTTTGTCCTCTTATACAGTATGTGTGATGTCTTGTACTTACTGTGCACTTGGGAAAGAATTATTGCACAATAGACAATGTACAGTATTTACTTGTAATTTAATGTAATGCTTAATATGTCATTATGTCAAGAATCAAGAAGATGTATTTGTCACTATACTGTACAAGGTACAAGCAACAACATACTAGTGTGGCATTTCTATTTACATGTGAATACAATGTAAAACACCATCTGTGGAATCAGAAGGTCGCCGTTTCGCCCACCTGAGTGGCCATCAGCTGAGTGAAGCTGAATCAGAATTTCCCCCACTGGATCAATAAAGGTCTATACCAGGGGTCTTCAACGTTTATTTAAGGCCAAGGACGCCTTAGCTGAGAGAGAGATGAAGCAGGGACCCCCCACTACATATTGTATTCATGTTAAATGTGTTTTTTCAGACATTTAACCACTTAAACCCTCAATACTTAGTAAACTTGACCTTTGGCTCGGTACTTGGTCTGCTCTTTTTTCCCCTGTACACCAAACCTCTTCACCAGAAATAGCAGATCTACAGGCTCACATTGCGTCTGCGACGCGTTGTGAGCTTGTAGATCTGCTATTTTCGGCTAATGTGGGATGCGAGGGTTCAAGTGGTTAATGTAAAAATAAAAATAAATATAGTCCCTATCACACAAAGATTTGGCGAGACTCCCCTGTAGTATCTCTGAGGAGCCCCTAGGGGTCCCGGACCCCCTGTTGAACACCCCTGGTCTATACTGCATGTACAGTCATGTGTTCTGGCACGGGACAAAAACAAACACAGGGAACACTGGGTACATCAGAGGTCTAGGTCAACAAACATGTTCTCCACATGTTCACTTGAATGTTCTCAATTCTGACCATTTATTTTTTGACAATACTATGGCTTTTAAAACATCATCCTCAATGTTAATGTCATCAAATTCCCGTCATTATTTCCCTTGGTATCTATGAGAAGAAAAAGCCATTATTTAACCCTTTAAGACCTGAAGCAAAATGAATGAAAAGAAATAAAAAAAATAATCAAGATTTTTTTTAAAAATAGCAGATCTACAAGCACATAGCGCGGCACTCGGTGCCGCGCTATGAGCTTGTATATCTGCTATTTTTGAATAGCCAAAGAAATCTAAAGTGACACAGATGCGTTCCAGGACTTAATGGGTTAAAATGTTTACAAACATAAGTCGAACTATTGTTGAGAAATCTCAATTTCTTTATACTTAAACTTTATTCCACATTGCTGCAGTGATACATCACATGACTATATATTATTAACACATATAGTATATAACATTGCATAATTACATTTACTGGCAGGTTTACCAGCGGTTTCAAGGTCAGTGCTTTCTTGTGGGTTTTTATTTTTTTTAAACATCCCCTTCGGTTATCCCCCTGCTCCCAAATACCCCCTCACTAAAACAAAAAAAGAAGAAGAGGGAAAAAGAAAAAGAAAACGTTAAGAAAAGGAAAAAGAGAGAGAGAGAAGAAGAGAGAATAAAAAAGGAGAAAAAAAAGAAAGAAAGATAAGAGAAACAAAAGAAAGAGAAAGAGTGAAAACAGCATGTTGACTCAGCCTCAAATGGTGCATGCACCTCATGAGTTGTGAATGACTCAAAATCCACACCCTCAAATTGTTGAGTAATCTCTGATCTAATTCTCAGTGAAATGATATTTCACCACTAAGGTTCTGGAAGTAAAAAACACTTCCAGTCGTGAGGAGTTCCCAGTGTGCGGACCGGGGACCCCCAGGTGTCCTTGAGGGGGACACTTCTTTAACAGCCCAAATGGGATTGCTTTTAAGCAGTCTGAATAAGCTATAGGAATTCAAATTCAAAGGATTCAAATCTGATTTGCAAAAATGACTTTCCATGTGTTGTTTTTTTGGCTGTTCAGATCTATATAGACCCCTTAACAGACGACGTCACACTGATAAGAACCAGTATGCGTGCAACCAGTACGCTCGCAATGAAACCCATTCTGTCAGGTCTCCCTATAGGACGCGCCTCACTAGCCAACACACAAGAGGGGTGTTGGGGTGTGCTGAAACCAGCGCACCCCGAAACAGCAGGTTGGGAATTGATTGCGTGAAACAATCACCTGTGCGTCCAGTCTCAATGTTAGTAAACACATAATTGGTCTATAGGCCACAAATTTGGGCCAGGATTTGGGCTGGATTTGGACACACAGGAAGGATTGATCACGGTTATTCACGGAATCCTGCTGTGACGCGCCGCGACGACCTGACAGATCACCTCTCTGCCCTTTCACAATCTGTTCAAACTGTACAGAGGAAGACCGCATCAGCCAATCAGGAAGGGATCAAGTGCTCCTTATTAATGTCCAGCGCTGGTCCTCCCCTTTTTTTCCCCCCTTCTGTAAAGTACAGTAGCTTTACAAGCTCGTTCCCTCTCTGAAACCCAACCAGGATCGCCCATGTAAGTGATCGTCAGAAGACATCTAAAAACATTTCTAAATAACGTCCTACAGTACATCTGGCAGACTAGAGAGGTTGTTGTAAAAGGATTAGTGCTGAGAGACTCAAAGCACACCATGGCGCTGCTCCCGACCCTGCTGTGTTGTTGCCTGCTGCTCACTTCTCACCTGAGTGAGGGCAGGAGAATCAAGGAGAATGTAACAGGTGAGCCATTTGTCACATTTAAAAAGAGCACAAAAAATACAAGAGGGGGGGGGGGGGGGAGGTTAAACACGTTCACAGGCTTTGTGAACGTGATTTCGATTTAAATGTGTGGACAATTAAGGCTGACCCATCATAACTTGATATATGTGTATTTAGGCTAATTCTGAATATAAACAAAATGTATACAGCTGCTTGCTTGGAGTTTTAGTTAAATCATTTAGCCTGCATTGTATCACAGAGGAACATAAATGCTGCACTTTGTGGTTTCATCAATATTAGCTAATTGCTATATAGGTACATTTTAACGTGTTTAAGCGCTGATTTAGCCTTAATAAAATAGTAATAGTAATGGGTTTTCCTTAACTCGTCAAAAACACATAAAGGTTTTGGAATGACTAACCACCGTAGATGTGCTTATATCGTATTGGCATAGCATACAGATTGGTTTATTCATTAAAATAAGTTCACGGATTGCACCTTTACAGATGTTGTTGTGACAATCCACGTGCATGTCTGAGGGAAGGGGATGTTATGCAACAAGTTAGAGTAGGAAGAGAATGGCTGAGAGTTCAAATCTATTTCATTTCATTTAGTCTTTACAAAGACTACAAAGAGGTTTACTTAAGAAATACATGTTTTTGCTGAAACAACTGAGCATGCTCTGCAATAAAACCAAGGACTTAATTATGATCTAAATTATGTTTTTGGTGTTAAAGCGGCTCTATGTCACTTTTTTAATGAATACATTTTAATTTCGTCCAATCTGTATGGTAGAGTATGTTAATACAATATAACTTATACAATCTGTATGGTGGAGTATGTTAATGCAATATAACTTATACAATCTGTATGGTAGAGTATGTTAATACAATATAACTTATACAATCTGTATGGTAAAGTATGTTAATACAATATAACTTATACAATCTGTATGGTAGAGTATGTTAATACAATATAACGTATACAATTGGGACACAGGATCCGACACAAATCTTGACCTGAAGGTCATGATTCAATTTATCCCCAAGCAGGCCAGCTCTATAAGCTCAATCGTAAAAATGTCAGCACTTGGGCAGGAAACCGGGTTCAAATACGAGGTAGAAGAGGAACGTTACATAGTGCAGCTTAAACAGAAAAAAACATATTTTAAATATAAATGAACACTATACACCAAACACCAAATACACCGAACCGAAATGAACGAATGGATCAGCAATACAATTTCGAGCTTGTCCATTTTGTGTCGGGTTTGTGAATGGAATTCCTTTACTAGCCTGCGTTTGAAGGACAAATAAAATGAACCCTTGTAAAGCTTTGTAATTATTCACCCGGCTCAAAGCAAATATGCCCTTTCCCCTGAATAATGGCCGAACGGAGGTACTCACTGATATCTCCTCTGTTTGCACACCGACGTATAGCGGACACAGGGCTCATGGAGCATTATGTCACCAACTCCATCTTCAGACTGCATGCAGCAGGAGAGTTGTTGGAGGACACCTGCCTGCTGGAGGCCTTGACGGCCGAAACCCTCGCCTCCTGTGGCTTCAACAGCAGCAACCCCCTGGTCATCATCACCCATGGGTGGTCGGTAAGAAGTCCCACTTCACTTGTCTTCGGTTGATTGTCACGTAGCACTTGTACATGTACGTGGAACATACGTACCCATTGTGCTAGTTTGGGATGGCTCAGGGTAGAAGACAGGGTTAAGCAAATATCACTGGGATTGGTATTTAAGATAGTCAAAGAGTCATTGCCCTCAGTGTCCCCATAGGCTCTATATATGCACACACAGCAGCCATATTGGAAAGACATTGGGCAAGCTGCCATACTTCCTTCCCAGGTGCTACCAATGATACTAATGATGAGCCTATAGAGCTTATATACCAGGGGTGATGCAACTTTGATGATGGAGAGGGCCACTATATTTCCACACTCACTCCAGAGGGCCGCATTGAATATTGTTGCTGTCGGGCAGAAACCTATCTCCATATTTTTTACTTTTTTCGTAAATGAATGCCATTCTATGTCACACAAAAGTAGCAAAAATAGCCGATCTACAAGCTTTTGAGCTTGTAGATCTACTATTACTCTAACTCTGATTACAAATACTTTGTTTTAGAAATCATTCTAACAGTGGCGGACAATATAGTTATAGTGCTTGGTGTAGGATGGGCCTTCACTTGTACATACATGTTCTCAAGGACTGTACTTAAGTACAACCTTTAGGTATTTTTACTTTACTGGAGTGTTTCCAATTGACAGTACTTTAACTTCTGCTCCACCACATCTCAGAGTTAAATATTGTACTTTTACTCCACTACAACTATTTGCAAACTTTGTGAAATGGGGCAAATTCTCAATTGAATTCCGGACTTTTACTTGTAACAGAGTACAGTATTTCTACATTGCAGTATTGATACTTGTACCTATAAGTAAAAACATGTGAGCACTTATTTCCACCACGAGAAAAGAGAATAATCCAGTATCTTTTCTTCTGGTCTAAGTTGGACGGTATGATGGAGAACTGGGTGATGCGACTGGCCACGGCCCTGAAGACGTCTCTGGTGGACGTAAACGTGGTGATAACCGACTGGCTCGCACTGGCCCACCAGCACTACCCCATCGCCGCCAAGAACACCCGCGCTGTGGGCCAGGACATCGCCCACTTCCTGCAAACCATTGAGGTCTGTGAGATCTATTATAGCAGGGGGAAAGAGATGAAAACGTCATAGTCTGGTGGACAGTGGTGTAAAGTAACTAGGTACATTTACTCAAGTACTGTACAATTTTGAGGTACTTCTACTTTACTGGAGTATTTCCAATTGTCTATACTTTTACTTCTACTCCACTACATCTCAGAGGCTAATATTTTACTTTTACTCCACTACAATTATTTGAAAACTTTTAGTTACTTGTTACTTTGCAGATCTAGATTATTACAGTATACAACATACATTAACCACTTCAGCCCTATTTTATAACTATGGTTATTTGAAAATAGTTGATTTACAAGCTCACAATGCGTCGCATCGCGACGCGTTGTGAGCTTTTTCCACACTTTTTCCACCACTGATTAGCCTACTAAACTAAAAGTCTCACCCCACAGAACTTATACCAGATCCCAGCCAAAAAGGTTCATTTAATTGGCTACAGCCTCGGCGCTCACATATCCGGATTTGTTGGAGGTCATCTGGGAGGTTCACGGAAGATCGGACGCATTACTGGTGAGGTTCTTCTCAACCTATGATAAAACATAATAGTTATTTTACCATACTTGGTTAGTGTCGTCAATACCTGGTCAGCATGAAAAATCTATTCCATAGTATATCGAACAAAATCTTTTGAGATGGGGGTCCGCGGCCAAATACATATCATTTTAGGGGTCCTTGACATGAAAACCACTGATATTATAGCAACATACGTTTTTTCAGAAAACTGAATTAGAAGACATTTGTAGAATCCCCCAGAAGCAAATATTTGAGTTAGTTTGCTTTAAAACTATATAAATATATATATATATTCAAAGATTTGCACACATTATCCCATTTGAAAAACAAGTAGCAGATCTACAAGCTCGTCGCGCGGTACTCGGCGCCGCGCTATGAGCTTATATCTGCTATTTTTGAATAGCCCAAAGAAATCCTAAAATGACACAGATTATTTCCCGGTCTCAATGGGTTAAGTGCAAAATCAGAGTGGCCTAAATGGCATGAACCCTAGTCAACAAACCACATGGTAAATAGTCATATACTGTAAACAGAAGCACTACATTGTCCTCTTGTCCACTTTGCACTCTACAAGAAACTGGGATACCAGGTAACATCAAACCAAACTGTACCATCTGTCTAAAAACAACATGCCGTCTCAATGACCAAGTCCAAAAAGTAGGGTATTCTGTAGGAGGGGCGTGGCTACCTTTGATGGACGATTTGATGGACAAGCTACACAACCAATAGCATTAATTCCCCAATCCCCACCCCTGCTCTGGGGCCAACCAATAGCATTAATTTCCGAGTCCATAGGATATAGAAAGATGGAGGATTTGAAATTGCTGAAAAATAGGCTTCCTTTACGGTCTGTCGAGTCTATGGGCATAACGCTGTCCATACTTTTCACTGTCTATGATAATACATGGGCAACTGGCGGCCCGGGGGCCACATGAGGCCCCCACCTTCACTTAATGCGGCCCACAGGTTAATATCGGAATACCGATATGTCATTGATTTCAATTTCAATATTTTATTACAATTCAAGGCGTGCAAACATGACCAGCTTTAATGACTTCAGTCTACATTGTAGCTTAATGACTAGTATTACAATTCTATTGTCTTTTTTATGTCCAATGTATTTGTATTTAAGTTCATAATGTTAACATAAGCATAACTTAATGCATTTGAAATTGAATAAAAATGTTACTTTTCAGGATTCCAATAAAAAAAATAGCAACAAAAACAAAATCAGAATTCCAATTAAAAAATAGCAGATCTACGAGCTTGTACTGTAGATCGGCTACTTTTGCTACTTTTGTGTAATCTCTCAAGAACAGATTCTGCACTGCGTTGGAATCTGTCCTGAAGGTTCGTCAGAACGTGTACACACTGTGTGGGAGTGGGCGTGCCTTCAGATCAGGAAGCAGGCCGCGCTTTACCCAATCAAATGTAGTGGGCGGGATTCACGTGTCCGTCGATCCTTCCCTACTGGAAACTAACCGAAACTAATTTAACAATAGCGTCCGCGGAGCAGACAAAACCACGGTAAGATATTCACATTTGAACTTACTCTTTCATCATAGAAACAAGTGGGCTTATAACCAAAACGATCCATGTTCTCTGGGAGAAGTGGTGTTAGTGTTCCGTGTAGAAATATTGTTAGTGGGAATGAAAACGTAGTCGCACCACCCGGAAGTGGAGCGGTGAAGGCAGACTTTAACCCCGGTTTCCTTGCGCACTGGTGCTACGTCGGCATCGTCCCAGAGCATAACTGAGGAGGAACGAAAAGCAGAGGTCGCTGTTTTTCCTTTTCAGTTGTCTCTGGGTTCCGAGATTGACTTTTGTGTGACATAGAATGACGAAGTGCGGCCTTAATTTACGGGGGGAAAAAGTTAAAATACGGAGACAAGTGTCTGCTCGACAGTATATGCAATGTGGCCCCTCTGGAGTGAGTGTGGAAATATAGCGGCCCTCTCCATCATCCAAGTTGCCCACCTCTAACTACGTTGTCTTTATCTCCACACACACACAGGGTTGGATCCGGCGGGGCCTCTGTTCGAGGGCATGTCCTCCGTGGACAGGCTCTCCCCCGACGACGCCCACTTCGTGGACGCCATCCACACGTTCACCCAGGAGCGCATGGGCCTGAGCGTGGGCATCAAGCAGCCCGTGGGCCACTACGACTTCTACCCCAACGGAGGGGACTTCCAGCCGGGCTGCGACATCCACAACCTGTACGAACACATCAGCGAGTATGGGCTCCTGGGTATGGTCACAAACAAAGGTTAGAATATATATAACTGTGTGTCTCAACGTCTGGGTCTGGGGGGGGCCCCAAAAGGACTAGTTCACCCAAAACGTACTTATTTTCGATCAATTAGGAATGCGACAAAAAGAGAAAAATCTCAAGGCTCTCAAAAATGTCAAGGCTTCATGTGTGATTGATAAAAAATAAGTCATTTTGGGGTGAACTACTCCTTTAAGGGTCTGTAACTCTGAGAGGGTACAAATGGAACCATTTGTTGTATCTTTGGGAACCCCAATCTACACACTGCACAATTCTCAGTGTTAATTTAACTCTGAGAGTGTACAAATGGAACCAAATGGACCCATAAGGGTCCATTTGGTTCCATTTGTACACTCTCAGAGTCACAGCCCTTTAAGGGATTTTTTTTGGACCCCCCCCCCTTCCCCTCTCCCCCGGTGGTCCACGGACCCGACGTTGAGAACCACTGGGTTAGAATATACACTGTAAAAAGCTTCAGTGTTAATTTAACTCAGAAGAGCGTACACAGTGGAACCAAATTGATTTGTACACTCTTCAACCAAATGGACCCATACATGTCCATGTGGTTCCATTTGTACACTCTTCAACCAAATGGACCCATACGTATCCATGTGGTTCCATTTGTACACTCTTCAACCAAATGGACCCATACGTGTCCATGTGGTTCCATTTGTACACTCTTCAACCAAATGGACCCATGGCATACATGTCCATTTGGTTCAATGTGTACACTTTTCAACCAAATGGACCCATACATGTCCATTTGGTTCCATTTGTACACTCTTCAACCAAATGGACCCATGGCATACATGTCCATTTGGTTCAATTTGTACAGTCTTCAACCAAATGGACCCATACATGTCCATTTGGCTCCATGTGTACTCTTCTGAGTTAAATTAACACAAAGGATTTGTTTGTGTGTAGCTTATGAAATTACAGTTCTGATAATATACGCAGCAAAGTCCGGAGTGTCAATTTAACTCAGGGGTGTATGTCTTTGGTTAAAATAAGTGTTACATAGCTCTATATTCTGATAGTAATCATTTCTATAGAGTGTTTGTCCAGGAACAGGCGTCCACCTGGGATACCAATTTGATCCAATCAGGAACAGGATACAAGATAAACAAGTCGAATCGAATTGGTATCCAAAAATGTATTTTCTGTTTACTAAAGAGCTGGAGAGAGTTGGGGAGACCGCTGTTACTGAACACACACTCTCTAGTCTAATAGCAATGATTACTATCAGAATATAGAGCTTTAACTAACAAAAATACACACTTTTCCTTTAACATAATCATATCACTGACCCTTATTTTCACCCTTTAAGAACAGATTCTTATTTACAATAATGGCCCATGGGCAAGAGGCATCATCTACAATTCCCCAAAGTCTTAAGATAGCCTAAGCACCTCGGTCATTTAAAGTGCTGCTCATTTAAAAACAACTGTTCACACTATGCTGTGTGAAGCGGATGAGAGCATCTGTCATCCTCTACGAGTTAATGAAGAGCGTGGCCGTCCATCAAAGCTCTGCCTCCAGGCTCTAAGGATCCCTCCAGACACCTCTAGTCTCCATTATCACTAATAAGATCCTTTCAAGAACACTGTGACTGATCTTCTTTATTAGGGATCATGATGTCAGCAGCATGCTCTACGACACCCCCCAGAGGGGTCCCCACATGATTTTGGGGGGGACCTCAGATTGTTAGCTTAATGTGCACAACATTGTTTTCTCACTCAACAGTAGTCGCAGTGCGAGGCATCGTGAGCTTGTAGTTCTGCTATTTTCACGATATTTATCTGTGGAACCGAGTCAAACTAAATGTAATGCCTACAATTCCAAGTGCTTGTCAGGGTGGGGGGGTTCCCAGATCAAATATGATTATTTTGGGGGGGGGGGGGGGGGGGGTCAGATATAGTAAAAGAAGTAAAAGTAGCAATACCACTATATAAAAATACTCTGTTACAAGTAAAAGGACTGTGTTCCAAATGTTACTTGGGTAAAAATAGAAAAGTATCGGCATCAAAATATACTTACCAAAAGTAAAAGTACTGAAATGTTTGAAAATAGCCGTGACGCGTTGTGAGCTTGTAGATCGGCTATTTTCAAATAGCCTAGGTATAAAATAGGGCTGAAGTGGTTAATGTATGCTTTATAATGTAATCATTTATATCTGCAAAGTAACTAGTAACTAAAGTTTTTAAATAACTGTAGTGCAGTAAAAGTATAAGTGCAAAAATCTGAAAATACTCCAGTGTCTTAAAAGTACCTCAAAATTGTACTTAAGTACAGTACTTGAGTAAATGTACTTAGTTACTTTACACCACTGCTAAAAGCTCTATATGGTGCTGTCTAGGTTTCGAACAGACGGTGAAATGTGCTCACGAGAGGTCGGTGCACCTGTTCATCGACTCCCTGCTGAACAAGGACAAGCAGAGCACGGCCTACAGGTGCAGCAGCAACAACGCCTTCGAGCAAGGCAGCTGTCTGGACTGCCGCAAGAACCGCTGCAACACGCTGGGCTACGACATCAAGAAGGTCCGCGGCCGCACCGGGGCCAGCAAGAGGCTCTACCTCAAGACGCGGTCCCGAATGCCCTACAAATGTACGTGGTCATATTATACATATACTGCACTATACTCTTTGACATGCTTCTTTTACCGATTGAAATGTCTCCCTGCTCTCACACTCCCTGTCCGCCCTCCTTTGAAATATTATGTCTTTTTCATTGATTGAATAATTTATTAGAACCTCTAGTTCCTAGGGGGGCGCGGTGGCGCAGCAGTCGGTAGCGCTGTGTCGCCTCACAGCTAGAAGGTCATGGGTTCGATTCCCGCCGGGGACGCTGTGGGCACTGGGGGCGTGTCCTCTCCTCTTCGTCATCAGTGCCAATACCCTAGGTGGGGTTGGCGAAAGGGCCTTTCTGTGTTGAGTTTGCATGTTCTCCCCGTGTCTCCTAGGGTAGGTAGTAGGTACCTTCACAAAAAAAACATGCGGTAATCCTGGTCTCTATACTGCCTCCCCCTGGTCAGCCGGGGCGCATGATGGAGGGGAAAGGAACTGGTTGGAATAACGTGTTCCTTCCACGCGCTACGTCCTACTGGGGGAAACCCCCCCCCCCCCCCCCCTGTCAGGTGATAAGAAGCGGTCTGCTCACTCCTCATGCGTTGAAGGAAGCATTAGCTGAGTTCGGGGCTCTCCCCAGGCTGGCAGAGGGAGAGTACTAGTGCCCAGGATTACACGCTTAGGCATTGGCTTTGGGTGAAAAATAGGGGTTACAAAATCGTGGGATAAAAATGTATGTTAAAAAAATAACCTCTAGTTCCATATAAAGGTTAAAGCCTCAATCTGTGATGTGTTTCACCTGGTTGGCAGTATGTAGAATTGACTGTTTAGGAGGGGGTCTCCTTTCACACTGTTTCTTGGACCTGGCAATACAAACTTTTTTCAGTCATGAGATTTAATTTTGCTTTAATCCACGAGCACAACATGAATATGAAAGCAGTGATGTCAGATAATACATTCACAAAACTCAGTGAATGAATGATCTCAATATTGGTCAAACAATGTTTTGGCCATAATGGTGCAGCCCTATTGTCTTGTCCCGTGTGCAGTGTACCACTACCAGTTCAGGATCCAGTTTGTAAACCCTATTGATGTGGTGGATCCCTCTCTCACCATCTCTCTCACTGGAACCAAGGAGGAGAGCCAGGACCTGCCCATCACCTTGTGAGTATAGCACATCACACACAGCTATATATTATGATCTTAGCCATTATTCTATCAATTACTTTTTCAATGAATCGAACAATCAAGAAGTGTTTTCTTCGATTAGTTCAATTCAAAGTTGCACTGATACACAGGTATTACATAAACATGCAGCGTTTTTGTTGTTGTTTTTTCCCGAGTGAGTTTAGCACTGAGCCCAATCATACATGCAATATTCACAGCTTTACTTTCAACTCCTGTAGAAGAAAGATAAAGCTTCCGCGTCAGAGGAGAGACGCGCGGAGAGAAACAAACAGCTCCTGCCTCTCTGCTCTAGTGGCTGGTGGTACAAATGGAGAAGAAAGGATCAATAATTGATTTGGACGTGTGCATCATAAAGGGACACTCTTCCCTGCCAGCTGCATTATCCTCTGAATTCTTCATATCCTCTCATATCCTCTCCAAAGAGCCCTAATAGCAGAGCTAACAGCCTCAAAGCAGAAACCTTAAACCTCAAAACGCAACATTCATACGTTTTGTCGTGTGCCGTTTCTACTGTAGTTATTGAATGACACACGAGAGACGGAGAGTTAGAGAGAGAGAGAGAGAGAGAGAGAGAGAGAGAGAGAGAGAGAGAGAGAGAGAGAGTAGAGCACTTGCCAAATTCACAAAAAAGCTCAGGTTTGCGATAGTTGTATTTTAGGCTATACTGTATGCACAGCAGCCATATTGGAAGGAAATTGGGCCTCTTCCTTACTTGCTTCACAGGTATTGCCAATGATACTAATGAAGGCTCTGTTCCACTTTGTCAGGGACGGATTAACCCCCACACGGGCCCCTGGGCCACCAATTTTTTAGGGTCCCCCCTAATTCTTTTTATATATATGATATTTGATTAACCTCTACACTTCATTTAAGTAAATTGTCAATGGCAGCGCGGCCCAGTTCACCCAAAGGGCTCCTGCGAGCCAAGGGCCCCTGGGCCACGGCAGCTCAATGGCTAATACAGCCCTGCATTTCGTGTAGCACAGTGGTTCTCAAACTTTTTTAATTTCAAGGACCCCCATAACTCTGAGAGTGTACAAATTAAACCAAATGGACCCGTAAGGGGACTTTTGGAACCCCCTCAAGGAACCATGAGGGTCCCTGGACCACACTTTGAGACCCGCTGGTGTTTCCAGTGAGCCAACATGCACAATATCAGCCCCCTGACTCTTTTTAACCAGAATGGAACAGAGCCTTCATTAGTATTATTGGTAACACATGTTAAGGAAGTAAGAATTGGCCCAATTTCTTTCCAATATGGCTGCTGTGCATAGAGCCTATAGTCGCACGCCTAAAATAGCCGGCATACAAGCTCACAACGCGTCGAGGAGATGGGGCACGTTGTGAGGTTGAAGGTCGGCATTTTTTTAGGCACGGGACCAAGTATAAATCCGGCTGAAGACTTCAGTTGAGACGACCTGCGACCTCGGCTGAGATGGGGGGGGGGAGGAGCGCTCGTTTTTCTTCACTTGATAAACTATTCCACGGCTTGGCCGACTCGGACCCTGCACACGACGCGCAAGGCCATCGCCTCTACGTGCGAGGGCACTCGCTCGCCGGGCGGCTCGCTCATGCAGGCACGCCTCGCGAGCATCAGGGCCTCGATGTCGGTACGCCCATGCCTTGTTGTCAAGTGATTTAAAAAAGTTGTGCATTTGTTGTAAAACGCTGCACATGCGCAGGGCGTTGAGTGAACAAAAAAAAACGCTCGGATTTTAACTATCCCTGGTCTCCCCTACAAAGAAGTAGGGGAGACCAGGGACAAAAGTAACACTTTTTGCATTTGCCTTCATAATTCACGGAATAAAAAAAGTAGCAGATCTACAAGTTTTGAGCTTGTCGATCTGCTGCTTTTTAATTTGAATCCTGAAAAGTAACAGTTTTGGACAAATGAGGTTTCCACCCGACAGAGACGATATAGAGCTTAACTGCAACACGTTATTGCACGAATAAACCACAGGTTTGACATGTTTTCATGAAAGTAAAGCAGTCAGTCAGAGTTCAGCTGTTTAGAGTAGACCACATTAGATCAGTGGTTCATTTGAGAAATTAACCATTGATAAATTTAACGGCATTCAAACGAGATATGTTTCCAGTACACTTCCTGAATGTGGTGTAATTATGGTTCATGCTCTACAAATCACCTCGTCTACAACATGGTAGGGCGGGAAAATAACCGAAAATATATCGAAACCGATATTTAGAACCAATAACCAACTTAATCTTGTTCATGTATAGAGCAGGTTTTTGTTTTTTAAATCATTAAAAAAATCGTATTCATCAATGATTCAACAAAATAATTCGGATATATTTTTTAATAGCCTGATCAACCGCATAACCCCTACCTTAACAAAAGTAGTGAAAATAGCTGATCTACTTTAACTATTTCTTATATAGGATAATGTTCTGCAGACCCATGTTGTAACAGTACTGGTAATATTAGTGTTGGTCTGAAAGTTGTTGATTAAGTGATTACCTGGAAACCAGTAAACCACAGGATGTTTCAACACTCATCTCTCTGCTGTGTTGCATGTGGTGGGTTTATTTTTTATCAATCCGTACAAGTTAGGCTGTAAACTGTCTTGTACAAGAAGAAGTGAAGGAGTTATATCTTTTGATCTTCACACCTTTAGACGGGTGTTGGCCTACATTCGACATTACTCTGACATAAATGCTTCGTCAGCCCCCCCTGAATTTGGGGTTTTCAAAACGTCCTTCCGTTTTCATGTTCTGCATCATTTTGGTACACTGCATAATGTTGTATAATTGAGACGTACAGCATAATCTTCTCTGTCGGGTGGAAACCTCATATGTCCAACGGTTACTTTTCACGATTCAAATTCAAAAGTAGCAGATCTACAAGGTCAAAATGCGACCCAACACGTTTTGAGCTTGCAGATATGCTACGTTTGATCATACTACGCGCTGTTGTATGATGCATGCTGTAGTATGATCAAGTAGCATTAACTTACGAAAAAATACAAACAGTTAGAATGTAGACATACTGTAAGAGGTTTCTGCCCGACAGCAATGATATGGTACATGTGGTTCATCTACCGCATATGGTTCAACTACTGAAATACAGTTTGATTTCACACTGAGAGGAAAATAAACCATTCAGTATTATGTTCTCCCTCTCACACAGACAGACAGACAGACAGACAGACAGACAGACAGACCTCTATTAAACAGTGTATTTGTTACATCTATGCATATGGCTGAAAATACGGATCCAGGGTCAACATACGTGTATATTGCCTTTCATTGGACACAGGTGTATTTGCCTCTTCTAGCAGTGTCAAATGCTACAGTACTTCTTATTTCCTAATCAAAATGTTTTGATTGATTGATTGAGTCAAACGTTTTAGTGGGTCTTTTATGTGCAACAACAACCACATGGGTGCACACAAAAGCCACACAGAATTGTATACCACTTTACACTATCAGAGTTAAATTAAAGGAGTAGTTCACCCAAAAAAATACTTATTTTCTGTCTATTACACACCCAATTCATGGATTTTTAAATGTTTTTGTCGCATTCCTAAGCCAATAATTTGATGACCGGGTGTATTTCCGGTAGGAGACACAAAGAGTCTACTTTGTGTCTCCTACCGGATACATTAGCATCTTTCCGCCGGTAATACAATTATTGGCTCAGGAATGCGACAAAAACAAAAACAAATCCATGAATTCCAGGCTTCATGGGGTATGCAATTGATAATTTAATATCATTTTTTTGGGTGAACTACTCCTTTAACACTGTGTGCACTCTCTGTGTCTCTTGTCATCAGCATCGAGGAGATTTCGGGCAACAAGACCTACGCCTTCCTGATCACGCTGGACACGGACATCGGGGACCTGATGATGCTCAAGTTCAAGTGGGAAGGCCAGGCCATGTGGAAGAACATGTGGACCAGGGCCAAGTCCATGATCCCCTGGGGAGGCGCCCGGGCCAAGCCACAGCTCACCGTGGGCAAGATCAGCGTCAAGGCGGGCGACACGCAGGAGAGGTGGGTTGGGGTTTACGGCGGGAAACCACAATATGTCCAAAACTGTCAAATTTCAAATTCAAAAAGTATCAAAAATAGCAGATCTACAAGCTCAGAACTGTAAATCTGCTATTTATTTTTGCTACTTTTCAGTGACACTATATGACAAGGTAGGGCATTAATAAACAATAAAAAATAAATCACCTCTGTCGGGTGGAAAGCCCAAAACTGTTACTTTTCAGGATGCAAATTCAAAAACAGCAAAATGAGCAGATCTACAAGCTAAAAACGCCTCGCTTCGTGCTGCGTTTCGAGCTTGTGGATCTGCTACTTTAGATGCTTCTGTGTGACGCTGTAGAATGATCAAGTAGGGCGTTCATTTATAAAGAAACACTAAAAGTTAGAATATGGAGATATAGAGGTTTCTGCCCGACAGCAACACTATGAAGTAGCGTGATGAAGTTGAACGTCATCAACCACTTTAACCACTTTTATTTTGAATATTTCCCCCTACACCAAATCTTTTTGCCAAAAATAGCTGATTTGCACACAGGCCCATATAGCCACCTGGCTATGAGCCCTTACCCCTTGGCTCTCAAGTCAGTGCACACAGTAGAAATCCACCATGTTAATTGGTAGGAAGTACACAATTTTTTTAAACTTAAGTAAAAGTATCAATACTGCAATGTAGAAATACTCTGTTACAAGTAAAAGTCCAGAATTAAGTGATTGGGCCCTTACATTAAATGTAAGGGTCCAATCACTTGGGGACTGGAGAAACAGGCAAGAAAAATAGAGATGCTTTTCCTGTAGCATAGCTATAAAATTGGAAGCTACATCTACAGCAGGCTGTCATGCTGTACTGAAAATTATGCTTGGCAACATAATATAAAAAATATGACATAGCCTATGTAGGATGTTTCCATCTTCTAGATAGATTGGTCCAGTTATTAAAAGGTATTCATATAAATCATGACCAGTGTTTTAATATATCATGACATACAAACTAATAAAAGTATCAAACTCCTCCTTTCAGTCCAAAGCATAAAAGCTTTACACAACAAAGACTTTGATCGCCATCTACTGGACAAAATGGCTCCTGTTCCAACCCCACCGTTTAAAACCATGATACAGGGCCTACAGCTACTGTAGCCTACTGAAAACACACGACAGATAGTACTCAGTACTTATCATACAACTGACCAGTGGTGTAAAGTAACTAAGTACATTTACTCAAGTACCGTACCTAAGTACAATTTTGAGGTACTTTTGCTTTACTGGAGTATTTCCAATTGTCTATACTTTTACTTCTACTCCACTACATCTCAGAGGCAAATATTGTACTTTTACTTCTACAATTATTTGAAAACTTTTATTACCAATACTTTTACTCAAGTAAATTTAGAATTCTGGACTTTTACTTGTAACAGAGTACTTCTACACTGCAGTATTGATGCTTTTACTTGAGTAAAACATTTGAGTATTTTTTACACCACCGCAACTGACATGATGATTCTCCTCTTTCAGAACCAGCTTTTGTGCCATGACAGATGAAGGACAGCACATTGAGGCGTCGCAAGAGAAAGTGTTCGTACGCTGTCAAGAAGACAGCCGAAAAGAGCGCAAGAGACAGCAAAACCCAATGAATCCCCCAACTCGACGGGCAAAACAGGCCCCAACTCAGCGCCCCACACAACCCCCCACTCAACGCCCCACACCGGCCCCCACTCAAGGCCCCACACAGCCCCCAACTCAACGTCCAACAAATCCCCCAACTCAGCCCCCAACACAGGCCCTAAATCATCACCATAATCATCATAATCACCATAATCATCATAATCATCATCATCACCATCACCCAATACAGCCACAAGCCCCCAAAAAGCCATGCCATTAGTCTGGTCAGATGGCCCATTGTTTTCCAAAGTACCATCGTTCTGACGGATTGGTCACTAAAAGATATAACTACATCGTTAATATTATGAATCAAAGATCTGCTGGTAGATGAACCCATTAAGACCGGGAACACATCTGTGCGTCATTATTAGATTTCTTTGGGCTCCCTGGAACAAAATATTTTGAGATGGGGGTCCGCGGCCAAATACATATCATATGGGGGTCCTTGACATGAAAAAAGTTTGAGAATCACTTATTATAGCAATATAAGAGTTAAAAAAAAAACTGTTAAAAAATATACACATTTAAAGATATGCAAAAAAAAATCATGATTTAAAAGAAAATAGCAGATCTACAAGCTCATAGCGCAGCACTCGGCGCCGGGCTATAGACCCCTTAACAGACGACGTCATACTGGCTGCACGCAGCCAGTATGCGCGCAACGAAACCCATTATATCAGGTCTCGTTAGGACGCGTCTCACTAGCCAACACACACAAGAGGGGGTTGGGGTGTGCTGAAACCAGTGCACCCCGAAACAGGTTGGGAATTGATTGCGTGAAACAATCACCTGTGCGTCCAGGCTCAATGTTAGTAAACAAATAATTGGTCTATGAGCTTGTATATGTGCTATTTTTAAATAGCCCAAAGAAATCTAAAAATGACACAGATGCGTTCCCGGTCTTAATGGATTGAGGCAGTGGTTCTCAAATAGTTTTTATGTCAAGGACTGCCCACATTGATACGTACTAGGCAGTGGACCCCCCTTTGAACAGACTTTGAGCCAGGGACCCCCAGAACAGAATATTTCTGTAGTCAGATTAGATTTAGTACATCAATTTATGTGGGTAAGATAACAGTGGAGGGAATGACATGCACCTAACATGTGAACAGTCATTCTTACGCATTCTCTCAATGGGTTAACTTCTACCCGGTGAAATCAACACTTAAGTATTTAGCTGGGGGACCCCTTAAAACTCCCTCAAGGACCCCATGCGTGGCCCTGGACCCCAGGTTGAGAACCACACTGGGGTAAGGAACACACTTGTGAAGTGCAAATCTAACTGAACGTCGCTGAAACTGAATGTACGACAAGAGATTATTACACAGAAACCATCAGAATGCTTGATGCAGTGGTTCTCAAACTTTTTCATGTCAAGGACCCCCAAATTGACACTTTCATTGCCAGGGAGCCCCATAAGAGAAGATTTTATACGGCTCTCTAGCAGTGATTCTCAACCATTTTAGTTTCAAGGACCCCCAGTTTGACATGCATTAGGGCTACGGACCCCCATTTAATGGCATTTCTATCCCTGGGGCCCCAATTTATATTGTAAGATCGATGTTAATTTAACTCTGATAGTGTACGCTCTCTCAGAGTTACAGACCCATAAGGGTCCATTTGGTTCCTATTCATCATTTAGCTGGGGACCCCCTGGAACCCCCTCAAGTACCCCTGGGGGGTCCCCGGACCCCACTTTGAGAACCGATGGCTAGATGTACAGTAAGCATTAGCGACATCTTTTTTTTTCCTCATGGTGGGGATTTGAATAGATTCTCCTTGGGCCTGCTATGTTACTAGGTTACTATGGTAACCTCAGGAGTGAATGTTATATAAAAGAAATAGCATGAGAATGCGAGGTGGCGTGATCCTGATTTGTAAAGCTTGATTCATTCATCGTTGTATGTTGGTGTCGTGCGCAGAAAATAGCTGATATTCTTGGCTTTAGTGGTGTAAAAAAAAAAGAGTAGACCTTGATAAATGGCACTGTTAACTGGGTTCAGAGATATTTCACCGGTCCTCAGTTTAAATTATTGTGATTTATTGTGACATGGATGGAGAATAAACTGAATTTTCATAATTCTATCGTCGTGTATAATATTTAAGCATTCATAAGACATTTTCTTCTCTGCCATCAAATGTGTGCATCTTGTATAGCTGACCAAACTCCGCTCATAAAACCAGACTTTTAACTATTCTGCGCAACCAATGCATAACGGCCAGTTTTGATCAAGTCTATTTTTATTAATGCATTTCAAGTACTTCAAAAGGAAATTACATCTTTGCACAATACTTTTTGCGATTTATTTTTTTAGTAAAAATTTTCAAAGTGAGCAGAATGGGGAAATAGAAACCAAAAGAAAAGAAAAAAAAAAACAATGAACAAAAATAATAAAACACCACTGGAGTGACTGTATAAAACACAGCAGACATTAAAATCAGACAGTAAATATTAAACTTATTCCATTCTGAAGTTCTCTCTCTGTTCACATCTCGCTTGTATTTCAGTGCACATTTTTCTCAATGACTCATCGCAAGAAATGTGAAAGACAGAAAGAAAAATAAACCCCCGTCCCCAAACACCCATCTATAACCCGGAACAGACCATAATAACAAGAAAACAAAAAAGAAAATAGAGAGAAAAAAGGGTAACTGTAGCCAAGGAATTCACACCAAAATAAATCTGAACAGCCTGTCAAAGATAATGTGAAACATTCTTTATATTCCCGTTCAGGAACGACACAAAACAAAACAAAGAAATGTTACCATTAGCACCAGACAGCGCAACAAAACAAAAATATCTCGTAAAACAAAATCCCATTTTTCTCTTTTTATTCAGAAGCTTAAGTTGTCGATGTTTCACATGGAGTATGGGTAGCTATTTTTTGTCATTAAAACGAAAACAGCGTTTTTCCATGTTACCCATTTGGGAAGAAACAATGAAGGCATTTCTCTGTGAGGGTGCTTGTGTGAGACTCTGCATAGAATCTACCTGATGGAGACTGAGGCGTTCGTTCATCCTCATAACTAGCAATGTACAGCAGATAAAATGGCAGCTAATCTGGTTACAGGTCGTTTCCGAGGGTTAGAAAAAATATTGCATTCTTTCTGGCTATGCTCGTTAATTTATATGTACTCTCCGAAACCAGTATGCAACTAAATATATATTTTTTAAAATTCTATTTTGCCAATTATGCAACCAAAAGAGTAAAGAAAAAGTAAAGATTTATTTAGTTGCGTGCCGGTTGTTGCGACAAAAATAGTAGCATATCTACAAGCTCGCAGATCAGCGATTTTTGTCAATACCGGCGCGCAACTATATAAAAACTTGACTTGATGGCTTTTCACATGGGAAGCGAATGACGCGCCTATTAATAGGCTCTATGCACAGCAGCCATATTGTGAAGACATTCACAGGTGTTGCCAATGGTACTAATGAAGGCTCTGTTCCATTCTGCTCAAACAGAGTCAGGGTGCTGATGTTGTGCATGTTGACTCACTGGAAACACTCTGCTACACCAGTGGGTCTAAAGTTGGGGTCCAGGGACCCTCATGGGCTTCCAAATGACCCCTTACTGGTGTGTAACTCTGAGAGTGTGCAAATGGAACCAAATGGACCCTTATTTGTACACTCTCAGAGTTATGGGGGTCGTGGAAACCACTGTGCTACACTAAATGGAACAGAGCCTTCATTAGTATCATTGGTAACACCTGTGAAGGAAGTGATAATATCGCTGCTGTGCATAGAGCCTATTCATCTTCAATGAGAGGTGAGAGTTCAGGTAGTGGGTGGGCCTGTCACTATTCGCCTAATCACAATTAGTTTGTATAATCGTCATAATGGTTTCCATGTTCCATATTAAATATGTCAGTCATTTCTTTGTATGTTTTCAACTTCAAAGCCTAAAAGCCAAACAGAAATGTAATTTTTATTCACATATTCCAGTGTTCAACGACAAAAACACAATGAAATCGTTAATCCCAATTATTTGCGTGACAATTAATCGTAATGTAAAATGTCATAACCGTGACAGCCCTAGTAGGGGGGGGAGGGACGACGACAGGTTGAGCGACAAGCGTGCGCGATCCCATAAAATCGCCGCGTTCGTGCTCGTCTCCCGCACCACTCTGAAGTGAAGAGTTGAAATGTGTCGAACAGTTTTATTTTCCCTACGCAACGGGTCGTAGATATGCATCTATTCACATGAGGAGCGCAGCGTCAAAGCCCACACCACGGATCCAAGTGGGTACACGACTAGTGTCTTTCCCCGTGTGTAAAAAAAAAAAGCCGTTTAAAAGCATCGCGTGTTCTCACTACTTCTCACCAAAATGGCGGCCCAAAGGTAGGTTGACCAAAAAAATCCATTTGGTTGGAGGCAACTGAAAATGGACATCAAGCTGAAGCATTTTCTGTTCATTAAGGTTTCCTCAAACCTAAACCTTCAGCAATCCAGACTGTCAGGTAGCCCAGTGGTTCTCAAAGTGGGGTACGGGGACCCCCAGGGGTACTTGAGGCGGTTCCAGGGGGTCCCCAGCTAAATGATGGATAGGAACCAAATGGACCCTTATGGTTCTGTAACTCTGAGAGTGTACAAATGGAACCGTGTAACGGGTCCATTTGGTTCCATTTGTACACTCTCAGAGTGTAAATTAACATTGATGTTATAATATAAATTCGGGTCCCAGAGGTATAAATACCATTAAATGGGGTTCCGTAGCCTAATACATGTCAAACTGGGGGTCCTTGACATTAAAATGGTTGAGAATCACTGCTAGAAAGCCGTATAAACCTTCTCTTATTGGGGTCCCTGGCTTATCTTTTCAAATGGGGGTCCGCGGGCTAATAAGTGTCAATTTGGGGGTCCTTGACATGAAAAGGTTTGAGAACCACTGAGGTAGCCTATAGTGACACGTGTGGTTGACTTCTGACCCCCGGGTTTGTGACCTTGCAAGTTCGTGTGGGCAAAAAAAAACACCCAACGTAGGTCAGTAATAAACAACTTTGTGAACGCTTGCACACATGGGGGGCGGAGGAGCATTAACGATACCTTACATGTAACCTCATATAGCCTGTCACTAAACGTTGGCATCGTTCCCATGTTTTTGTCTGGTCGCTGGGTCCAGAAAGCGCGGGTTCATTTCATGCAGGTTGCAGGTGTTTACTTTCACCATGTTGGGGGGCGGTTGCGGGTGGCTGAATAGTAAATAGGAGAGGGGAGAGGCGTCAAGTAGTCCACTCGCACACGTCACTACAAGGGTCTTTGAATAGACTGCCCCCGGTGGTCAGCCGAGGTCAGTCCCAATGCCACACTGATGCATGTTCCATAATAGGCACATATTCTTATTTTTAAAACGTATTTACAATAGACTAACGGGCAGTAACTTAGGTCTCTGTTGGGAAGAATATCCCCACATTAGAACCGATTCATGAAAGAAAAGGGGTTAAGATCCTTACTGTACATACCAAGGGAGCGTTTGTTTTTGAATGCTATTATTTTGCGGAATCATACTACAGCGTCACACGAAAGCATCGACGGTAGCAGATCGACACGTTTCGAGCTTGTAGACCTGCTACTTTTGATGCTTTTGGATTTGAATCCTGGAAGGTAACAGTTTTGGACATATGTGGTTTCCACCCGACAGACGCAGGAAATATTACGCGGGCATAAAGCGACCGCAATCTTGATTCTGAACAAGGTCGATTATTCACGCTAAATAAAGGCATCAATCACATTGTACTGTGTATGAGGCATCAACTATAATTGAATAGTTTTGATGCGAAATACTCGCCGGAGATATCCGTATGGTTTATTCGTCCCCCCCCCCCGGTGTACAAAGACCTTTAGGAAGAAACAAAAAGAGAGAAATGACAGGAATGAACGACCGACGCGTGATCGCTGATAGTTCTGCCCGATAACACTTCAGTGAACAGTGAACACCCAGCTCAACTCAGCGCTACACTCACAACAATGAAGCCACGATAAAACATTTTCATTTTTTTATCTCTAGTTTTCATCAGCCGACTCAAATTCCTCCACAAATAGAAAATAATCTGAACTGCAAAGTAAAAATCAATAACAGTAAAATCCACAAATCACATTAAAGCCAGGCCACTGTCTTTGATCATTAGATTGTAATGCACAGCCCGAGCATATTAGAAAGATGACACAGACTGGCTTATACGAGTGGTTTTGTAAGATCATCCGTAAAGTGGTTGTAATTCAACAAAACTGACGATAGATCAAGTAAGATATGTTGTTGATGAAGAACGACACTGTGACTGTCTGTGTGTGAGTAGCCTGTTCTCAAAAGGCGTTGTCCAGCATTTGTCCCCCCCCCGACCCCTAGCCAAGAACAACCTATGACTTTTCGATGTATCTTTTTAATGCAACTCTGGCCCAGTTTGCACACAGCCTCCTCCTAGGCAAAAAAAAGCACAGAAGATTCTCTTGTCTCGTCTCGTCGATCTTTCAACTTGGAATGAACAGACAAAAACTAACATCCGTAGTACTATAGTGGTTGTTTTTTTTTTTTACAAATGTGTCAGAAATCAGTGCCATGAAAGCAAATGAGCCAGGGAAAATAGCCATTACAAAAAAAAAATGTGATACAATCAAGTTGTGGGGGAATAAAAGCTAATCCTTTACCATCGATCCCATCCCCGAACTTTACGGGGAAAAAAGGAGCCGCATGATCACCCTTCCACCACAAAATTAACCACCTAAGCCCTCAAAAATAGCCAATCCACAAACTCACACACACACACACACACACCACGGCACGTTATGAGCTTGTAGATTGGATATTTTTCGAAAACCTTTTGAACATTTTGACCTGTAATGACTTGCTCAAAATAGGTACACCAGGTTAAAGTGGCTAATCTCATCCCTCAGTAATAATACACATATAACCCATCTCCCCGTCACAAGCCTCATCCGTTAATGAGATGAATCCAGTGGACATTCCATCAGTAATTAATGACATACATAACCCCTGCCTCCAATAGCAGCTACTGAATGCCAGTACTGTGAGCCACATATTAATATAGACACAATGCCAGGGATTATTTTTTTTGCCATCCTTGCTCGGAATACCGCGCACACACACATACAGCCATACTGTATTTTCAGCTCCGCCCCGTACACTTGTTGGCTGCTTAATTAATCCTGAGAAAGTGAATTAAAATGGTAAATAGTCTTCAATAATAATCAGACAGCAGAATCAATTCCATATGAAACTGGAAAAACAAAAGAGAAGAAAAACAAACTATATCGCAATACCTGTACAATTGCACACAGAAAGGACATGTATGCTTTAGAAATAAAAGCTTTGTTTTTATATATCTTGTCTTAAAACAATCTAATTACATTGGCAAAAAGAGTCTCTTCCGTTATCTCCTTTCCTGGTGTTTGATTGGCAGGAAAAAGCCATGTGACTTGCAGTCCCGTTAGCGTGCTCATGGTGGCAGCACCTCAGAGAGTGAGAAATAGGAGAGGGGAAACAAAAAAGATATAGCGTTTAAGTCAAAAGTGGAGTGATAAGTGAAGGGTTTTCTACCTCAGTGGAGCTGCTTCCCCGTCTTCCTGCATTCTGGTAAAAAAAAGAAAAGAACAATAGGCTCTATGCACAGCCATATTGGAGAGAAATTGGGCCTCCTCCTTACTTCCTTCACATGTGTTACCAATGATGCTAATGAAGGTTGTGTTCCAAACAGGGTGCTGATATATATATATAAACACTCTGCTACACCAGTGGGTCTCAAAGTGTGGTCCAGGGGACCCTCATGGTTCCTTGAGGGGGTTCCAAATGGACCCCTTACGGGTGTGTAACTCTGAGAGTTATGGGGGTCCTTTAAATTGAAACGTTTGAGAACCACTGTGCTAATTGGAACAGAGCCTTAATTAGTATGATTGATAACACCTGTGCAGGAAGAAAGGCAGCGGCCCCGATTTCTTTCCAAATATGGCTGCTGTGCATAGATTCTTTTAAACAAAGACTACACAATAGAAGTCATTTCCTCCCTCCCGCCCCTCCTTTAAGACTGTTGTTACTGTATGCTTCTTTTTTTTTCTTCCTTTTTCTTTTTAAACGCGTCAAAAAGCTGTGTGAACCTCTTGCTTGAACCTTGGCTCTGGTAGAGGGCAGAGAGAGGTTTGAAAGTGAAAAGGTGCTGTCCAGTGGAGATATCAGTTCTGTTTGCCACAGAGGAGTTTTTTTTGTTGTCATAAGAGTTTTGCAATAGGTTGTGGGTGGTAATAAAGGTAACTCTTTGGAGTGAAGTGCTCCCAATACGTAGGCACTAGGAAGAACCAAGGCAAAGAGAGGGAAACCCATAGGCTGGCCGAGGCGCTCGCGCTCTCTCTCTCTCTCTCTCTCTCTCTCTCAGCGTCTCATCTGACCCATCTGATAGTTCTCTCTGGGCTGACGCTGGTGCTGCTGCTGCTGCTGGCGGTGGCCCTGGGACTGGGCCTGGCTAGCCGCCTGCTGGGCTCTCCTCCGCTTCAGTGTACCTGGAGGAAACAGCAGCTCTCAGCATGACTGACTTTTAAAAAACAAATGGATAAGTTAACGGCCGATAAGAGGCCGAATTTCTACAAAATGCCTTAGTAGTTCTCCAAAAAAAACAAAAAACAAATTTATATATATATATATATAATTGGCCGCGGACCCCCATCTGAAAATGTTTTGTGCCAGAGAAATGTTTTGTGCTAGGATAATTACTACCAAAAAGGAAAAACAACGAGATCGGTGGGTGTTTTAACTGATAAGATTTTTTATATAGAAGCCTGGTATTAATTGACAGTTCACTCGGTATTTAAATCAAATAATAACACTTTCAAAATTCACTTCTTTCCCTGTTAAATAAAATAAACAGCCAAACAAACAAATACAACAAAAACAAACAATAATTACTTCAACTGCCCCTCCCACCCAAACAAATCCCACTGTCCCTTGTAACCCCGCGGGTCGCAATGCAAGATACAAACAAGAAACAAAAACGCACAGCGTTTAAGAGTCCGTCATGCACGCACGCAGCTTAAATAAATAAATAAATAGTCCCGCGACCGTCCTCTTCTTAACGCGCTTCCGCGACGCAAACGGCTCCTTAATCCACACAAAAGAAAAGTCTCTTCCGTGCGCAGCGGCCCAAATAATAGCCAAATACGGGGTACCCCTCTAATTTGTAATCCAAAGAAAAGGTTGCTCGGTTTGGTCTCACCGGCCTCGGCTGTCGGCTCCACTCCCGACCGGCGTCTCGAACCACAACACCATGGCGCTCGGATCCCAACGCACGGTAGGAATGGCAGGTTCCTCTCTCCGCTGGGCTCGAAAGTCCTTTAACCTCGGCTGCAGTTTACTGTTTACACTTTGTTTCAAAACTCTCTAAACTGGCGCTTCGAAAGTCTCTGCTTTCCTCCTCCGTTCAACCCACGCTGGGCAAGACCTGGGATGTTGGTTGTCTAGGAAGTGAAGAACCGGAAACGGTTGAATTTGACGGAAGTACCGCCCAAGGAAATGACGTTGATGCTTTACAAATCTGTTAACATTCTCCGTGAATGAAACGAGTGTTGTGATTGGTCAAAAAAATATCGTTTCCGGGGGAAACGCGTACGACGGAAATCCTACCCACTCAGCACTTCCTAGACACTCGCTGCTTTAGGTCGTGACCAGGCTCTTCTTTTCGCAGATAAGTGAGGCTGGGACCGAGGCTTGTTCAACCTGGCACAAACGGTTTGGTTCGTTCAACCCCCCTGTTGTGTACCACACCCTCTATTAGTAACCTCGGGTGGCATCACTGATTCCATTACCCCCCCAATCAGACCCATTACAGCTCATGTGAATAGGACAAGTTCATATTTTCTCACGGCTTCAAACACGTTACATACAGTATATTTAACAAATATAATAACATGCACAGGTCGAGTGGAATACTAATAATAATAATAATGTGCAATTGTCACAGACTTTCAAGAAAAAATAGCAGATGTACAAGCTCGCAGCGTGGCACGAAGTGACGCGCTGTGAGCTTGTAGATCTGCAATTTTTTGAATAGCCAATGCTAAGATCTAAAATGACACAGACACTTTCTCGGTTTTTACGGGTTAAACAAATAAATAAGTTAACACATTACTACTACATTACTACTTAATTATTATCATATTAAAGCTGCAATCCAGAACTTATTTTAAATGGATAAAACGTTATGTTATCTCATCTCCCTACCAGGATTGGAAAGCCCCATGTTTGTGCATTCACGTTTCCCACAGCACACAAGTTGCCTCTAAACTTGGCACAAATATCGCTCATGGCTCAACGTGCCAATGGCGTGTTTTGGTGTTCTCAGTATTTTTCCACCAGATGGCGCTGTTCGCAAACCAGCGATCACCAGCTGAGTCCTTCAGAGGCACAGAGGCAGCAAAACCACATGATCACAAAAAAAAACACCACGTCGACTTCCTGTAAAAAAATAAAATAAAATAAAAAACACCCTTTTCTCTGCTTTCTGTTGTTGTGGGGGAAAACCACCCCTCATTCAACTGCCCATATCTATGATATGGACGATCGTGGCTGCACAATTCCGCCCCCAACCTACATCTTTTAAAGCGATTGGCAGGTCGATCGATGTGAAGAATAATATTCTATGATTTTTGAAAACACTAAAAAATCGCTGTCACTGGGGTGGCAATAGACAATGTTTTTTTCTGGCACTGAATGAGTTAAAGAGCCCGTAAACAGAAAATACCCTGTTTTGGGCATTTCCTGCTACAAGCAGTTTTTTCTGGGCGGGGCTAAAGACCTCACCTGATGACACTCTCGAGTGAGTTTCAGTGATGTTGTCATCAGATTCACTGATGGCAAAATTCCTAACTACACCAGTCTTCTGCCAAGGTATACCAGTCTTCTGATGCTATACCCTAGAGTGCAAGGCCATCTACTGGCTAAAATAATTAGCAGAACAAAATACAGCTTATTTTTCATGGCATTAAAACCAATTTATATATACAACAATTGTTTTTAAATCATTCTAATTTGGCTGGGTGGTTTATAACATATTATTCTGTGGTCTGACAAAAATGGAATTCATAATACTGCTCATACTGGGTTAGGGGCTCTTTAAGGAGACAATGCCTGACTGCTTGCCATGGAAGATGGTCTGCTCACCGACTGCAGGCCAATGCTCTACAGAGGACGGTTAAAACATCACCACATCACTAGCCTGGGGACCTTTACACCCAGACGGTCGCAGGGTGCAGACTCTGTCATGCTGGCTTTCCTCAATCACCGTCAGTCAACAAAAGGTCATGGCCAAGAGAATGAGAGTTGACATCTAACCTGCCTCACGGCAGCTCTACACTGCCTTCTCTAGGGCAGTGGTTCTCAAAGGGTGGTCCGGGGACCTTGGGGGGGTTCCAGGGGGTCCCCAGCAAAAGTGGTTAATATAGCATTTTATCCATTTATACGTTGGCTATTCAAAAATAACAGATATACAAGCTTGCAGCGCGTCACTTCGCGCTGTGCTGCAATCTGCTATTTTTAACATTATAAAAAAAAAATCTTCTCTTCTGGGGGTCCCTGGCACAATTCTTTTTAACCCATTAAGACCTAAAATGTTTTCTAAATCCTAACAGTTTAAAAAAAAAAAATCGGAAAAATATTTTTTCATGATTTTTCAAAAAATAGCAGATCTACAAGCTCATAGCGCGGCACTCGGTGCCGCGCTATGAGCTTGTATCTGCTATATTTTAATAGCCAAAGAAATCTAAAGTGACACAGATGCGTTCCAGGTCTTAATGGGTTTTAAGATGGGGGTCCGCGGGCAAATACATCAATTTGGGGGTCCTTGACACAAAAGAAGTTGCCCTGGTGTAGACATCTTACATTCTCGGGGGTCGATCCCACTGTTTTCTGTATGCATAGTACAGTACCTGGCAGTGGTTTGGGTGGAGGCAGCTTGGGGTTGGAGCTGGGCGTGTGGACGCTGCAGATCTTAATGAAGCCAGCCATCAACATGATGAGAGCAATGCCCATCAACAGCACCGCCCACCAGTGAGCCTGGACACACACACACACACACACACACACACACACACACACACACACACACACACACACACACACACACACACACACACACACACACACACACACACACACACACACACACACACACACACACACAGCAGAGGGCATCTTAAACCAACCTCTTTTTAACATCTTGAAGAAAAAAAAAACACCCATTGTAGAATTACGGTGTTGTCAACTGCATTGTTGTTGCTGATGTGGGGGGGGGGGTTCGCAACACCTTGTGAGGTTGTAGATCTGTTTTTTTGGCAAATGTATTTGTGTAGCGTGAAATAAGAGCGTACCAATTGCGCTCTTTACAGGTCCGTTTTATCAAGTATAGAGGGTTTAAGTGGCACTGAATTTGCAGTTCAACAAAACCTAATTCATCCTTGAGTATGAGGGAGGACAATTTCACGATAAATGTAAATATCCGCGATATTGATTGATCGAATATTTTATTAGACAGAAATGCAAAACAGTACAGTCAAACACTTGGTCTAATTGGGTGACAACATACGATTATTGTGAGCGTTTTTTTTAAAACACGATGAATGATAATAATGATTATTATTATTTCAGAGCGGTTTGATGTCGGCCAATCAAAAATCGTTTGACATTACAGGCCGTAACATTGAACACATCACTCACTGTTCCACACGCTTGCAGAATGTTATCGGGCTTTATTATTATATAGTTATCATTCTTGGACTGGACGGACCTTTGATTTCAACTTAGTGTCTATTCATGCAAAACAAATACCCTAAAATGTTTAAATATATATTTTGGAAATAGCAGAACTGCAAGCTTAGGTTATTCTTTTTTTAAAGGTAATTATTTATTTTTTACACCTTTTTCTCCCCAATTTAGATGTTATGTCAACTGATTCGTCCCCCATACACATGTCTGTGTGTTGTCACTGCTGTTGTATCCTACTGGCTCACCTGCCAGTGTGGAGCCCTATGAGGCTGTAAGCTCATATGACGTTGACACTGTCGTATGATAAAGCATAAAATCGTCTCTGTCGGTAGACAAGCTCAAAAGTGTCGCTTAGCACAGCGTTTCGAGCTTGCAGATCTGCTACTTTCGATGCTTTTGCGTGACGCTGTAGTATGATCAAGTAGGGCGTTCATTTACGGAAAAAAACCCCCACAAAAAGTTAAAATATAGAGAAAGGGATAGTTCACTAGCCTGGGATCCAGCCTGATTCACTACTTTCGGCTGTTTTTTTTTTCTCACTTCGCTTATCAGTCTGGCCAGTCTCCATTTGAGTCGTATTTAAATGACGTAGGCAAGTCAGGAAGTGACTCAAGTTTTACATTGGACAACACTGGTCCCCCCCCCCCCCCTTACAGATCAATCAGAAGCCGCGAGTCGTTTTCACTTGTTAGTGCAAAGAGACAGGAGGCTTTCCAGGCTGTATTCGCCTGTTTCCTAGGCTGTGTGCTTTCCACTTCCTGTCGATTTGATCCAATGAAATCCAATGAAACTGGTCAGATGACCGATGATATCCAATGAAATCGACAGGAAGTGGAAAACACACAGCCTAGGAAACAGGTGAATAGCGAGTGAGAAACAAAATCCCAGGATCCCAGGCTCCGGTAGGCAACACAAAAAGTCTCCTTTGTGTTGCCTACCGGTCCGCTGGTCATCAAATTATTGCCTTAGGAATGCTACAAAAACAAAAAAATATCCATGAATTCAAGTCTCCATGAGGTGACTATAATCGATAGAAGAAAAAAATGTTTTTGGGTGAACTATCCCTATGTGGCCGATGTGGCTGTGTAGTGCAGTGGTTCTCAAACTTTTTCATGTCAAGGACCCCCTAATTGACACTTATTACCCCGCAGAACCCCATTTGAAAATATAAGCCAGGGACCCCAATAAGAGAAGGTTTTTACGGCTCTCTAGCAGTGATTCTCAACCATTTTAATTTCAAGGACCCCCAGTTTGACATGCATTAAGCTACGGACCCCCATTTAATGGCATTTATACCTCTGGGACCCCAATTCACATTGTAAAACCAATGTTAATTTAACTCTGAGAGTGTACAAATGGAACCAAATGGACCCGTTAGGGTCCATTTGGTTCCATTTGTACCCTCTCAGAGTTACAGACCCATAAGGGTCCATTTGGTTCCTGTCCATCATTTAGCTGGGGACCCCCTGGAACCCCCTCAAGTACCCCTGGGGGTCCCCGGACCCCACTTTGAGAACCAATGGTGTAGTGTGTGTGTGTGTGTGTGTGTGTACACTCACCACTATCCACTCGGCGATGTTCTCGTACAGCTCGGCATTAAAGATGGCCTTCTTTAGCCGGGCCAGAGGCCCGTCGGCGTCCACCAGGCGGCACTTCATGAACACGTCGCAGTAGCCCTTGAAGTCGTTGCAGGGCGAGCCGGGCTGCAGGGTGGTGATCTTCTTCTGGAAGAAACTGGCCCACTTCTCCGAGCCGGTGCTGGCGCAGGTGTTGGGCTTCACTGCAAGGTAGAAGAGGGACATGAATTGATCGATTGATTGAATACTTGGCACAGGTAGACATTAACCTGTTAAGACCGGGAACGCATCTGTGTAACCACTTTAAACCATTATTTTATACTTTGGCTATTTTTGAAAAATCTTGAAAATGTGTGCAAATCTTTGAATATATATATATTATTTTTTTTTAAGCGAACATTTTTAACTGAAATCTTTGCTTCTGGGGGGTCCCCATATCAGATTCTCACATTTTGAGATGGGGGGTCCGCGGCCAAATACATATCATTCTGGGTGGTCCTTGACATGAAAAAGTTTGAGCACCACGGGTATACTGTAGCAACAACAGTTTTTCAGAAAACTGTTAGGATTTAGAAGACATTTGTAGAATTGGCCTCAGGTCTAAATGGGTTAAAGCTAAAAGGATAACACCAAAAAGTCCTGGGGACTTGTTTCCATTGTGGTCCTATGTGTTCAAACATAATAAACACAATAATACATGTCATCAACAAATACAAAACACTATATGTACAAAGGAGGAAAAGGAAAAAAACTTTGGCAGTGAATGACACCTCCTTTTGATGGGAATTTACATTCCCTTGTGGTCTCCTGATACAGTAGATGTTTTTTTCAGGCCAATTCTAAAATAAACCAGTGTTACATCATGGTCACTCCCCCTAGTGGTGTGGCTGTGGGTGTCACTCAGGGCCGTGCAGAGGGCACTAAAGGGGCAGGTGCTCAAAGTTTAGAAAAGGGCACATCTGCGCGCGCTGCCCGATTTTTTGGGGTGGTCTTTTTGTGGGGTCATTTACTAGGTCAATAATAATGGTAGTAGATGTATAATTATTTGTCAAATGTTTGTCTTGATAAGGGCCACGGGTGTTGGGCAGGCCATAAAAAAAATAAAAATAAAAAAAAACACCAAAAGCCCCCCCCTCTGAAGTAGTTAAGACAGGCATGAGGGCATTGAGGGCAGAGCCCCTTTGAGCATCTTAACACATAGAGTGCCAAACACGAGAATCTTTGTGTTTGCAAATACACCCGTCGAGTGCAATAAACGAGAATCTTCGTTTTTTCACAAATTTCTTTTTCCACAAGGGGCGCTCTAACGCAACTTAGGAATGATCCTAGGACCCTTTAAAATGGAATGGACGGATGTGACGAAGGCCCAAAAAACGTCACTTCCGTCCGCTCCAAGAAAAAGGTCCATATCTCCATACTTTTTTACAGTGGTGAAAACAAGCCATTTTTCGACGGGCGATCACTCTGCAAGTCTGCAATGGCGGATCGCGCTAGAAATATTATTGTTCCAGTCGTTAGCCGGGACCCTCGGCCATCGCACAGACACCCTTTGTTTACATCCGGGGTCCTCGTGGAGGCTTCTGCAGCTCTAAAACGATCGGCGTAAAGGGTAAGAAACGCTGGCATTGGATGTACCCTGTTTTAAAAAACCTCTGGCACTCGATGTGTTAACCCTTTAAGACCTGGAACGGCGTCTTTGTCATTTTTAGATTTCTTTGGCTATTCAAAAATAGCAGATCTACAAGCTCATAGCGCGGCACCGAGTGCCGCGCTATGAGCTTGTAGATCTGCTATTTTTGAAAGATCGTGAAAAATATTATTATATTTTACATTTTTTTCCGAAAAACTGTTAGGATTTAGACATTTTTTAGAAGCGGTCTTAACTCATTCACTGCCAGAATTATTCTGGCTGCGTTTGAACATTGCCATATTTTTCATTGAAAAAAAAAAGTACTCAGGAGCCGAGATACAGAATTTTTAAGTTTTAAGTTAACAAGGAAGTGGATGGGAGTCTATATCTTCGAAAAATCATATCTCCTTGGTCTTTGGGTCAAAAAAAAAAAAAAAAATCTAAAAAAAAAAAAATATATATTTTTATTTTTTTTAATTTTTTTAAAAAGTCGTTTTAGTCGTTCTTGGCAGGCATGGCTTATGGACAGAAGTCGTTTTAGTCGTTCTAGGCAGTATATGAGTTAATGTGTGAAATACCAATCCCATTTTGATTTGCTTAACCCCATCTTCTACCCTGAGCCATCCCAGACTGGCAAAGTGTGTTGGAATTATACAGTAAGTGGGTCATGGGCCTCAGGCCGAGACACCTTTTTAGACTGAAGCATTCAAATCAAAAGAGTGCAAAAAAAACAAACAACACCACGTAGCCGCTAGTAGTTTGTTGTCTAATTGCCTGACTTGTTAATACAAAATGAAATGATTTCCTGTTTAGTCTGGAACATTACTGCCATACTGCAATGCGGAAGGGCTTGTGTTGTGGCAACAGTGAGTTAGATCGTGCCCAGCTCAGATACTGATCCAAAGAGCCTGTAGCTCTCTCTCTCTCTCCCGACTGAAGGCTGTTGCGTCCAAAGAGCTTTTTGTTTGTTCGGAGTTAGGCTCTGCAGTATCTGCCACCAGTGGTGTAACGTAACTAAGTACATTTACTAAAGTACTGTACTTAAGTACAATTTTGAGGCATTTTTTGCTTTACTGGAGTACTTCAAACTTTCAATACTTTTACATCTACTCCACTACATCTCGGATGCAAATATTGTACTTTTACTCATTTATTTCGCTATATTTATTTGAAAACTTTAGTTACTAGTTACTTTGTAGATTTTGACCATTATTACAAAACATACAGTAACCACTTCAGCCCTATATACATTTCGGCCATTTGAAAATAGCAGATCTACAAGCTCACAATGCGTCGCATCGCGACGCATTGTGAGCTTGTAGATCTGCTATTTTCAAAAGATTTTTATACAATATAATTTTGAAAACTTTGGACATTGGAAATTGGACATGCCGCATTAATGAGTACTTTTACTTTCGGTACTTTAAGTACATTTTGATGCCAATACTTTTACTCAAGTACATTTTGAATTCCGGACTTTATACTCGTAACCGAGTCTTTCTAAATTGCAGTATTGATCACTTTCACTTAAGTAAAACATGCGAGTATACTTTTCTCCCCCGCTGTCTGACTGCCACTCACTTTTCTCCATGCAGCAGACGTGGCACAGCTCGGCCGCCTCGTCCTTGCCCTCCTCGGGGGCACAGGTGCACACCTCCAGCCCGTACTTCTCACAGATGGAGCCCGAGCATCCCTGTTGAAGCCCCCCCACAGCCAGCGTTAACATCATTCAGACATCCATGACATACGCCAAGTGCACCTACAGTACAGCTGTTCAGACGCATTTTGACTCACACAACACACGCATGCAGTACTTAATCCATTACGACTAGGAATGCATCTCTTGTCATTTTAGATGTCTTTGGCTGTTCAAAAATAGCAGATCTACAAGCTCGTAGGGCGGCACTATGAGCTTGTAGATCTGCCTTTTTTTTTTTTTATCGTGGAAGATTTGTGCAAATCTTTGAATATATACAGTATATGTTTTAAAGCAAACAACTCCGATATGTGCTTCTGAGGGTCCCTGGAACAACATATTTTGAGATGGGGGTCCGCGGCCAAATACAGATCATTTTGGGGATCCTTCATATGGAAAAGTTGGAGCACCACTCATATAGCGATACACTATTAGGATTTAGAAAACACTTTTAGATATGTATTTGGCCACGGACCCCCATCTCAAAATGTTTTGTTCCAGGGACCCCCAGAAGCAAAGATTTGAGTTACGAATGTTCGCTTTAAAAATATATATATTCAGATTTGCACAAAATGTTCAAGATTTTCCAAAAATAGCAGATATACAAGCTCATAGCGCGGCACTCGGTGCCGCGCCATGAGCTTGTAGATCTGCTATTTTTGAATAGCAAAAGAAATCTAAAATGACACTGATACGTACAATACATACTAGGGCATTAACAGAATAATCGAATATTCGAATATTCGACTATCAAACCGACTATTCGACTATCAAACCACTATTCGATTATTCGATAAAATTTTTTTTTTTTTTTTTAATTTTTTTTTTTTTTTTTTTTAGATTTTTTTTTTTTTTGTAGCTTTTCTGCAGCAGACATGCAGCTGTGAGCTCTGGTGTGACGTCAACTCGCATTCCTTGAGTCCAGTCATCAATGTCATTGAAAAAAAAAAAAAAAAAAAAAAAACTTTTTTATTTTTTTATTTTTTATTTTTTTATTATTTTATTTTTTATAATCAAATCGATTAATCGAATATTCGAATACTTATAGGTCGAATAATTCGAATACTAAAAATCACTATTCGTGAATGCCCTAATACATACATATCAATGTGGGGGTCCTTGACTTGGATAAAGTCGGAGAACCACTGGTCTAATAGGATCACAGCAAAGTCATGGAGCCATGGTGAAGGCAGCTTACCCCGTTGAGGCACACTTGTGTCTCCCCGTGGCAGGCGGTGAAGTTGGCCTTGGGTTCAGATGAAGGACACTGGGCGGTGACACCGTTGCACGTGCCTTCATGAGCACACTCCGATTCCAGTCTGCACTTCTCGCTGGTGCCCTTATGAGTACACTCCGGTGTGCAGCAGGGACCCTGGCTGGGACTGTTGGGAGATTGACGAACACACACACAGTAAGCCGAGGGCCAAAGTTAATCAACAAAATAATATGCAAAAAAAACTATGCGTTGATTTAACCACTTTCAGCCTGGTGTGTCGAACACTAGCTGAGCTACAAGCTGGTGAAGCATGTCGACGTGGGGATCACGTCTAACATGCCCATGGGATCACGTTCAATAGGCTCTATGCACAGCAGCCATATTATCACTTCTTTCACAGGTGCTACCAATGATACTAATGAAGGCTCTGTTCCATTTAGTCTAGCACAGTGGTTTCCACGACCCCCATAACTCTGAGTGTACAAATGGAACCAAATGGACCCGTAAGGGTCCATTTGGTTCCATTCGTACACTCTCAGAGTTACACACACGTAAGGGGCCATTTGGAAGCCCATGAGGGTCCCTGGACCCCAACTGTAGACCCACTGGTGTAGCAGAGTGTTTCCAGTGAGCCAACAGGCACAACATCAGCACCCTGACTCTGTTTGACCAGAATGGAACAGAGCCTTCATTAGTATCATTGGTAACACCTGTGAATGTCTTCATAATATGGCTGCTGTGAATAGAGCCTATTGCTTTCGTATAGACATCCTGGCGTCCCTATTCATCCCTAAAATATTCAAATATATATTTTGTTAATAGCAGAACTACAAGCTCACTGTGATTGCCAACTCTACAAATTTTAGAGTAGGTAGTTCTTTTTTTTACCTCTTTTTCTCCCCAATTTAGTCGTTAAGTCAACTGGATGCACCGTAGTCGACTCAAACCCCTGCTCTACCCGAGCACCCAATTTTGGGCACAATAGTCACAATGCATCACGATGCTACAAGCTTGTAGATCAGCTATTTTCGGCTGTCACAATAGGTGAAAACCGACACAAAATAGCAGATTTAAAAGCTCACAACGGGTTGCAAAATCGACGCGTTGTGAGCTTGTACATCATTACGACACCATCGTGCGGCAAAGTATAAAGTACAAAGTATAAAAATATGGCTTAAGTGGTTAAAAGACGTTAAAACGACAAGAACGTCTAAACGATCCTGCGGATGAAGCCGTTTGGCCGCCACGTTCACTGACCTGCAGATCTTGGCGGGTTTTAGCTTGCACTTCCTGCCGTCGGCCTCGTTGGCATCGTAGCAGCAGGGGTCTTTGCATTGATCGCTGTAGCCACAGTCACACTCTTCTCCTGTCTCCACCAGCCCGTTACCACAGATAGGCTGGCCAGACTCTATACACACACACACAGACACACACACACACACACACAGACACACACACACACACACACACACACACACACACACCATTAACAGGGTACAGTGCAAACGTCAAAAAGGCATCAAAATGTACTTAAAGTACCAAAAGTAAAAGTACTCATTATCATCATTAGTACGCATTATGCCACATTACATATACTGTTGGGCAAACACCTCTTATCTCCGTATTTGAACTTTTTTCGTAAATTAATGCCGTACTTCGCCATTCTACTGTATGTCACACAAAAGTAGCAAAAATAGCAGATCTACAAGCTCAAAACGTTTTAAGCTTGTACAGAGCTTGTAGATCGGCTATTTTTGTTATTTTTGAATTTGAATCCTGAAATGTAACATTTTAATGTCATTTCAAATGCATTTAGTTATACTTATGTTAACTTTATGAACTTAAATACAAACGGACATAAAAAAGATTTTGAATACTAGTCATTTAAGCTACTATAATATAGACTGAAGTAATTAAAGCGGGTCATGTTTGCATGTTCGGAATTGTAACAGCTGAAAGAAATAATATATCAGTATTCTGATATTAACCTGCGGGCCGCATTAAGGGAAGGTGGGGGCCGCATGTGGCCCCCGGGCCGCCAGTTGCCAATGTATTTTCAAACGCTATGGACCAGAGCTAAATTTGCGCCAAAACAGTGGCTTCAAAACGGGTCAGTACAGTAGAAACCAATGGGGCAAGTGACGGTTTCCTGCGTCCATATATTTGTTTTTACAGTCTATATGGTATTTACCGACAAAGCAGCTATCCTTCTTCTTCTCCAGGACCTGGCTGACGTTGCGGACGCTGCAGGGTGAGAACTTGTTGTTGTTGAGCTTGTCGCCCGACGTGGCTCTGGCGTACATGATGAAGTTCCCCCGCTCCTTCTTGTCCTGCATCTTAGACTCTCCTGGGGTGCATTCTGTCCCGGAGTCATGCTGCAAAAAACAACATGCATCTAGAAATTCCACAAAAATGTGTGTGTGTGTGTGTGTGTCTGCATTGGTTCTCAAAATATATATATTTTTTTCTTTTTAAGCGAACATTTGTAACTCAAATCTTTGCTTCTGGGGGTCCCGGGAACAAAATATTTGAGATGGAGGTCCGCGGTCAAATACATATCATTTTGGGGGTCCTTGACATGAATAAGTTTGAGAACCACTGATATCATAGCAATATAGGTAAAAAAAAACTAAAAAAAACGTTAGGATTTAGAGGAGACATTTGTAGAATCCCCAGAAGCAAAGATTTGAGTTAAAAATGTTCACTTTAAAAAAACATAAATTCAAAAGATTTCCACAAATTTTCACGATTTTTTTTTTTTTTTTGCAGATCTACAAGCTCATGAGATCTACAAGCTCATAGCGCGGCACTCGGTGCCGCGCTATGAGCTTGTATATCTGCTATTTTTGAATAGCCAAAGTATAAAAGGTTAAAATTATGGTGATGCTATATTAACGCATTTAGCTGGGGACCCCCTGGAACCCCCCCCAATGACCCCTGGGGGTCCCCGGACCCCACTTTGAGAACCAATGCTCTACTCAATGCAGTTACATAGTTCGGAACAGAAAAGCTCTTCACACAGTGGAGAGGCTGGAGAAATACGCTCAATTTATGCTCCATCGAATGAGGGGTGTCCCTCGCCAAAAAGAAAGATCTACAAGCAACACAATCTGTTTTTTTTTTTGTTAAGTGACACCATGGTTTCTATGGAGTATACACAGTAAATTGAAGCTACAGTATAGAGGTTCAGGAGGACAGGTCCAGACCGGAGTTATACTCACAGGAGAGCCAAAGTTGTGTCCGACCTCGTGGGCGAAGGTGATGTGTGAGACCTTAGGGGGGACGTGGGACGCGTAGTTCTGCACGGTGATGATGCCCGTGTTCAGAGACTTCCTCTTCCCATCAGAGTACAGCTTACTCTTCTCACAGATTCCTCCAGAGCTTCCTGAGAAAGCAGATGACAAAAAAACACACACATTTTAACAATTTATTTGTACACATAAAGGAGAGCAGTGGTGGAAAAAAGTACTCGCATGTTTGACTTAACCCTTTAAGACCGGGAACGCATCTGTGTCATTTTAAGATTTCTTTGGCTATTCAAAAATAGCAGATATACAAGCTCATAGCGCGGCACCGAGTGCCGCGCTATGAGCTTGTAGATCTGCTATTTTTTAGAAAAATCGTGAAAATGTGTGCAAATCTTTACTTTGTAAATATATATATACTTTTTTAAAGCGAAAGTTTTTAACTCAAATCTTTGCTTCTGAGGATTTTACAAATGTCTTCTAAATCCTAAAGTATTTTTTTCCGAAAGTTTGAATTTTTTAATTATTTTTTTTACTTACGGTATGTTGCTATATTATCAATGGTTTTCAAACTTGTCAAGGACCCCCAAAATAATATGTCTTTGACCGCGGACCCACTCCCATCTAAAAATATTTTGTTCCAGGGACCCCCAGAAGCAAAGATTTGAGTTTAAAATGTATAAAGATTTGCACAACTTTTCAGGATTTTTCTAAAAATAGCCAAAGAAATCTTAAAATGACACAGATGCGTTCCCTTCCCGGCCTTAAAGGGTTAAGTAAAAGTATCAATACTGCAATATAGAGGGGCGCCCGCTGGCCTAGCGGTCCAGGCGCATACCACATACGGCGGTAATCAAGCTTGACAGCGTGTCATGGGTTTGACCCCCGAATCCGACGACCTTTGCTGTGTGTCACCCCCCCCGCCATCACTCTACCATTTCCTGTCAGCCTACTGTCCTGTCAAATAAAGGCCTAAAAAGTCCCCAAAAATATCTTAAAAAATTAAAAAATAATAATAATGCAATATAGAAATACTCTGTTACAAGTACAAGTCCGGAATTAAGTGTACTTGAGTAAAAGTACAAAAGTATTGGCATCAAAATGTTCTTAACTCACTGCCAAGGACGTAAAAAAAAATAAAAAAATCCCCAATTACCAATTTTGCCACGGACATAAAAAACGTAATTTTAGTTTTTTGGTGGTTTTATATAAGATCGCACTGTTCTCTATCACCGGGAGTGACCACTTTCACTGTAATAAGCCATGTCACTCAGTAGTCTATGGGTATAAGTAGCAGCGTCTCCGCCATATACAGTATGGCGGCTGGCAATTATAGACAGCATAATACTTTGCCAGCGTCTTTGGGCATCCCAAGTTGTTGAAACCTTGTCCTTGGCGCGCGCGCACACACACACACACACACACACGACAAATTACATTTCTTTTCGAGAAAAAAAATTGATCTACAACCTCACAAAGCCTCAAAAAATAGATCTACAACCTCGCAAAGCCTCAAAAAATAGATCTACAACCTCACAAAGCGTCGAACCTCTACGCACTGTGAGCTTGTAGTTGAGCTATTTTCGATATTCGTCGAACAAAGTATATTCGTTTTCTTTAACACCATACTATTTGATTGATTGATGTTTTCATTGACAAAAAATGACTAGCCCATACAGTATACATATATCGTCGGGTGGAAACCTCATATGTCCAAGACTGTTACTGTTCAGGATTCAAATTCAAAGGCATCAAAAGTAGCAGATCTACAAGTTCAAAACGCGGCGTGCAGATCTGCTACTTTAGATGCTTTTATGTGAAACTGCAGTATGATCAAGTAGGGCGTTAATTTACGAAAAAACTCAAAAAGTTAAAACATGGAGATAAGAGGTTTCTTTAACACTAAATATCTGTCAAAAGGTTAAAACACAAAAAAATACCTTATTTCCTGTGTGTGTGTGTGTGTGTGTGTGTGTGTGTGTGTGTGTGTGTGTGTGTGTGTGTGTGTGTGTGTGTGTGTGTGTGTGTGTGTGTGTATGTATGTGTAAACTGTGTGCCATCTGTACACACAGCAGCAAAGTGACCAGGTGGCCCTCAATGTGTCTCTAGAGGAGTGTGACAGCCACAGCTATGGGGGACGTTGGGGGTCACGTCACCACAAGTCACAGAGTAAACCTCTACACTGTGCTCACGTACAGTACACTCAAAATAACCCACTATCAGGGCACGGCGAGTCATTCATAGCATCTTTATAGTATTACAAAAAAAGAACCTAGTTTGTAGCCTTTTATGCCTCTCAAACCAGGAAACAAACAAGGTACTGTATAAGACGAGAAAAGGGCAACACCCAGGGCTGTGTAAGGCATTGGTTCTCAAACCAAGGGGTCCTTGGGCGGGGGGGGGGGGGGGGGGGGGGGGGGGATACCAGGGGGTCCCGAGCTAAATTTGTTAATATAGCGCTACAATCATTTTAACCACTTTAACAAGACTTAGAAAAAATCTACTGTAACACCACCAACCGTTTTAGTTGTTTTGTTTGTGATAATGGCATTGCAAACACCAATTAACTCTTGTATGTTGCATTTGAAGGAGGTTGCCATAGGGCCTAGACAATAGGTCTTTTCCTCCTTGTTTTTCCTGATACAAAATAAAAAAACAAACACTGTAAACAACTAATTATACTACAGTGTACTATTATTGCATCCACACATAGAAAATGAAAGGGAGTTTATCTCACCTGAAAGGCAATTATTTTTTGTAATGACCATTTTGAGCAGTTACCTGACCAGCCATCCAACAGTGATACTGTGTGTATGCGTGTCCATATAAATAGGGGTATGAAACCTCATATGTCCAAAACTGTCACTTTTCAGAATTCAAATGCAAAAGCATCAAAAGTAGCAGATCTACAAGCTTTTTTCAAAATATTTTTGGGGGCTTTTTCTGCCTTTATTTGAGAGGAAAGCAGTCCGACAGGAAATGGGGAGAAAGACGGGGGGGGGGGGGGGGGGACACAGCAAAGGCAGTCGGGATCGGGAGTCGAACTCGTCACTTGCCAAAAAGAAAGATCTACAAGCTACACAATCTGTTCTTTTTGGCAAGTGACACCATGGTTTCTATGGAGTATACACAGTAAATTGAAGCTAGAGGCTCAGGAGGACCGTAGTTACTCACAGGAGAGCCAAAGTTGTGTCCGACCTCGTGGGCGAAGGGGATGTGTGAGACCTTAGGGGGGGACGTGGGAAGCGGAGTTCTGAACGGTGATGACGCCCGTGTTCAGAAACTTCCTCTATAGAGCACCGGCGAAGTCTGACATCACTCACCGCTAGAGGGCGCTATATCCCCCTGGGTCATGGCGTTATTTTTTGTATTGGATATTCCCATAGGGAACATATCACTGTTGGATGGCTGGTCGGGTAACTGCTCAAAATGGTCATTACAAGAAATAATTGCCTTTCAGGTGAGATAAACTCCCTTTCATTTTCTGTGTGTGGATGCAATAATAGTACCCTGTAGTATAATATAATTAGTTGTTTACAGTGTTTTTTTTTTTAATTTTGTATCAGGAAAAACAAGGAGGAAAAGACCTATTGTCTAGGCCCTATGGCAACCTCCTTCAAATGCAAAATACAAGAGTTAATTGGTGTTTGCAATGCCATTATCACAAACTAATAGTTAGGGAATTTTAGCAAGATGTTTGGACCATCTGTGAAAAAATGTACTACCAATAGCTTTCTTCACCAATGTGTTCTTATAGGTGTCTAAAAAAATAAACAAATCAGCCGGGCGATTTTACTCATATGGATATGAAAAAGTAAAAAAAAGTAAAGAAATGTATCCAAAGGGTAAGAAAATATATATTTTTTCTCCAAACACAGATGACGGGCAGCTTGATGTACCTGTACACCCCCTGGACATGACGCTACTAGTATTTCGCAGTGACTTACCCCCAAGCCCCCAGAACCGAGAGGGAGCAGTGAAGCGCATTGCACATGGTGGCCAATCATAGGTACTGCAGCTTATTATGGCTGGATATTATTGGTTTCGACCAATGGGCTCGGCTCACAGGGTTGCGAATGGAGGTGACACTACTGCGCATGCAACAAGTGAATGGGCGGGGATTTTCATTACCTCTCTATTATTTTTAACTCTATGCTTACGCCCTAATCCAACCCTTGATGCTGTGAGTCAAGCAGGGAGGCATGACCCCGGCCGGGGAATCGAACCCTGACCTCCCAATCATCTCAAGGCGGACACTCCAACCACAAGACCACTGAGCTGGTCCTGTTGTGTGTATGCGTGTCCATAAATAGGGGTCTGAACCTCTTCTCTATCAGCTCTCAAATAAGGAATTCTTGTCAAAATCCCTGCTAAACCCAGTCTATTGTGTCCAGGCAGTGATAGCATGGCAGTCAAGTGTTGCCATGTCCGCTTATTATAAGCGACTTTAAGGCTTCTTTTTCTGTAAAGTCGCTTGTGAATATTGGTAGTTGCCCGTTGCGTTTCTTTTTTTTGGGGGGGGGGGGCTTGTTTCTTAAAGTGTATTTGCTTCCTAAATGTTTTAATTATTATCTAAACCAGTGGTTCTAAACATTTTCATGTCACAGAACCCCCAAATTAATGTGTATTTGCCACCAACCCCCCATATGAACATGTTTTGTGCCAGGGAGCCCATCGTACCAGAGTTGAAATGTTTCAAAAATATTCCAAATATTCCACATTCTATCTCAAGACGTGTTTGAAATTAGCAGATCTACAAGCTCACAACGCATCGCGACGCGTTGTGAGCTTGTAGATCGGCTATTTTCAAATAGCCGTCGTATACTAGCCTGGTAAACCCTCCCTCCGGAAATCTCATTTCAATTCGATTTCAGAAAGGAGTCTGGTCTGAAACGCCTTTCTGCAATAATCGCTGTGGGCTGGAGTTGGGCGGGAGTAATACCGTTGACTGACAACCCCTTCAACCAATGATCGTTTTTCCCCTTCAGCCAATGAGCAGTTCAATTTGACGAGCTCCAGACTATGTGACGCAACGGGACTTTTGGGACGGCCATGCCGAAAATAGGTTGCCTTATTGGGATACATGCGTGTCACTCCCCGCCCCTGCCGGTTCTCTAAATTTATATTTTTAAATAGGCTCTGTCATGATTAATTGACCACATATATGAAGTTAAACAACTAAATTCTATCCAAACGATATCTTATAAGTAAATTCCGTGCCTCAAAAAAGAAGTTTGAAAGCGTTATAAAACTGAAAGTAAGAAGTGAAGGCACTCGCACAACAACAATGGCTGCCGTTCGTCTTTTTTCGGCGGCTCTCAGGCTGCACTCGGGTTCATTCGGGCTCACTCGAACTCGCCACCTGATTGGCCAACTGTCGCTGTCAATCACAGAACAATGAGCGACGACGCTGATAGGCTCGTCGGCTCGGCGAGCAGAGCGATTATTGGAGAAAGGCGTTTCAGACCAGACTCCTTTCTGAAATCGAATTGAAATGAGATTTCCGGAGGGAGGGTTTACCAGGCTAGTCGTATACAGCATAGTATATAGGTTTAAAGTGCTCATGTGCCCTATAATAGTTGCTTCTTTTGGGCTCGTTTTCCCAGACCCCCGGTTGCTTATTTCTCCCACAAAAGTCTGGCAACGCTGTGGTTGTTGAGGGCTGTAAGGGAGGGGGAGGGGCAGCTTTTATTTCCCATAAACCTGCAAGTCCAGTCATCCAGGGGCAAGCCCACAGGCAACAGCTTCCAGCTACAAAGATACATGAGCTCAGAGCACTTAAGGCATCAAACAATGTGTGTGCTGTGTGTGCGTGTGTGTGTGTGTGTGTGTGTGTGTGTGTGTGTGTGTGTGTGTGTGTGTGTGTGTGTGCGTGAGTAAGTGTGTGTGTGAGAGTGTGTGTGAGTATGTGTGTGTACGCGTCTGGCCTTTCACTGCAGCTGCTTATGTGCAGGCGGCAATTGGTCCGATTCAATAAGAGGCCCATTAGCGGGTTGGAACGGGTTCATTCTCGGTTCAGTCTACTACAGCATTCAGCACACTCGCTCGGTGCACTCCTCTCTCTCCTCTCTTAACCTCTGAATTGATTCATCCCAGTGTAGAGTATTGCTAATTCACCTGTTATTGATCGTTTTTCCTTTTTTGTTTCATATTGCGGGTGTGGTGGTGTCTGAACTGGACATTGGGGAGCCAAACAAAAAGGAACTGATAAACTCCATACATCAGGTGTGCCGGTTTAGAAAAAAAACACACATTGAACCCAATATATAATAGAACCAAGTTTTTCATTATGGGAAGACTTCTTGAGTTGTACACAATTGTGTTAGTTTCTCTGTCGTTGCTTATTGTGGTGACCAATTGACAGGTTCTCCAAAAAGCGTAAACCTGTGGTTCTCAAAGTGGGGTCCGGGGACCCCCAGGGGGTCCTTGGGGAGGTTCCAGGGGGTCCGCCCAGCAAAAAAACATTAATATAGCGTCACAATCATTTTAACCACTTTATATCCATTTATACAGTATGTTGGCTATTAAAAAATAGCAGATCTACAAGCTCACAGCGCGACACTTCATGCCGCACTGCAAGCTTGTACATCTGCTATTTTTTAACATTTTAGAAAAATATCGAAAATGTTGAATGTTTTTTTTTTAACATAAATCTTCTCTTCTGGGTGTCCGTGGCACAAAGAAAATTCAGATGGGGGTCCGTGGCCAAATATGTATCAATTTGGGGGTCCTTGACACAAAAAAGTGTAGAGAAATACTGGAGTATATGATCGAGCGTTTTTAGCGTCGTATCAGAAACAATCTCATTGACCGGCTTTGAATGCTGTCAATGCATTGAATGGGACATTATCACGTTTTATCAGACCATTGGGTCATTGAATGGGTGAAGTAGGGCGTAATCAGGAGATAGTGACCTACCCGGAGACAGAGCAGCCCCCACAACATGATTTACCATTCTGTGCCTATCGGTACATACAGTGGCGTGCACAGACATTTTGAGGAGCAGGTGCTCAAGTAAAATGATACTAATAAATACCAAAAATAGCCGATCGATCTGCTATTTTTGGCTAAAGTTTTCCTCAGAAAAGGGATGCTAGGTTTCAAGTGATTATGGTAAAAAGAAAAATCATATCACATAAAGATTTGGCGGACCCCCTGTAGTAACTCTGAGGACCCCCTAGGGGTCCCGGACTCCCTGTTGAAGACCCCTGCTGTAAACTTTTATCTTTTTTTCAAAAGGGCACTTCTGGTCAAGAGGGCAAAGAAGGGCAGGTGCTCTAGCACCACCTAGAGTCTATCTGTGCACGTCCCTGGGTACATAACTCGGACGGCGCTGAGTAGGCTCAGGCGAACGTCGCAGCGTTCAGCACGGCAACTCGCTCGCTTTAGCTCGGTCGGTGGTGTCTCGCGTGGCTCCAGTTCGCTTGAGACTGGGTGCCTCCGACATGGTCCGAAACCAAAACTTTACTTTATATAAGTCATCTCCGTCGGTATGTCCTGATAACACCCAATGAATGGTCTGATAAATCGCGTAGGTCAGCATGTCCCTACTTCATCCATAAAATGGTCTGATAAAACGTGATAATGTCCCATTCAATGGAATTGATAGCATCCGAATCAGGTGTCTCATCTCAGATCGAGGTAAAAATCCACCAAAAAAAATGTATAGTGAAGATGTGGTGGAGTGAATGGAGCCTGCCGTGAGAGGACGACACGCAGAGTATACAGAAAGATGAGATTGTGAAGCGAAAAGGTGTCATTTGAAATGTTCGGCCACCAAAGGTGTATTTTAATAACATTTTGTGAGATTTCTATCCCGGTATCCAAAAAAACAGCACGTGACAACAGGCAAGAGCTGCACAATGAGGCTGACAAACTTGAAGAAAGGAATCTAAATATAAAACATCCACCTTGTTTGTGCAGGCAGTCGGGGGACTATTTTCTTGTAGAAATAATTCCTGTAATGAAACTGCTAATTGGGCTATTAGACATTTAGTTATCAATTTATAGAAGCAATAACCCACTCCCATACAGGCGTCATCATTTTTCACAAGTCTCCCAATTTCCGTCCGTCCGGACTAGGCTAAGTTCCAAAAAGTTCTTAATGAATATTGTCCTAATTTAGTTTGTGTGCGTGTGTGTTTGTATGTGTGTGTGTGTGTGTGTGTGCGCGCGTGTGTGTGTGTGTTCGTGCTGCCGTGCGCGTGTGTCAACATGTAAGTGTTTGACAGATTTATTAACCCATTAAGACCTGAGGCCGATCCCCAAAAAAGTCTTCTAAATCCTAACAGTGTTCTGAAAAACGTATGTCGCTACAGTACTATAATCGTTGATGTCGGGCAGAAACCAGCTAACTACACTTTGACGCTTTTGCATTTTTTTCCCATAAATCAGTGCTATTGAACACCCTTTACGTCTGTGTGTTGGTAAAAAAAATATTGAACCAATTAAAAGCATTAAAAAGCGACAAAACCAGCTAACTCCATTGGATCCGCAAACTTTCTGCTAAACCAGCTAACTCCACCAAAGGGGGGTGGAGTTAGCCAGTTAGCCAGGGGTGGAGTTAGCCTCCAATTTTAGTTATTTTTTTTTGCACATATCAGTGTCGCTCAAACTTCATGTCAAGGACCCCCAAAATGATATGTATTTGGCCGTGGACCCCCATCTCAAAACATTTTGTTCCAGTTTTTTCTTTTGATGATATCATCAAAAGAAAAAACGAAATTACCTACCTGGGCTCTATCTTGGAGGCTGACCTCTCTGGTGACAAAAATGCTGAAAAAACGATCAAAACGGTCCACAAAAAAACACGCTATTTGCGGAGTATTGATCGTAAAGTCAGTAAGAAGACTCTGAAGACTCTTGCAGTGGCCCTCATACAAGGTCATTATGATTATGCATGTACTTCGTGGTATGACAACACCTCCAAGGCCTTAAAAACAAGGCTCCAAACATCCCAAAACAAACTTGTAAGGCTACTTCTTGGCCTCAATTACAAAACCCATCTAACCCCTGATCATTTTGATAGGATTGGATGGCTTAGGGTTGCGGACAGAGTACAGCAACTTGCTATGGGCCTGGTCTTCAAGATATACCACAACATTGGGATCCCCCTGTATTTGTCAAAATACTTCCAAATTGTTAATGATGTCCATGATCACAATACCAGAGGCAGCTCCACAAACCTTGTCCAACCCTTTTTTGGCTCAACAAAGGGAAGTAACTCGTTCTCATGCTATTCATCAAAAATGTGGAACGCCCTACCAAAAGGAGTAAAGGAGTGTAAAACCCTACTCTCTTTCAAAACAGCCCTAAAGATACACCTTCAGGAGGCTGCAATTGGAAAATGGCCCCTGTCTAAGTCCTAACCTAACCTACCCCCCTACCCCCCGCCCTCTCTCCTTCTCCTTTTGTACATATTTCTCACTCTTCATACCAGTAACCTGTAAACTGATTGTATGACATTCTATAGTAGTTGTGTATATCTGTCTGTCTCTTATATGTCATCATGATTTGTGTGCGTGGGGAACTCATTTGAAACAAGCTCAGTGCTTTTATGAGTCTTCCAGTTTAGTAGACCTTGTATTGTGAATTTGTACTTCCATGTACTGTTGTTCTCATGTCTTACTAAATAAAGTACATCAATCAATCAATCAATCAGTGACCCCAATTAGCAAAGATTTGAGTTAAAAATGTTCCCCTAAAAAAAAAAAGAGCTCATAGCACGGCACGAAGTGACGCGCTATGAGCTTGTAGATCTGCTATTTTTGAATAGCCAAATAAATCTAAAATGACAGAGATGCTTTCCCGGTTTCAAGGGGTTAAGGTCTGTTTGCTTGGGGAGCTGTCAAATTGATTCCTTTTTATTCCCTCTGGCATCAAAACCTCATTGCCGACAGCCGTCTGAAGCTTCATTTATACGCCATCTTATGACAGGAGTATAAGCCAAAACAACAGCTTGCTTGTCGATCTGTTCCTTTTTTGGGGAAGGGACAGCAGTCAGATCTCGAATGTAATCATTTTAGGGGCAAGGTTATTATTGGCCTTTGGTGTTGGAACATTTTCTGAGGACACAAATGTCCAAATACCAGGCAGGACGGCCATCAAATAAAACAAGGTAGGGTAAGTGATTTTCTTTGGTTCAAATAAGTGTTAAATAGCTCTATATTCTCAGTACTCATTGCAATAGAGTGTTTGTTCAGTAACAGGAGTCTCCATGTCTCTCCATCTCGTTGTTCATAAGCAGAAAATACATTTTCAGGTCGGGATACCAATTTTATCCAATCAGGATAGAGACAACTCAGACAGGATACAAATTAAACAAGTGAAGTTGGAAGTGATATCACAAATAAATGAGCAGACAAAATTAAGCTGATAAATGGGTTGTCTGTCCTGATTGGCTGACATTTTGCCACCAACCTGACATTGTATTTTCTGTTTATTAAAGAGCTGGAGAGACGGTGAGACCCTGTAACACGGTTACTGAACAAACTATAGCAATGATTACTATCACAACATAGTGCTGTAACCTTTTTACAAAACCCTTTTTGTTTAACCAATTAATATCACTTACCCTACCTTTAATTCAACTGAGATTATTATTTTAAGTCAGTATAACTATGAGTGAAATAAATTAATACATAAAAATATGTTTATTTCACAAAATAATGTATTGGTATTCACAATAAAGAATACCTCAGGGCTGAGACCTCAGCCCTGGACTACCCAGAGTCACTGGACTTTGAAGACACGGATACAGAGATGGGGGAGGGAGCTAAGAATTCAAAATCTCAACTAAAGACTGGTGTCTAAAAACAAACAAACGTATCGACGAGGAAAGAGGCAGAGGAGAAAACGGTGGACTCAGCTGGGGCACGGGGGCGGGGCGGGGCACGGTGCCGGGCGGGGCACGGTGCCCCTCAGGGCATATCATTTCTTGAGGTGCCATAAGGCCAAACTTAAGGGGGCGTGGAGTCCATGGCCTTTACGGCCCCCATGAATATCCTGGCCCTGAGTGACATCGTCATCATGCGGTATATGGTCGGCAGAAACCTCTTATCTCCACATTTTAACTTTTTGTGTTTCTGTGTGCTAAATTAACTTTCTCACTGCCAGAGTATATACAACTAAATAAGGCCCTGACTGCCAGTGAGTTTTCGATGTTCTCACCTTTTCAAGTCGTCACAGAATATTTATCTCCAGTATGATCCATCCCCTGGTGGTTGCTAATCACTGAGGGTTTCACTGTGCTTACGCAAAACAAAACAAAAATGTCATCACAACCTCCCGTTCGCTTGTAGATCTGCTATTTTTGGCTAAAGTTCTTCTCAGAATAGGGATGCGAGGGTTCAAGCGGTTAATGGAAGAAGAACAAAAAAAATCCTTTCACACAAAGATTTGGTGGAGCCCCTGTAGTAACTCTGAGGACCCCCTAGGGGTCCCGGAGCCCCCTGTTGAAGACCTCTGCCCTACTCGATCATCCTACAGCATCACACGAAAACATCAAAAGATCCGCAAGCTCGAAAAACGCAGCGGGAAGCGACGCGTTTCGAGCTTATAGATCTGCTACTTTTGATCTTTTTGAATTTTTAATCCTCAAAAGTTTCCAGTTTTGGGACATATGAGGTTCCACCCGACAGAGATGACACTATAGATCAGACCTCCCTCCACTATAGAGCGAGAGACAGAGAGAGAGAGAGAGAGAGAGAGAGAGAGAGGAGATGCATGGAAAACTGGTGGGAATATTTGAATAATTATTCCTTCTCATCTTATCCAGAGTCGTTTGTGAATTTGTGATTAAAAACGAGCAGAATCCCTGACCCACGGTAAAAACAAAAAATACACAATCTATATCTGGCACATGTTCACGCCCTTGAAAAGGATAGAAATGTGTTTAAGCTTTGATCTCCATTGATCCTTTATGAAAGCATAATTTTCTTTTCACGATAAGCACATTTTTGTGCAGAAAGTAAAGACGCTGTTCTTTATCATCCCTTACCAACATTATGCCATTCTGCAAAACGCCCACAGACAGAGAGAGAGAGACAGACACAGAGAGAGTGACACACACACACACACACACACACACACACACACACACACACACACACACACACACACACACACACACACACACACACACACACACACACACACACACACACACACACACACACACACACACACACAGAGAGAGAGAAAGAGTGTGGAGATCAAGAGGAACAATGCTGACAGGACTGAAAGCCCCACAAAGTTCAAGATGCATTCCCTTCCCCTCGTCCTTGAAATGAAAATTACACACATCCACAGAGGGAATGAGCGGGTAATGAAATGGAGGCCGATAGAAGAGCTTATCAGTGTGTGTGTGTGTGTGTGTGTGTGTTCTGATAAACATCACCAGCGAGGGAACCAACAGTACGGTTAGTTATTTCTCTGCACAACGCTGATTCTATTACTGATCTTGTGAACCTGGGGGTCCACATCCACCCAGCAGAAGACCCTGGCCTTCACCAGGCAGAGATGAAGGAATCCACACACCCCGTCAGCAACAAAACAATGCAGTGTATGCGGTAAAATCCTTTTTTTTTTTACACTCTCAGGGTTAACCCATTAACTCATTCACTGCCACTGACGTAAAAAACATATTTTTTTCCAATTACCAAACCTGCCTCTGACGTAAAAAACGTAATTTTGCAAAATATTTTTTTAAAACAAGACCGTCACCGTCTTTCATCTCTCGCAGTGACACATTTCATTGTAGCACACCTGGATACGGAAATACGTCAAATCGAAGATTTTCGGTTCCGTCCGCTTCCTGTTTAGGTCCGCCTCTAAAATGGTATTTTCTCGGCTTTGCATTTCTCCGCCGCGGAATGCTGTTTGGCGACGCTGTTTTGAAACTGCTACTATTGCAAAATGGAATGTCGCCGATTGAAAATGTGTTCTCTGGGCCACTCACACAACTACCCTGTGTGTCTACAAACAGTTGAACACGCGATCATAAGCGATTTAGCGAGGTCTGTGGCGAGGTGAAAAAAGTAAGTGATTCGACCGTTCACATGGCGATACATGGTGTTTTTACACTGGGCTGGAGGAGAGAGACTCCGCCCGATCGGAATGTTTGTTGTTTGAGCGACGTGCACGACTCGCCTTTGTGCTTAGAAACGATTGCACTTGCGATCATAATGGCAAAAAAAAAAAGTGAATTTTATAAAGTTATAAAAAACACTAAATCGCTGGCAGTGGGAAAACACAGCCAGAAATAAGTCTGGCAGGGAATGAGTTAACACATTGAGTGCCAGAGGCCCGGATGTAAACAAAAGGTGTCTGGGCGATGGCCAAGGGTTTCGTCTAACGACTGGAACAATAACATTTCTACCGCGATCCCCCCTTGCAGAGTGATCGCCCGTCGAAAATGGCTTGTTTTGACCACAAAAAAAAAAGATATGGAGATATCCCTATCTCATATTTTGTGACAGTGAACCTTAGAAGCAAACATTTCAGTTACAAATGTTCGCTTAAAATAAATTATATTATATGTTACATTCAAAGGTTTGCAAACATTTTCACGATTTTTCAAAAATCGCAGTCACAGAGTCGTTTTCAGAAAGTTTACTGTACACACAATCGTTTCAAGAAATGTGTGTGTCCACACGAAACCACTGAAAACACCACACATCCAATGAAAACGCTGTAGTATATATGCCCGGCCTGTGGGTGGCGCTGTAAAGCTGTCACAAAGCACCAACAAGAGAGAAGAGTGAGATGTAAACACAAACAGCAGGTTGTATATGCTGTTCTCCATGTCCACTTGTTGCTGACGGTGGTAGTGTAGGGGCAGTACATGTTGCTGTAAAAACCCTATCGCGTTAAGTAGCTTCTGCAGCACGAACGCAACGCTGACGGGGGCCGCCATGTTTGTTGTTGTTGTTGGGTGGGGGGAAGGGGGGGGGGGTCGGCGCATGCGGGTTACGCGAGAGGTGTAGCTATGCCGTCATCGGTTCAGGAAAGATAAGTCTTTAGGTGTACACACGGAGACGCAAGGATGACGTCTTCAGAGTTATTCACTCTGGGACCCGGTTTCAAAAATTAGTGTATTCGCGCACCCAAAACGCCGGCTCCCTGTGGACGAAACGTCTAAATGATTAAAAACTTTTGCGGATACACCTAATACACGTGTGGACATGGCCTAAGTGTGTTCATAATTGTGATCGCCCTCTCAGAGACAATACAGTTACAACTGTTCCCCTGATTACAATGATTGTCTGCAGTCTTATTGTGATCATGAAGAGACATGCGGGTGTTTATATAATAGCTAGATTCTGGTTACATAAAAAATGTGATGTAACTTCAAAAACAAGTTTTCTTTACTGGAACTTTGGATTCATTCGAACCTGATAAAAGTAAACATCCCTACTGACATTGCAGCATGCAGGTGTCAAGGACTTTAACTGTATTCATTATTACATACAGTACACGGTATATAAGTTATATTAACACATAACCGCCCTGCAATATACCTCACTCAGATTCATGAATGGTCGCTGATTCTTGAGTCCTTGCAACATTAACCCATTAAAACCGGGAACGCATCGGTGTCTTTTTTAAGATTTCTTTGGCTATTCAAAAATAGCAGATCTACAAGCTCATAGCGTGGCACTGAGTGCCGTGCTATGAGCTTGTAGATCTGCAATTAAAAAAAAATCTTAAACATTTGTGCATAATCTTTGAATACATATATTTTTTTTAAACAACATTTTTGACTAAAATCTTTGCTTCTGGAGGTCGCTTTAAAAAATATATACATTCAAAAATGTGTACAAACTTTCAAGTTTTTTCAGAAATAGCAGATCTACAAGATCTCATAGGGCGGCACCGAGTGCCGCGCTATGAGCTTGTAGATCTGCTATTTTTGAATAGCCAAAGTATAAAATAATGGTTAAAGTGGTTAAAATCTAAAATGACGTTTTAATGGGTTAACCTCATGTACGCAATTGTCGTTCCCAGTGCAGCAGATTGAATTCATGCACAATAATATTTTTCAGGGGCTGCGGACAGCACACACGCACGATCGTGTTTGTGTCAGTGTGTGTGTGTGTGTGTGTGTGTGTGTGCGTGCTCTGTATTCGTGGGTTGTGTGTACTGACCTGACGGAGCCCCGACCCAAGCCAAGCCGAGCACGCCGTCGTCAAAGTCCCGGTCGGTGAACACGTAGGCCAGGCAGTAGTCGTCGTGGTTCTGCTCAGAGTTGAGCTCCAAAAACTTCTCCACGCCGATGTTGGCGAAGCGGAAAGGATTGGATTTGTCCTTCTCGTCCAGGGTCGTGTTGATCTGAAACGGAAGAGAGTTGGGAGCAGGGGTGAAAACTCAGAGGACTCATGCCATCGTCTCTGTGGGGTGGAACTGTTACTTTTCAGAATTCTTTAAAAAAAAAAAAACTTGTACAGTACGTCTATATTTCATCTTTTTGTATATTTTTGATATAATGATGCCGTTTAATACTTTCAGCCTCATCAGGCTTTTTTTTTTTTTTTAAACAAGATCACATTTGTTATTTATATTTTTGTTAACGCGAGAAAAATGGCGTCTATTACAGCATGCTAACTTTCCAGAAATAGAAAGCCTGCAGTTTAAAATAGCTTGGATTCCCCATCGATGATGTCACTGGTAGGCAGGGTTTCTGAACTGTCCACAGCCCTCCTCTGAGACACAGAGTGAGTTGCCAAAAATGGCGCAATGTTATAATGAGAGTCAGTGAGGACCCTTTATATGAAGATAGGTTGAAAATGGGTGAAGTCGTCCTTTAAGTGACTTTCTTTGCACTCTAGTTTGCACTTACCCTGTTTGTTGATGTCATTTACTCTCAGATTTTAACTGGATAAGAGCGTCTGCTACTGTAAATGCCTCAATTGTAAATTGTACAATGACATACAGTAGTATACTATAGCGTGTGCACAATGATGCCACAGTCTGAAATGTCTGTACTTTTGTTCAAGCTCTCACAAAACTATTGAAAACACCTTTTTGGCTTCCCTTTCGTCATCTTTTTGAGAGCGAACCAACCTGCAAAGTGTTTGGACTGTGAGACTGTGAGTCTTGGTGATTTGGATGTTGGCACCGGATGCCTTGAACGCAGCAACGTTTGAAACTTTTCACAAGACTCTTTCATAGCAGAGAGAAAGAGAGCGGTCTGAAACAGCTGCGTGGCCTGGCAAGGAACAAAGTCCTAACGAATGCTCACAAAGGAAACTGCTTTCTGAATGTCTGTCACCTCTTCAGACTACTGTCACGTACAAAATGCGACTTCCTGTCTGAGCAGCGAGGAAGATGAGTATTGAACAGGGGATGGTGAGAAAGAAAAAAGAAACTTGCTGCCAAGTCTACTGCTGCAGCAAGGTGTTTCCATTGATTTTGGCACGTGGCCACGCGTTGTTCCCAATTAAAAACAGCAGCCGGCAGTCATCTGAGCCTAAAGACTTGTTTCAACTCACTGGATTTCGGTTTTCAACGTGGGGGGGCAAATCGAAATAAATGAATAAAATACATATAAAATGTATTAACCCATTAAGACCTGAGGCCGATTCTACAAAATGTCTGCTAGATCTTAACTGTTTTTTTTAAAACATTTACGTTACTATATCAGTGGTTCTCAAACTTTTTCATGTCAAGGACCCAAACATGTATATGAATTTGGTCGCAGACCCCCATCTCGAAATGTTTTGTTCCAGGGACCCCCAGAAGCAAAGATTTGAGTTGAAGTGTTCACTTTTCGCTTTTTCAAAAATAGCAGATTTACAAGCTCGTAGCGCGGCACTCGGTGCCGCGCTACGAGCTTGTATATCTGCTATGTTTCAATAGCCAAAGTGTAAAATAATGCTTTTTAGCTCAAATCAAAAAATGACAGAGATACGTTCCAGGTCTTAATGGGTTAAAGCAGCACTATGTCACTTTTTTTAAATGAATAAAATGACATTTTGTCCAATCTGTATGGTAGAGTATGTTTATACAATTGGGGTGGTTGTATTTTGTCTCCCTGCTCTTCTATTGAGACATTTAGATGGTGTCAAAGGTCATGTCTCACCTAGACACAGGATCTGACACGACTTTTGACCTGAAGGTCGAGATTCACTTTATCCCCTGAGCAAGCAGGCATCAGGCTCTATTGGCTCAATGGTAAAACATTTCAGCACTTGCGCAGGAAACCGGGTTCAAATCCGGGGTAGAAGAGGAAAGTTACATAGTGCAGTTTGAATTCAAATTCAAGCTCAAATTCCAATTCATAAGATCATTGTGGCGGTTTGACCATTTCCAACCTGACGTTCCCGATTATGGTCACGTCATTATTGTCAAAAAACTTTTTTTTTAAAAACAATTCAAAAACATTTTCTTCATCTTCTTAACCCATTGATACCTGGAACGCATCTGTGTCACTTTAGATTTCTTTGGCTATTCAAAAATAGCAGATATAAAAGCTCATAGCGCGGCACCGAGTGCCGCGCTATGAGCTTGTAGATCTGCTATTTTTGAAAAATCGTGAAAATATTTTTAAAATCTTTTTTTCCGATTTTTTTTTTTAGGATTTAGATTTTTTTTAGACGCGGCCTCAGGTCTTAATGGGTTAAACCATTCAATCCGGGAACGCATCTCTGTCATTTTAGATTTCTTTGGCTATTAAAAAATAGCAGATATACAAGCTCCGAGCGCATCGCTTTGAGGTTGTAGATCTGCTATTTTTGAAAAATCATGAAAATTTGTGCAAATATTTGATTTTTTTTTTTTTTTTTTTTGCAGACATTTGTAACTCAAATCTTTGCTTCTGGGGGTATCTGGAACTAAATATTTTACAAAGGTTCGCTTTAAAAATATATATATTCCAAGATTTGCACAAATTTGCACAATTTTTGAATAGCCATAGACATCTTAATACGACACAGATGATGCTTTCCCGGTCTTAAAAGGTTTAAAATAGCAAAAACAGTAGAAATAGAAGCTCACTATGCTTCACGATGTGATGCGTTGTGAGCTTGTAGAATCATTTTCTTCCATTCTTTTAAAGCCATTGCAATAGGAGGAACTACTATGAATATGGCTATTTGGGTCCTGACTCCTTGGCATGGAAACAAAAGAACTGGTCATTAAAACAACCCACACCGAACTTAACCCACTCCTCATTCATGGTAAAACAGGTTGACACTTTCTCATGTCTGGGACTCACTTTGGACAATAGACTTTGATCAACACATTACGTCTATACGTCTATCCATGCACGTTCTCATCAACGACTAAATGTAATCCGTAAGTTAAGATTGTGGTCTGTTGCCCCTCACCTTCTGCTATTACTGTACAAAAGCATTTTTCAATCTGTTCTGTTGTTCCCCATGTTTCTTTCACTATTGTTGCATATATATATATATATATATATATATATATATATATATATATATATATATATTGCATGTCTAACAAAAAATAACTTTTCAGTATTACCCGGATTGCCTCCAAGATTATCGGACTTCCCACATCCACACTTTCTGATATGAACAATAAGGCCACACGTTTAGCACTCACAATAGCAAATGATAGCAAATGACACTTTGAAATGGTAAAAAGTTCCTTTTAGTAGAAGTTTTGTCCCTTCAGCCATTGCTGCATTAAAACAAACTGCCTCGCTGATGGGATGTGTTTTGTATATACAGGGGAGCTCATGTCTTGTCTTGATGTTATGTTATTATATGCTATGATGTTTTGTGCTATATGGCTATGTGTTTTTCTGTTGGAACAGACTGAAGATGAATATCCCTGAGGGGACAATAAAGACAATTATTATTATTATTATGGAGGGGTTTGTGACCCTGTGTTTTCCACTCACCCTGATCCTTTTCACCATGAAGCTGATGTTACGGATCCCCATGAAGTCTGTTGTCTGATAGATGGAGTCGATCGCCTTCACATGGCTGGAGATCTGCGGAGGAAAATATTGCTGTTATTATGCTCCGTTCACACTGCCCAGCGTGGCACAACAGGATTAGCTCCCAGTTTCTATGTAATGTGTCTACAGTATGTTAGGGGTATTTTTTTGTTTGTTTTACATTAACCACTTGAACGCATCTCTATTCTGAGGAGAACTTTAGCCAAAAATAGCCAATCTACAAGCTCACAACGCCTCGCAGTTACATCCAAGAGGTTTCGATGTCCATCGTGGACTACGGTTTATTTGGTTATGGCCGAGTCATGGTGACATGAGCGTGAGCATGAGGTCCGCCTGCCCACCAGACCGTCCAATTTTAATGTAATGCCCTCAACAAAAATCTCGAATCTCACATTAAATGTTGCTGGTACTGGTACAGTGTCTCACAATAACATTCTGAAACAAAGTAAGTCCATAACTGTCTGTGTGAGGCTGTCCTTATTTCACCCACCGGATGATTTAGTAAGGTAATCTGCTCTCCTAATTGGCCCCTGACACAGCTGCTGTCAGCCCGTTCTATATTGAACTGTTGGCCGTGGCGCTGCATGCAGTCAGCCAGCCAACAGAGTCCTGCAAAAGGCTGCACAACTGGCTGCATGGCTGCAAACCTAGAGAAACCACACTCTCTGACATCATTATGTCTGCTGTTTCTGTCATGTGAGCCTTTTGTTTTCTTTTTCTGCCCTTCGCATGATTCGGTTTGTAGCGAGGCAAACGACGCTAGTCAGAAATAATGCAAGTTGTATGCCTAATCTGTGATTTGTGAAACAGCAAGAAAGGAGCTGCCATACTAGCGCCCTGTTTCAGTTGGCACAATAGTTTAGTTTTTTCTCTTCTTTGTACCTTTTCATTTAATGAATTGCATTTTTTTTTTCATTTACTGGAACTTAAGTGTTTGTGTTTGTCTTGTGCGTTTGTTTGTCTTCTTTCAGACAACTTGAAGGGTTCCTTTATCACTGTTTATCCTTTTCTCTGAGCTGTGACAATCCTTCAATGAAAATTACGTTAAAATAAAACAGTAGGCACAATATGTAAAGTTATTGTTTAGGTATTATGGCTCTAAACCCTATGTTCCTGCTGTTCTACATACAGCCAACCGGTTGAAGAAATTGAACATTGAGACCATTAGGGTTTTATGGAAGACGCTTCTGAACAGGTATTCTGTTGTTAGTTTGACCTAATTTCAAATACTCCCTCTAATCTTATAATAAGTAATCATCGAAAATAGCAGATCTACAAGCTCACAACACGTTGCAGCGCGTCGCGTTGTGAGCTTGTCGATTTGCTATGTTATATATCGTCGGTGTCCAGCCGGGACCAGCTAACTCCATTTTCAGTTTTTTTTTTTTTTTCATAAATCAATGCTATTGAACCCCCTTTACATCTGTGTAAAGTTTTTTTTTATAATAACCTATGAAAAGTATTAAAAAGCGCCTCTGACGAAAACTCCCAACTCCATTGGATCCTCAAACTGTCCGTCAAAAACAAACAACTCCCCCCTCTTCTCATGCTCTCCACTTTAAAAAAACGTAATTCAGACTTTTTTTTTTACCAATTGTTAGATATAAATTTGGACAGTTTTCACTGTGTAATTTCAGCGTTAAACCAATATGCAGGATGTGACTGAATATCACTCATGTCAGACTGCATTCATGCTTTACCCTCCACCTTTAGCAGAGACTTTAAGTGAACAGTCATTTGCTCTCGGCTCTGGTCACCGTTTTGCGGGGTGTTTTCACCACGGTTCTCAAAGACGCATAGCCAGGGGGTCCGCGAAATAATTCACAGGTTTAAAAAAAAAAATAATAATATTTTTTGATAAAAAAATATTTTTTGATTATTTATTTATTTTTATGGGTGTGTGATATGAAATGTGAGTTTAACATAATCACAGTAATCCTTAATCATATTCCATCATATTCAAGGGCTTTTGCAGAGAAATGAGACAGACTCCACTCACTTTCAAATTAGAGCACTGCAGAGGGCAGGTGTGTGTGTCTGTTTCCAGCTGACGCTCGTTGACACTCGTTAATGTTATAGGTATCTGAGGCAATTATGCTTTTGCACTGTCAAATAGGCCGCCATCTAATCTAAGATTAGTGGGACTCATTCAAATGACCACCAGTGAGTCCCAGGACTAATTTAATTGAAAAACCACTGTATACATATTAGATTTATTAGATATTTATTAGATATTACATTGATTTTATAGCTATTTTATCTGATTAAATATGTGATGTTGTTACCTGACAATTAGTTGACTTTTGGTGAAAAGATATGGTACCGCAGGCCTATATCGGTATCGGTTGATATCGGAATCGGAAATTAAGAGTTGGACAATATCGGAATATCGGTTATTGGCAAAAAAGTCAATATCGAATATCCCTAACAATAAGTTTATTATTTTTAAATTGAAGAACTAAACTACTAAAAGTCACCAGACTGGTCATTTTACATGTCTGTTTTTATTAGGACTAAAGAAAGGTTCATTTTCTGAAGTCTGAACCATTAAGATCAGTTACTTGAAAACTGTGCTGTCAGGTTTTGCACAAAAGCAATTTGAATAAAATGACTATTGGCACATGATTTATATAGTAGTAGTGGTTTCTGGTTATGACTATGAAATGGGTCTGAATGATTTCGATTGACACGTTTTTTAATACAAATAGTACACTAAATGTACACATGTGGTTGTAAGTATGTGCTTATCGGTGCCGCGAGGGTGAGGGGGTACCTGGAAAAATGTCTCCCCTCCAAGGGGTACCTGGGCCAAAAAAGTTTGAGAACCCCTTTAGGCAACACACAACACACAACAGTGTAATAATAAAATGTTGATGGATAGGTAAATGCAACTGTGGTTGTTATTGTTAGTGCAGTAGGCTACAGATTTGATAGGCTACAGATTCTATTATTCATGAATGTAGTTTTTTTTTATATGCCATTTAGGGGTGTGCCGATACACTAATTTCACGAAACGATACGATACGATATTTGGCTCACAACTTCGATACGATTTCGATACGATATACGATACGCACTTTTTTTATTATGAAAATAAATGGGGGAGAAAAAAAGGAAATGCAAACAAATAATTCTGTTTTTGCATTATTCATTATTCAGACATGCAAACTTGTAGCTTTTCAGCCGTTTTGAATCCAAATAGGGCAATAGTGTGACACCTGACCCGAAAAAAAACAACATGTTGTCACCCTTTTCACCTCGGGGCTGTTTGCATGCCTGATTATTTTGATTGGTGTAAAAAAAAAAAAAATTTTCAAAACGATATTTTTTTTCCCCAAAACGATACATATCGTCGCGAAAACGTATCGCGATATATCGCGGGACGATATATCGGCACACCCCTAATGCCATTTATTTATTGTTGGTGTGCCATGATTGCTTTTGTTAAATACATTTAGTATTGAGTATTGAGGCAGAATTGTTTGTTGTACTCAACTGTAGAAGAACAACAGTGGTAACAGTTAGATCCATGGATGTTTCCAATGCATGTTAAAATAAAAGTTGTTTAAGTACAGCATTCAGCTTGATTTATAGAATATGAGGATGACGCACACCATAAATAGCTGATCTCCAAGCTCCAAGCGTTGTGATGTGTTGTGAGCTTTGAGATTCATTGTCAGCTGTTCTTATCAATGATGGACAAAACCTCCTAACTCCACCCAATGATGGACAAAACCTCCTAACTCCACTTGAGCTGGATTTGGGTAAAGTGGTGATAATATAATGACACATGCAAGTATCTGATAATATATAAAGTCACAATACCAAGTTTGATGAGGCAGTATTGCTTTGTTTTAAAAATATAAGGTTTTCTTCATTTTCTGAAAAATGTATATTTTGTTTTTCATTTCCTGAACAATTACCATTTTGGAGTTAGCTGGTTCCGGCCGGACAGCAGAGATATACTATGTTCAGCGAAAGCTTTCCCCACATTAACAGACAACAGAAAAGACACTAGAATTGAGCCCTGAGGGACTCCGGGTTACCCATATGGGGGTCTTAAGCGGTTAATATCTAGAGTGTGTTTACCTGAGCGATGACGGCCTCCCTGGTGCCGTAGTACTTGAAGAAGAGGTGGTCGGTCTGGATGAAGAGCTGGCAGGTGTTCTTCTCTGCCCCCGCCGCTCTCCTCTTCCTCCGCAGGACCACTGGGCCGTGGTCTCTCTCCTCCTCCACCAGCACGCTGTTCAGCTCCTGCTAGCGCACGCGCACGCACACGCACACACACACACACACAGAGAAGGAATTGATTGATTGAATAATAATGAATTGCATTTTTTATAATGAATTGCATTTTTAAAGCGCTTTTCCAAGCGCTCAAAGCGCTTTGCAACGGTTCATTCCCTCATACGGGGGGGGGGACATTGGGAGGTGAAGCGGCGAACAGTCGACGCCAAGGCTGTCCTCACTTTTTCCCACATTCACACATTAATAGTGGCATGCTAGCGCCGACCGACTCATTGGAGGCAATGTAGGGTTCAGTGTCTTACCCAAGGACACTTTTGACACTAACTCTGGGGGAGCCCGGGATCGAACCGGGAGCCTCGCAGTTCCCATCCGGCCACTCTACCGCCTCCCTGAACCACTGCCGCCCTAATACTTTATTAGGCAGAAATGCAAACAGCACGAGTACAGTCATACACTTGGTCTGATCGGATAACACAAAAAAAGTCCTGTGGTCCTGTTTCCATTGAGGTCCTATGTATTCAATTCATCAACATCGCATCAAAAAACTCCAAAACACAATATCACAAACATAAAAAAATAGTTTTTTTTTAACACCAGCTTCCACTTGCCCTATTGGCTCTATGCACAGCAGCCATATTGGAAGGAAATTGGGCCTCTTCCTTACTTCCTTCACAGGTGTTACCAATACTACTAATGAAGGCTCTGTTCTATACTGATATCGTGCATGTTGGCTCACTAGAAACACTCCATTTTGGTTCCCAAATGGCCCCTTCTGGTGGGTGTGTAACTCTGAGAGTGTACATAAGTAGGTCGGGAGGTGGCTTATTGTCGGTATCAGCCGAGTAACACGCAGGAGTCTGTCCCTGTTACAATGCGCTAGACCCCTGGGAGATGGATTGCTGAGGTGGAGCGCCACACCTATCCTCAGCTCCCAGTACTTACCGCACGACTTGCCGCACCCAAGCCGTGCTACTCATGCGCTGAGTTGGCGGTGCCCGGGATTCGAACCCATGACCTTTTGGTCTGAAGGCGAGAGCTCTACCGACTGAGCTACCCGGACACAAATGAGAGTGTACAAATGGAACCAAATGGACCCTTACGGGTCCATTTGGTTCCATTTGTACACTCTCAGAGTTATGGGGGTCCTTGAAAATAAGACAACCACTATGCCAGACTAAATGGAACAGAGCCTTAATTAGTATCATTGGTAACACCTGTGAAGGAAGTAAGGAAGGGGCCCAATTCATTCCCCATATGGCTGCTGTGCATAGAGCCTATTGCACGGGCCTTATCCTGAAGGGACAAACGTGGCATCTTTCCATGGGGGCAGTGTTGTTGCTTGGAGCATCAACACAAACTCAACAAAGTTGCAGAACCCACGCTCAGGTGCCAGTGTGTGCTGGCAGGTCGCTCAAAGCGAGAGGGGGGGGCGCTGCCCACGCGTTTAGCTGTGTTGCTCATTCCACGAATGCCCGATCCTTACAATCTGTACCTCGTTGTAAAGGTGACTAATCGACGATACAAATGATATAAAACACAATACCAATTATTAAAGGGGAGAAAAAAATCAACAAACTTAAGTCTCTGAACTTTTTGTAGGCAGTTTATATATTTGACGCTTTTGCATTTTTTCCCATAAATCAGTGCTATTGAACACCCTTTACGTCTGTATGTTGGTAAAAAAAAATGTTGAACCAATGAAAAGTACTAAAAAGTGCTTCTGACAAAAGCAGCTAACTCCATTGGATCCTGAAACCTTCTGCTAAACCAGCTAACACAACCAGAGCGGGGTGGAGTTAGCTGGTTTTGCCGAGTCCAGGCTCCACCCCCTTTTGACCTCCATCCTCATTGTGAGCTTGGAGGTCCATTCAGTTGTTCTTATCAATGATGAACAAAACCCCCTAACTCCACCTTTTGTTTTGTTTTCGTCATTTCCTGAAAAAGCTAGCTGGTTTCTGCCGGACAGCAGAGATACAGTATACCAAAAAAAATACACAAAAAAAACAAACAAAAAAAAACAAATAAAAAGGTGATTGAGAGAGAAGTCGCTGAAGAAATGAATGGATACTCGCTGCCCTAGAGCTGCAGTATATCCCTGGAGCGCGGTCGGTCGCTCATGGAGTTCACGGAGAGGGAATATTCCGGGCAGCCAGGCATGAGCATGACTCACCCTTCCCTGTCAGATTATACACCTCGGAACGGCAAATGATGTCACCTCATCTCCCGCGCTCCTCGTCGTCTGTTCCACAACGAGTCACAGCTTGGCAGGAAAGTGACACAGCAGATAATGTCAAACCCGACTGTCAGCCGGGGGGGTGGGGGGGGGGCAGACATACTGTATATCGTCTCTGTCGGGTGGAAACCTCATATCCACTACTACTTTTCAAAATCAAAAAGACACAAAAGCATCAAAAGTAGCAGATCTGGGCACGGTGGCGAAGTCGGTGGCGCAGTCGGTAGCGCTGTCGCCTCACAGCTATAAGGTCCTGGGTTCGATTCCCGCAGGAGACGCTGTGGGCGCTGGGAGCGTGTCTTCTCCTCCGCGTCATCAGTGCCCATACCCTAGGTGGGGTTGGCGAAAGGGCCTACTCTGTGTGGAGTTTGCATGTTCTCCCCGTGTCTCCTAGGGTAGTTAATACCCTCACAAAAACATGTAGTAATCCTGGTCACTATACTGCCTCCCCCTGGTCACCCGGGGCGCCTGATGGAGGGGAAGGGAACTGGTTGGAATAACGTGTTCCTTCCACGCGCTACGTTCTACCGGGGAAACTCTCCCCTGTCAGGTGCCAAGAAGGTCAGTTGGCTCTCATGCATTGAAGGAGGCATGAGCTCGGCCCTGGCCTCCCTAGGCTGGTGGGGGGAGTGTAGTGCCCAGGATCACTTAGCAAATTGGCCCCGGTTGAAAAAAGGGTTACAAAATCGAGGGATTAAAAAAAAAAAAAAGTAGCAGAACTACAAGCTCGAAACGCGGCGCGAAGCGACGCATTTCAAGCTTGTAGATCTGCTACTTTTGATGCTTTTGTGTGGCGTTAATTTACGAAAAAACACAAAGGTTAGAACATGGGGATGAGGTTTCTGCCCCGATAGCAACTATATTCCACCCTCAACACCTCCATGTCACATCATCATGGCATGGCCCTGGTGTTATTCTAGCTCTAGTGGTTCTCAAAGTGGGGTCCGCGGACCCCCGTGGTCTTGTGTCCTTGAGAGGGTTCCAGGGGGTCCCCCGGCTAAATTGTTGGTAGTTTGGGACCAAATGGAACCCTTACAGGTCTGTAATCTCAGTGAGTGTACAAATGGAACCCGATCGTGTGCGCAATACAATCGAGTATAATCGAGTAATGTAATTTAATCTATACTTGCGAGGGCCAAATGTATAGTAGAATTTCAGAAATAGACATAATGAGGACAATTTAACATTTCTCCAACATCACAAAATCTGCCATTTTCCAACTAAGGAGCATCTCGAAAATCAGGTCATTCATTACATTTTCTGATGCACAAACTCTCATTCATGCCTTCGTCACAAATCACCTGGACTACTGTAACTCCCTTTTTTCCGGTCTCCCTCAAAAAAAAAAAAAACAACCGCCTTCAACTAGTCCAAAATACTGCAGCTAGGGTGCTTACTAGAACCAGAAAATGTGACCATATCACCCCTGTTCTGGCCTCACTACACTGGCTACCTGTGGTTTTAAGAATTGATTTTAAGATATTATTGTTTGTTTTTAAATCACGAAACAGCCTTGCACCTGCCTATATCTCAGACCTTTTGCCCCCTTACATCCCTTCCCGCAACCTTAGATCGTCAGACCAGCTGTTCCTTGATGTAAAAACATCTAATATGGTCACAGAAGGGGGTAGAGCATTTGCTGTTAGGGCTCCACTTTTATGAAATAATCTTCCTCTGGAAGTTAGACAAGCTACCTCACTGGCCATTTTTAAAAATCGTCTAAAGACCCACTTTTTTAGAATGGCGTTTAACTAGAGCACTATACCCATCTGAGGACTCCATCGTATGGCCTCTATTGTTGTTTTCTGCTTTTTTTGCTGTTGTATTTGTTAAATGAACTGTCTGTGTCTTGTTTTTCTGTTTTTTTGTTTTGCTTTCCCCACACTGTCTGTTGTGGGTTGTGTTGTGAAGCACTTTGTAAACTTGTTTTTAAAAAGCGCTATACAAATAAAGATTATTATATTATATTATAATTTTACTGGTCCTCACAAGAGAAATGTCAAGACATCTCGCTCATACAGTAAATAATCAAATAACCAGGCGTATGTTTGTAACCTATAGTTTTACGCAAAAAATATTTTTAGCTATGCTTACAATTAGGAAAAGATTCAGGTTGGGGTTATGGTTAGGATTATGCATTTAGACGTTATGTTTAGAGGTTGGGTATTAATCTGTCTGATTTATACATAGTTGCAACGCCGATGTGAAGCACCGAAAAGTAGGTCCATCTACGAGCTCACAACACGTTACGCTTTGTAGATGGGCTATTTACCGGATATTATCAATGCCATACCAAAATGTTAATGTCCTCAAAAATATGGTAGTGCAAACGTGTGTGTGTGTGTGTGTGTGTGTGTGTGTGTGTGTGTGTGTGTGTGTGTGTGTGTGTGTGTGTGTGTGTGTGTGTGTGTGTGTGTGTGCGTGCATGCGTGTGTGTGTGTGTAGCTATAGAAACAGGTAGACACATTGGTACTCCTGAAGAGGATAGAATTTCTTTATTATGTGACTTGGAAGAAATTGAAAATGAAATATATATAATATATTTTTTTGTTTTACTGTCCATTATGTGAGGAATTAAGTTAACACATTTTTTTGGTTAGATGATTATGAAAGACTTGAATTATGTTTTAGGAAAGGTAAGGTTTCTTTTTTAGCAGATTTTATATAAGGCTTGGGAATAAAGACAGAATTGAATACAAGGACCTCAATGGAAACAAGACCGCAAGGACTTTTTTGGACAGACCTTTTAGGCAAAGTGTTTTAACTGTACTTGTGCTGTTTTTACATGTCTGCCTAATAAAATATTTAATCAATCAATCAATCAATGTTCTATTATGTATGAAACAGAGTTTGAACCTTTTTTTTTCTATATTGGACACCTATGCAATGATTAATATGTTGTGTCCTATAAATCCATGTGGGCTGGGCACCTTTGGGCACCTTTGCTGTGTGTGTGTGTGTGTGTGTGTGTGTGTGTGTGTGTGTGTGTGTGTGTGTGTGTGTGTGTGTGTGTGTGTGTGTGTGTGTGTGTGTGTGTGTGTGTGTGTGCGTGCGTGCGTGCGTGCGTGCGTGCGTGCGTGCGTGCGTGCGTGCGTGCGTGCGTGCGTGCGTGCGTGCGTGCGTGCGTGCGTGCGTGCGTGCGTGTGTTTGTATGATGAACAGACTCACCGTAACTGGGTCCTCCTCCACCTCCTGCACCACAGCGGACGCCTGGTATTTCTTCATCCTCTCGAACACAGAGTGGTCCGCACAGCCCCCCTCTGCGCCGTACTTATGAGGGTAATCTGGTTAAAAGGGAGGGGCGGCGGGGGGGCGATGAGGAGCAACGATTAGGCAGGGCTCACATTCAATTAGGGATCATTCTCACCATTACAGCGGCAGAACCACGGCAAAGGCTCGCCGACTCCGTGACAAATCATAATGCCAGCTCTCATTGGCCTCACAGCCAGAGAGGCAGATGTGAATAAAAGATTCAGCGGTGGAAAAGTAACTAAGTACATTTACTCAAGTAATGTACTTTTGAGGTATTTTTTACTTACTACTTTTTACTACTCCACTACATCTCAGAGGCAAATATTGTGCTTTGACTCCACTACAATTACTTGAACATTTTAGTTACTAGTTACTTCATAGATTTTTATTATTATTACTTAAACTGTAAATATTATTACAACTGTATATAGGGTCTAAATGGTTCAACCTGTTTTTTGGTGCCGCTCTCCCCTTCAGGTTCCTTCACCAGCCCCCACACCCAATTAAAATCTAGATTTCCTTTTCTAAATTTAGAGTAGCCAATCATTTTTTGCCCTTTTCTTCCAATTTAGTAGTTATGCCCGTTGCCGCATTCTCCACACGTTTATGTGTAGCCTCGCTCGTTCAGTGACAGAGAACACCCCCCCCCCCGGCTTATGCAATTTGCCATTTATACACAGAACAGCAGAATCCAGTGCATTTGTCCACAAACTATTGAAAATAGTGGGGTGTTTTGTTTCCCGGCGAGCACTGCTATGACACTGTCAAACTGCTGCGGAGAATGGATAGTATGGATGAGCAATCTTGTGGCTGCTGAATAAGGAACAAAACATTTTATCCATAATGTTGGCTGCATCCAGTTATTTTATATATATATATATATATATATATATATATATATATATATATATATATATATATATATATATATATATATACACACACACACACACACACACACACACACACAGTGGTGGAAAAAGTACTCAAATGTTTCACTTAAGCACAAGTATCAATACTGCATTGTAGAAGTACTCTGTTACAAGTAGCAGTCTGGAATTAAACATTTACTTGAGTAAAAGTACAAAAGTACTGGTGTCAAAATGTACTTAAAAGTATCAGAAGTAAAAGTACGAAAATGTTTGAAATTTTCAACCCTATCTACAAGCTCACAACGCGTCGCGATGCGACGCGTTGTGAGCTTGTAGATCGGCTATTTTCAAATAGCCTATGTATAACATATAACAGGGCTAAAGTGGCTAATGTATGTTTTATAATGTAATAATTTATCTAATCTAACCTCTAACAAGGAAGGATGCTTCTAATGACAGCTGTGGTTCATTGCACAACTTGGTGATGGGAGTTTGAGAGGAGAACGCTCGTCCAAACTACAGTTTTCAGGGACAGCTCAGATTAACGTTAGATACAAGGGTTCCCAAACTTCTCAGGCCGCGACCCCTCAAAGAGAATCATATTTGAACTGGGGACCCCCCACCCTGACAAGCACTAGGAATTGTAGGCATTACATTTAGTTTGACTTGCTTACACAGATAAATATGAACTGAAAAACAAGCTCACAACGCCTCACAGCTTGTAGTTCGGCTATTTTCACAATGTTTGCCTCTTTACTACGTAATATTTGACAATTTTCCCAAGTTGGTATTAAAAAAGGTCTTAAAAGTCATTAAATTGTAACTTTAGAAATGTGCAGATAGCCCATATACACTTATACTGTATGTTGGTTTGCTTACTGTTGAGTAAGAAAACAATGTTGTGCACATTAAGCTAATAATCTGGGGACCCCCAAAAAGAAATTGGGGACAGTTTGGGAACCACTGTGTTAGACCAGTGGTTCTCAGACCAGATCTACAAGCTCACAGCGTGTCACTTTGTACCGCACTAAGAGCTTGTACATTCCCATTTTTTAACAAAATCATCTTTTCATCAAGCACCGAGCACAGAGTGCCACGCTATGAGCTTGTAGATCTGCTATTTTTTTCAAATCGTGAAAATGTGTGCAAATCTTTGAATCTTTGCTTCTGGGGGTCCCCGGAACAAAATATTTTGAGATGGGGGTCGGCAGAAAAATACATATAATTTTGGGGGTCCTTGACATGAAAAAGTTTGAGAACCACTGATATTATAGCAACATAAGTTTTCCCCAAAAACTGTTAGGATTTAGAAGACATTTGTAGAATGACCAGAAGCAAAGATTTGAGTTACAAATGTTCACTTTAAAAATTATATATATATATATATTCAAATATTTATATATATTCAAAAAATATCAAAATCTCGATTTAAAAAAAAAATGCAGATCTACAAGCTCATAGTGCGACACTATGAGCTTGTAGATCTGCTATTTCTCAATAGTCAAAGTATAAAATAATGGTTAAAATCTAAAATGACAGATGCTTTCCCGGTCTTAACCCTTTAAGACCGGGAAAGCAGCATCTGTGTCATTTTTTTATTTCTTTGGCTATTCAAAAATAGCAGATATACAAGCTCATAGCGCGGCACCGAGTGCCACGCTAGGTACTATGTACCTAAAGTACTTTTTTCCGAAAGTTTGATTTTTTTTCTTTTTTAACTTATGTTGCTATATTATCAATGGTTTTCAAACTTGTCAAGGACCCCCCAAAAAATATGTATTTGACCGCAGACCCCCTCCCATCTAAAAATACTTTGTTCCAGGGACCCCCAGAAGCAAAGATTTGAGTTAAAAATGAATAAAGATTTGCACAAAGTTTCAGGATTTTTCTAAAAATAGCCAAAGACATCTTAAAATGACACAGATGCGTTCCCTTGCCGGCCTTAAAGGGTTAATGCGTTAACAGAATTTCTTTGCAGGCCCGGTGGCCGTTCAGAACCCAACACTCTGCTTGGTATTGGCAGCGGAAAAAAAAGAAGAAAAAAACTATTAGCAAGTAGCAACATATTTTAGTCAATAACACGTTTCACACTCATATTTCCCTTTCATTTTTTGGTCAACATAGAAAGTGTTATTTTCCGTATGTTGAGTAAGCCCTGTGGGATGTGCATCTATTTACTGCCAGTAGATTTCAGGAAGAGACTTCCTCTGATACTCTAATTAGAGCATGTGTTTTTACTACCACTCATGTGTTTATCACTCCACTATTTATACTGTAGATCCACCTCCAGTGAGGGAAAGTGCATTTACTCAAATGTACTGTACTTTACTGGAGTATTTACATTTTTTTCTACTTCTACTACTCTACTACATCTCAAAGGCAAATATTGTGCTAAAACTCCACTATAATTATTTGAAAACTTTAGTCACTAGTTACTTTGTAGATTTTTATTATTATTACGAAACCACTTCAGACCCATGTATATACTTTGGCAATTTGAAAACTTGAGAAATGGGACCTGCTGCATAATGAGTACTTTTGGTACTTAACGAAAAGCGCATTTTGATGCCAATACTTGTACTTTTACACGACACAATTTTGAATACTTGTAACAGACTATTTCTACAACGGGGTATTGATACTTTTACTTAAGTAAAACATGCGAGTACTTCTTCCATCACTGTCCACCTCTCCCCCAAGGCCCCCCCCCCCCACACACACACACGTTTGTATTACTATGCTTGTGAGGACATCAACGCTTTAGGAAAGCGATTTTATGAATGTCATTTAAAAATACATATATTTTGGCAGTTTTAACCGTAAGCCTAAAGCCGAAAAACAGCAGATCTACAAGCCCACAACGCGTCGCGCTGCGACGCGTTGTGAGCTTATAGATCAGCTATTTTTCGGTGCATGACACTGGCGCGCAACTAAGTATAAATCATGTTTAACTCTAATTCCAATCCCTAAACCTAGCCTCTAAATGTCTAATCCTAACCTGAATGTTTTTCTGTAAATGTATCTCTAAAAATGATTTTTTTTAACTATAAAACAGCCATTTGTCTTGTGAGGACCAGAAAAACGGTCCTTGCAATGTAGATTTCTTCAAATTCTACTATACTTGGTCCTCGCAAATATAGTAACACACACACACACACACACACACACACACACACACACACACACACACACACACACACACACACACACACACACACACACACACACACACACACACACACACACACACACACACACACACACACACACACACACACACACACACGTTTTGAGCGCAAGGACTGTGACTGTTCACAGGTTTATAACGAGACACAGTGAAATGTTGTGATGGAATGTGGGGGCAGAGGGATGGATGTGGGGGGCAGATGGATGGATGTGGGGGGCAGATGGATGGGTGTGGGGGGCAGATGGATGGATGTGGGGGGCAGAGGGATGGATGTGGGGGGCAGATGGATGGATGTGGGGGGCAGATGGATGGATGTGGGGGGCAGAGGGATGGATGTGGGGGCAGAGGGATGGATGTGGGGGCAGAGGGATGGATGTGGGGGGCAGATGGATGGATGTGGGGGGCAGAGGGATGGATGTGGGGGGCAGAGGGATGGATGTGGGGGGCAGAGGGATGGATGTGGGGGGCAGATGGATGGATGTGGGGGGCAGATGGATGGGTGTGGGGGGCAGATGGATGGGTGTGGAGGGCAGAGGGATGGATGTGGGGGCATAGGGATGGGTGTGGGCCGTTTAACCCATTTAGACCCGGAAAGAATATGTGTCATTGTTAGATTTATTTGGGCTATTCAAAAATAGCAGATATACAAGCTTGTAGATCTGCTTTTTACGGGGCCAGAGCTCTGCTCTGGACACGTATTGTTATTCGCATTATTCTGTCACTTCTTCTTCTTCTTCTTCTTCTTCTTCTTCTTCTGCCACTTTTCGCAGTTCTGGCTGAACCGTGCAGTCGGTTTTTACGAAACTCGGCCATATGGTAGATGGTCATGAAAAACGATCAAAAAATAATTCTCACAATCTTTCGTCCAAAGGTGGCGCTATAGCACTCAATTGAAAATGCCAACTTTGACCAGGTACAACTCATGCCCTGTTTGACCTACAGCCATGAAACTTGGATACACATATGCGTCTCCTCATGCTGAACAACTTTCACACTCTGACTTTTGACCTCTGACCTTTAGATCTCCCACCATTTTGAATTATATGAAAAACAGTCATTGGCTCCTAACTTCTGCATTTTTTCACTTATGGAAAATCCGTTGGAAATTTTTGTAGAAAGTGGTCCAAAGTTCAAGTGTGAAACGTTTCGTGCAGATTGCTCAAAAATCCCAGGAGGAGATAGATTTTAACTATTACAGTTTTATGAAAATTATTCATCTGTGCCTAAAACATACATGCAGACTCACATTTCTTTGAAACTTTGCAGAAATGTAGAGGGTCATTCCAAATATCACTGAAACCAATCTTACTCCAATTGGCCAAAAGGGGGCGCTATAGCAATTTTTTTAAAAGGCAGACTTTAAACAGGCATAAGTCATGCCTCGTTTGGCCGAAAGTCGTGAAACTTGCTTACACATGTGCCTTGACTCATGAGGAACACACGTATCGATTTGACCATTAAGCTCCGCCCTTAGATTTTCCGCAATTTTGAGCAGTTTGAAAAATACTTGTTTTTGCCAGTTCTGGCTTAACCGTGCATACGCTTTTTACGAAACGCGGCCATATGGTAGATGCTCATGAAAAACTACCAAGAAATAATTCTCACACTCATTCGTCAAAGGGTGGCGCTATAGCACTCAATTGAAAGTGCCAACTTTGAACAGGTACAACTCATGCCCTGTTTGACCTACAACCATGAAACTTCGATACACACATGCGTCTCTTCATGCCCGACAACTTTCGTGGTCTGACTTTTGACCTCTGACCTTTAGATCGCCCACCATTTTGAATTATATGAAAAACAGTCATTGGCTCCTAACTTCTGCATTTTTTCACTTATGGAAAATCCGTTGGAAATTTTTGTAGGCAGTGGTCCAAAGTTCATGTGTAAAATGTTTCGTGCAGATTGCTCAAAACTCCCAGGAGGAGATAGATTTTAACTATTACAGTTTTATGAAAATTATTCATCTGTGCCTAAAACATTCATGCAGACTCACATTTCTTTGAAACTTGGCAGAAATGTACAGGGTCATTCCAAATATCACTGAAACCAATCTCACTCCAATTGGCCAAAAGGGGGCGCTATAGCAATTTTTTGAAAAGGCAGACTTTAAACAGGCATAAGTCATGCCTCGTTTGGCCGAAAGTCGTGAAACTTGCTTACACATGTGCCTTGACTCATGAGGAACACACGTATCGATTTGACCATTAAGCTCCGCCCTTAGATTGTCCGCAATTTTGAGCAGTTTGAAAAACACTTAAACCCAGGATTTTTCAGCTATTTGTGTGAAACTGTATCATCTGTCTGATCTCCTTTTTCACAGTTACTGGTCTGTTGGGCCAATGGCGTCTCCCTTAAATGAATGCCTCACAATCTCAAGGTCGCCAGTTCAAGCCTCACTTGATGCAGACTTAATTTAAGTTGAATTGCAAACAACATGACTGTATCAATGAATACATGTGCAAATGGTAAAAATAACCTGAAATGCTTATTTGAGAGTACGTTTTTTCAACGTATGACATACTTCATTCTGAAAATAGCTGATACAATCTCACAACTTTTCATGGTTTGGTACAATTTCTTCATTGGTAAATGGTTTGTGAACGAGTGATCTTAGTGTTAGTGAAACAGGGGCTTGGTTCATGAAATAAGGCAAGAGTTTATGATCTTCAACAGACAATATCAGCCTGGACAAAGCTATAGCACTATAGGTAGTGTTGCAGCCTATTAGTCTGAAGGTTGAGAGTTCGAATCCTGTTAATGGCAATAGGTTGAGATGTCCAATCAAACCATTATGTTTCCATCTCTCTCTCTCATCAATCTATTGTTTCCATGTCACTCTCTCTCTCTTCAATCTATTCCATTTCCATGTCTCTCTCTCTCTATTCACTGGCCCCGTATTATCGCTGCTTGCAGCTATATTTTTTTCTTTGAAATCGTGAAAAAATGTGTGCAAATCTTTGAACGTATGCATTTTTAACTCAAATCTTTTCTTCTGGGGGTCCCTGGAACAAAATATTTTGAGATGGGGGGGGCGTGGACAGATTCATATCATTTTGGGGGGTCCTTGACATGAAACAGTTTGAGAACCACTCATTATAGCAACATAACAGTTTTTTTCAAAAAACTGTTCCCCCAAGAAGCAAAAATTTGAGTTACAAATGTTTGCTTTAAAAAATAATTATATATTCAAAGATTTGCACGAATTTTCAAGATTTTTCAGAAACAGCAGATCTACAAGCTCGTATGAGCTTGTAGATCTGCTATTTTTGAATAGCCAACGAAATCTAAAAATGACACAGAGACGTGTTCCCGGTCTTAATGGGTTATGTATGTCGTGGAGCGAAGCTATATTCTTCCCACGAGCAAATGTACGCAGAAGAGCCGTTCGTTCCGCTGAATTCCCTCTGTTTAACCCATTGAGACCTGGAACTGTGTCATTTTTAGATTTGAGCTAAAAAGCATTATTTTACACTTTGGGCTATTCAAAAATATCAGATCTACAAGCTCGTAGCGCGGCACCGAGTGCCGCGCTACGAGCTTGTAGATCTGCTATTTTTGAAAAATCGTGAAAATGTGTGCAAATCTTTGAATATATATATTTTTTTAAAGCGAACATTTTTAACTCAAATCTTTGCTTCTGGGGGGTCCCTGGAACAAAACATTTTGATGGGGGTCCGTGGCCAAATACATAATTTTGGGGGTCCTTGACATGAAAAAGATTGAGCACCACTGATACAGAAACATACGTTTTTCAGAAAACTGTTGAGATTTAGGAGACATGTAGAATCGGCTTCAGGTCTCAATGGGTTAAAATCCAATTCCGAGGCCAAGGTCTTATGAATCCATATTAACCGTGTTGTTTTGAAGTGTGCAGTTAACCCCAATTTACATATAAAGTCTTCACTTTAAAAGTGTCTACCTCCTCACAGAAAGTAATCAAAGCCTTGGTTTTGGGGGGAAACCGCGCACGCCAATGATGCAATATCTGTCTCTGTCGGGTGTAAACCTCATATGTCCAAAACTGGTAATTTTTCAGGATTCAAATCCAAAAGTAGCACAATTTACAAGCTCGAAATGCACCGCGATCTGCTACTTTTCATACTTTTGTGTGACGATGTAGCAGTGGTGGAAAAAGTATTGAAATGTTTTACTTAAGTAAAAGTATCAATACTGCAATGTAGAAGTACTCTGTTAAAAGTACAATTCCGGAATTAAAAATGTATTTGAGTAAAAGTACAAAAGTATCGGCATCAAAATGTACTTAAAGTACCAACAGTAAAAGTACTAAAATGTTTGAAAATAGCAGATCTACAAGCTCACAACGCCTCGCGATGCGAGGCGTTGTGAGCTTGTAGATCGGCTATTTTCAAATAGCCTAGGTATAAAATAGGGCTAAAGTAGTTCATCTATGTTTTATAATGTAATAATTTGTATCTGCAAATTAACTCGTAACTAAAGTTTTCTAATAATTGTGGTGGAGTAAAAGTACAATATCTGCCTCTGAGATGTATAGTGGAGTAGAAGTAAAAGTATAGACAATTGGAAATACTCCAGTAAAGTAAAAGTACCTGAAAATTAACAACAAACAAATTAGAATATGGAGATAATAGGTTTCTGCCCGACAGCAACGATATACATTTAGCAGAAGGTGGACTGCCTGACACTAGTATTTTTGGATAAGTAGTGCAATTCCCAAGTGGAAATAACAATAATGTTCCACACAGGCAGGTATGCAATTTCAGCAGAACGGCACTTCCTGGTAAATGTGCTTAGTGGAAGAATAAAACGTTGAGCTACCAGGACTTAACACTGAACCCATTAAGACCGGGAACGCATCCGTGTGTCATTTTAAGATTTCTTTGGCTATTAAAAAAAAATTAGCAGATTTACAAGCTCATAGCGCGGCACCGAGTGCCGCGCTATGAGCTTGTAGATCTGCTATTTTTGAAAAATCTTGAACATTTGTGCATATCTTTGAATACATATATTTTTTGAAACTCAAATCTTTGCTTCTGTAGGCCCCTGGAACAGCATGTTTTACAAATGTATATATATATATATATATATATATATATATATATATATATATATATATATATATATATATACTATACTAAGTTTCACGATCTTTCAAAAAGAGCTTGTAGATCTGCTATGTTTTGAAAAATCGTAAGGAAAATTTGTGCAAATCTATGAACATACTGTATATATTTTTAAAGTGAACATTTGTAAAATATTTTGTTCCAGGGACCTCCAGTAGCAAAGATTTGAGTTAAAAATATTCGCTTTAAAAAATATAGTACACATTTTTTTCCACAATTTTTTTTAAATCGGTGCCGCGCTACGAGCTAGTAGATCTGCTATTTTTGAAAAGCCAAAGAATAAAATAATGGTTATGGCTCAAATCGAAAATGACACAGATACGTTCGCGGATGGTGTGGGTTAAAGTTAAGAGTCAAATCCATTCAGACACCATGTGTGTTTCCAGGGCTACACCGGGTCAATAATACAGAGACCTCACTTATGGCAGGAAAACAGACATTTATTCTATAATGGGGAATCATGTAATTGCATGTCAGAATCACTGTATTATGCATTACGTGCAATAGGCTGTATGCCATGGTTGACCTACTCTTATTGTTCCATTGTCATGCAATGTAGGGGCAACACGCACAGGCACACACACACACACACACGCACACGCACACGCGCACACGCACACGCACACGCACACGCGCACACACACACACACACACACACACACACACACACACACACACACAGAAAAGCTTTTAGAAGAAATCCCAGCAGGATTGCATATATGCATATGAATGCATACAGGCTTGTACGGTACGTCTTTAAAAAAAAAGCGTACACGTTACATATTTATCGTTGCCGTCGGGCAGAAACCTGTTATCTCCGCATTATCTCCGCACACACTAACTTTTTTTGTGTTTTTTTTCAGAAAATTAACGCCATACAACATGCGTCACACAAGAGCTAGCCTCGGAAACCCATGCCTTTTTTTTTGTTTCAAAAGAAAAAAAGCCTGGGAGAACCTTGCAGGAATGCTGGTCTTAGGACCTTGTTATCTCCTAACCGATCAGAGTGCTCCAAACCCAGGCGCTGGAATCCAGCGCCTGGGTTTGGCTCCGCCCTTCAAGACCATCGATTGGGCTCGTTCTTTCAGTCTACACAAGAGCATCAAAAGTAGCAGATCTACAAATAGATCTGCTACTTTTGAATTTGAATCCTGAAAAGTAACAGTTTTCACTTTCATATAGGCAATTATTTTCATGTACTGAACGCATCTGGATCATTTTTAGATTCCTTTGGCTATTCGAGTGCCGCGCTACGAGCTTGTAGATCTGCTATTTTTGAAAAATCATGACAATTTGTGAAAATATTTGAATATATATATTCTTAAAGAGAATTTGTTTTACTCAAATCTTTGCTTCTGGGGGTCCCTATTACAACATATTTTCAGATGGGGGTCCGCGGCAAAATACATATTTTGGGGGTCCTTGACATGAAAACGTTTGAGAAACCACTGATATAGAAACATACGTTTTTCAAAAAACTGTAGGATTTAGAAGACATTTGTAGAACCCCCAGAAGCAAAGATTTGAGTTACAAATGTTCACTAACACATCGGGTGCCAAACACGGTCTGAACCGTGTGTTTTTTACATAGTGGCGGTTCTGCCGATTCGGTGCCGAACACGGTCTGAACCGTGAGTTTAGTCTTTTTGTTTTTTTCGTTTTTCTCCGCGCGGGCGGGGCTAGAGCAGCTCTGGGAGCACCCATTGTAATCCTGCAAAGGAAGTGCCAGATCGCTCACCGGAAACAATTTTTTTCCCCCCATCCGCTTCCTGTCTATTTCCTACTTTGAAACGCCTATATCTCCGAATCTGTTTCCTGTGGGGAAAACCGGTCATGCGCGATGCGCGATCCCCCCCCCGTTGTAACTCGCCAGGGTAATGTTATGGTTCCAGGCTGTAGCCAGGCTCATGGGACAACATGAATCGATGCTTTTTTTGCGTGGATTTGCTTGTTACGCACGCGGAAGGTTTAAACAGAAAAGCGCACACAGATGCGTTCCTGGTCTTAAAGAGTTAACCCACAATGTATATATGGAATTTTACCTCCATTTATACTTGCATAATGGGGATATGTTGTCCTGTTATCTGAACATTTCCTTTGCTTCTCCTCCACTCTATATTTTGTAAATGCAAATAATTGTTCCTTCTTCGTTCACAAAGCTCCATTGAACTCGTAAAGTTGTGAATGAGACAGACGCGAAGGTGTGAAAACCTCGGTCATAAGAAATGCTTGCGTAAAAAAAGGACAGAGATATGCTCATGCATTGTTTTCATCGCACTCTGGTTATATAGCTACCTCTCAATCATTGTGGAATGGCCACACCTGCAACACCCTGCAGTGTGGCAGCACGACCATTAGGCATGGTTGTGAATATTTATTTATAGCATCCGTAACCCATTAGTTCATCACATTTACATGCACAACGCTGCAGCGGCTCCTTCGATTGGTCTATCAATGAAAACATGTCTTGACAAAAGCGTTCCTGGCCAGGATGTTTAAGACCAAAGGATACCAAAGTACTTAAGTCTCACAACGCAATCGGCTATTTTTTGGCTAATGCTCCTCCCAGAATATGGATGCTGGGGACGGGTTCAAGTGGTTGAGTGGTTAATTAATAATGTATTTTGTAAGTTTGAGACGCCAAATTTCTCTTTTGGAGCTTAAGGGGTTGAACTACTAACCCCTGTTCTCTTGCATTGGTAACCCCTGTTTTCTTGCCTTGGTAACCCCTGTTCTCTTGCATTTGTAACCCCTGCTGTCTTGCATTGGTAACCCCTGTTCCCTTACATTTATAACCCCTGTTTTCTTGCCTTGGTAACCCCTGTTCTCTTGCATTTATAACCCCTGCTGTCTTGCACTGGTAACCCCTGTTCTCTTGCATTGGTAACCCCTGTTTTCTTGCATTGGTAACCCCTGTTTTCTTGCATTGGTAACCCCTGTTTTCTTGCATTGGTAAGCCCTGTTTTCTTGCATTGGTAACCCCTGTTTTCTTGCATTGGTAACCCCTGTTCTCTTGCATTGATAACCCCTGTTCTCTTGCATTGATAACCCCTGTTCTCTTGCATTGATAACCCCTGTTCTCTTGCATTGGTAACCCCTGTTCTCTTGCATTGATAACCCCTGTTCTCTTGCATTGATAACCCCTGTTCTCTTGCATTGATAACCCCTGTTCTCTTGCATTGGTAACCCCTGTTCTCTTGCATTGGTAACCCCTGTTCTCTTGCATTGATAACCCCTGTTCTCTTGCATTGGTAACCCCTGTTCTCTTGCATTGATAACCCCTGTTCTCTTGCATTGGTAACCCCTGTTCTCTTGCATTGGTAACCCCTGTTCTCTTGCATTGATAACCCCTGTTCTCTTGCATTGGTAACCCCTGTTCTCTTGCATTGATAACCCCTGTTCTCTTGCATTGGTAACCCCTGTTCTCTTGCATTGGTAACCCCTGTTCTCTTGCATTGGTAACCCCTGTTCTCTTGCATTGATAACCCCTGTTCTCTTGCATTGGTAACCCCTGTTCTCTTGCATTGATAACCCCTGTTCTCTTGCATTGATAACCCCTGTTCTCTTGCATTGATAACCCCTGTTCTCTTGCATTGATAACCCCTGTTCTCTTGCATTGGTAACCCCTGTTCTCTTGCATTGATAACCCCTGTTCTCTTGCATTGATAACCCCTGTTCTCTTGCATTTATAACCCCTGTTCTCTTGCCTTGGTAACCCCTGTTCTCTTGCATTGATAACCCCTGCTGTCTTGCACTGGTAACCCCTGTTCTCTTGCACAACTTGATGAGAGGTGGTGTTTTTGCAGTGATGTGTATGTAGTGGTACATTCTACATGTGCCGCACGCATGTGCATTATTGGCTTGTTGACTTCAGCCTGGCAGCTGCTTTGAGAAGGGCAATGCTGGCACAGCAACATTAAGGGTCCACGGCTTTGATGGAAAAGGTCTATATATAGAATTAAAAGGGGGGCAGAGGACCTGCTCCCTTGGCACTTAGCGTGCGGGGTGGTGCTGAGGAGTGCTATGCACTGTCTCCTGCCCTTATTCACGGAGGAACCTCCTGTGTTGAGGATCTATGAGAATGCATCTGTGATCTCCAAGTCCCCTTGGATCAGCTGATTGTGTGTTGTTTTTTTGTTTTTTTGGCAGTGGCCAAATCAATCCTGTCAAGTGACTTGTAGCGTGAAATCTGAACCCGAGTGTGAGTAATCCAAAAACCTGGCCACTGGTGAGGTTTCTATTTTCTGTTGCGACAACGCACGTCAGGCTGTTACTATATCAATGGTTCCCAACCTGAACCTGGGGAGGATCACAGGGGTTGTGTGAGGCCTCGTCTGTTTGGAGCTAGTCCAACATTAACCCATTGAGACCTGAAGCCGATTCTACATGTCTCCTAAATCTCAACAGTATTCTGAAAAACCTATGTTTCTACATCAGTGGTGCTCAATCTTTTTCATGTCAAGGACCCCCAAAATTATATGCATTTGGCCGCAGACCCCCATCAAAATATGTTGTTCCAGGGGACCCCCCAGAAGCAAAGATTTGAGTTAAAAATGTTCGCTATAAAAATACACATATTCAAAGATTTGCACACATTTTCACGTTTTTTCAAAAATAGCATATCTACAAGTTCATAGCGCGGCACTCGGTGCCGCGCTATGAGCTTGTATATCAGCTATTTTTGAATAGCCAAAGTGTAAAATAATGCTTTTTAGCTCAAATCTAAAAATGACACAATTCCAGGTCTTAATGGGTTAAGACCGGGAACGCATCCGTGTGTCATTTTAAGATTTCTTTGGGCTATTCACAAATAGCATATCTACAAGCTCATAGCGCTGCACCGAGTGCTATGAGAAGAGAGTTTACTATGAGCTTGTAGATCTGCTATTTTTGAAAAATTATGAAAATGTGTGCACATCTTTGATATATTTATATATTTTTAAGAAAACATCTTTAACTCAAATCTTTGCTTCTGGGGGGGTCCCTGGAACAAAACATTTTGAAATGGGGGTCTGCGGCCAAATAGTGTACATTTAATTTTGGGTGGTCCTTGACATGAAAAAGGTTTTAAGCACCACCGATATTATAGCAACAGTATTATAGTAACAAAAGTTAAGAGATTTAGGAGATATTTGTAGAATCCCCCAGAAGCAAAGATTTGAGTTACAAATGTTTGCTTTAGAACATATATATATATATATTCAAAGATTTGGGCACATTTTCAAGATTTTTCAAAAATAGCAGATCTACAAGCTCATAGCGCGGCACTCGGTGCCGCGCTATGAGCTTGTAGATCTGCTATTTTTGAACAGCCCAAAGAAATCTTAAAATGACACCATACACATATACACAATCTATTATCCTGTCATTTTAGCATAGCTACCTCCCACATGTAATGCCGCTGCGAAGCACACTAATAACATTGTTAGAACAAACGTTACACCACTTTCAAACTGGCATCCCCGTTGTCGTCAGAAATGGTCACAAATAGTCGACATTCCTTCGAAACCTGTCAAACATGTTCAAAAATAGCCAATCTACAAGCTCACACAATGCACCACACGACTCATCAAACGAGAGCTATGTGGGCTTTAAAGGGATATTTCACTTTCAAACACATTTTGGGTCATTTTATCGTCAACTCAGGCTTTCGTGAGCCCCCCAGACAGTTTTTAAGTTGCTTGATTCAGTATTTAGATGTTTGACATTCATTTTATCAGACACGCCCCCTTCCTATACAAACCCATTATAATTTCAAACTCCATTTTTAACATGTTAGATTCATCAAAAACACTCGTCCTTGGTTCTGGTGACTCATCCTGCCCTCCAAATATGTGAGGGGCCGTGTTTTTTCGATAACTTTTTTCATTTGTGCAAAACTTTATATATATATATATATATATATATATATATATATATTCTACAAATGTCTTCTAAATCCTAACCGTTTTTTTTTTTAAAAACGTATGTTGCTATATCCGTGGTTCTCAGATGTTTTCATGCCAAAAGGATATGTATTCGGCCGCGGACTCCCATCTCAAAACATTTTGTTCCAGGGACCCCCATGAAGCAAAGATTTGAGTTACAAATGTTTGCTTAAAAATATATATATATTCAAAGATTTGCACAAATCTTCATGAAAAAAATAAATACATGGCAGATCTACAACTTGTAGATCTGCTATTTTTGAATAGCCAAATAAATCTAAGATGACAGAGATGCGTCCCTGCATTGAATGGGTTGAACATTGGCCGCATATCCTTAACTCCCTTTCCTACCATTTAGACCCCGATTCTTAACACATTGACTGCCAGAGTTAATTCCAAATTTACCCCCTTGGCTGCCAGCGATTTGCGTGTTTTTTTGTTTTCTCTATTTTCTGCATTTAAATACATTTAAGTTTCTCAGGCCATGGTTTTGAACACATACGACGATCGACCAGCAGAGCGCAGCAAAATGACACCCTCGATGACTCGCTGACTCCCCCCCCCCCTCCCTCCAGGCTCAAACAGTCAAAACAACATGAACCGGATGTGATTGTCTTCGACAATCTCTGATCGGCTTGTGATACGATGTGATACACGACGACGATGCCTGATCGTCACCCGGACCAAAGAAAATAAAAGGGGAGCTTTCCCTTTGTATTTTATAGCGTGTCCAAAAAAGGGGTTTTCTCTATTCTGGACGAAAATGACCGGAGAAAAACGATGTGACCCGGAAACGAAATTTTTTTTTTACATCCGGCTTTGGGTGTAAAAGGCGGAAAACGAAAGTGATCATGAAAAGTAAACAGACCCGCGCGATCACAGATGAAACCAATGAAAATAGCTAATATCGAGTTAATTCGATGTAGGCACGCAAGCGATGGGATTCTAATATCGAGTTAACTCGATCTAGGCAGTCAATGTGTTAAAGGCATTGTAGGGAACATTAAGCCTAAATTTAAGAAATATTTATATATATATTTTTTGCATTTTTTCCCCTCTATCAGCCACTATATAATGATGCTGGGGTGTTTTCCTGCATTGAAACACAGTACTCTTTCTGAAAACCGTATTTTCCCTGCATTGTTTATGTTTGTGCAGTTCGTTTCCCGGCCACCAGGGGGTGATGCCTCCATAGACTTCCTTACGTCCCGGACAAACATAACAACAACAACAACAATAGGGAAAATAGGGTTTTCAGAAAGAGGGCTGTGTTTCAATGCAGGAAAACACCCCAGCATCATTATATAGTGGCTGATAGAGGGGAAAAAATGCAAAAAATATATATATAAATATTTTTTAAATTTAGGCTTAATGTTCCCTACAATGCCTTTAAAAACTGAGCTAGCCTTCTAAATCCTAACAGTTTTCGGAAAAAACTTATGTCGCTATATGCATTTATAGCAAATCCCACAGACGCTGTCCCGGATTGAATGGGTTATTCCAGCCCTCAGATCAGCCCCGTCACGCTTCTAAAATCTTGCATAAATGTGCTCAAATCAAAATAAATCATAATTCATACATGCATTTGGCAGAGTAATCTGCTTTTGGTAAATTCGCATCAATCTGGTCAGTTCCTTGAGTTCTTTGATAAACCCTTACGGTCCATTTGGTTTCATTTGTACACTCTCAGAGTTAAATCACCACTGGGTATTAGTATAGATTGGGGTCCCAGAGATGAAAGGCATCATATCGTGGCCTCATGCATATCATTGCTGTGGGGCAGCAACCTCTTATCTCCGTATTTTAACTTTTTGTGTTTTTTTTGTTTGTTTTTTTGTAAACCCATCGAGACTTGAAGCCGATTCTACATGTCTCCTAAATCTCAACAGTATTCTGAAAAACGTATGTTTCTATATCAGTGGTGCTCAATCTTTTTCATGTCAAAATGATATGTATTTGGCCGCAGACCCCCATCAAAATATTTTGTTCCAGGGACTCCCAGAAGCAAAGATTTGAGTTCAAAATGTTCGCTTTAAAAATATATATATATTCAAAGATTTGCACACATTTTCACGATTTTTCAAAAATAGCAGATCTACAAGCTCGTAGCGCGGCACTCGGTGCCGCGCTATGAGCTTGTAGATCTGCTATTTTTGAATAGCCCAAAGTGTAAAATAATGCTTTTTAGCTCAAATCTAAAAATGACACAGTTCCAGGTCTCAATGGGTTAGCACCCTACTTGATCATACATACATACGTCACACAAAAGCATCAAAAGTAGCAGATCTACAAGCTTGAAATGCCTATATGCCTATATATGAGGCCGACTGACTTGTGGGGGTTGTAGAAAAAAAAGAAAGAGAAAAAAAAAAAAAACCTGCATATTGCGACCCATAGAACCGGTTGGTCTGTGGCCCCAAAATGGGACCGTGGGCCTAAGTTTGGGAAACTCTTGCAAGAAAGTGTTTTTTAAAAAAAAGGGCCTCAGAGAGAGAATGGTCCCGTGATATTGGTCAGGGGACTGAGCGGAGCCATGCTCTGACAATGTGTTTTCAACATGTACACAGAGAGCTCTCATTGTTCCTAAGCGGTGAATGGCCTCTCATTCAAATGCTAATCAAAAAAAGGCCTTTGGGAAATGGGAGAGAGAGGGGAGGGGGGGGGGGGGGAGCCACGAGTCAGAAATGTGTGCTTGTCTTTTTCATTTTGTTCAATAATTCCTTCATCCGTCTGGTTTGCTACCAGCGTCGTCATCAAAGCATAGGATGATGTCATCTGGGATTAGGAATCAGTATCAGCTTGTTCAATTAGAGCAGTGGTTCTCAAACTTTTTCGTGCCAAGGACGCCCAAATTAGTATATATTTGGCCACGGACCCTCATCTGAAAATGTTTTGTGCCAGGGACCCCCTCTGGTCCATGGTGATACACCCACCGAGTTTGGAGTCGACCAGTCGGGCGGTTCTCGAGATACGCGAAAGACACACACATATAGGCACACATGGGAGATTTGTGCATAAATACTGCATTTCTCATCTTTCTCTCTGTAGAGCAGTGGTTCTCAAACTTTTTCATGTCAAGGACCCCCAAAATTATATTGTATTTTAATGGCCGCGGACCCCCATCTCAAAATATTTTTGTTCCAGGGACCCCCAGAAGCAAAGATTTGAGTTGAACAAAAACATACATATTCAACGGTTTGCACAAGTTTTTAACGATTTTTCAAAAAATAGATCTACAAGCTCATAGCACGGCAAGTGCCACGCTCTGAGCTTGTAGATCTGCTATTTTTGAATAGCCAAAGTATAAAACATGGTTAAAACATTAAGACCTGGAACGCATCCGTGTCACTTTAGATATCTTTGGCTATTCAAAAATAGCAGATATACAAGCTCACAGCGCGGCACCGAGTGCTGCGCTGTGAGCTTGTATATCTGCTATTTTTGAAAAATCGTGATTTTTTTTTTCGAGATTCTTTTAAAAAAAAACTGTTTTTTTTTTTTAGAATCGCCTCAGGTCTTAACATAAACCGCTCTAACTACAACATGGCGGCTCCGTTTGACACGTGGTTTTCAAAGCTCGAACCAGGCAGAGTAGTATTAAATAATTTTTCTTTTCTTTCTCTACTACGACGACCCCGTGCGTGTAATGATGAGCCGATCTCCGTGAGGATGGCGGACACGGATAATATTCCATGATTTTTCAAAGGTACAGTAAAATGGCTGTCTTTGCTGGCAGCAGTGCTTCACTATTACACTATTGATGATCTGGCAGTCATAGTTAAGAACATTCATTTTAAGTACAATTTTGAGGTATTTGTACTTGAGTATTTCCTTTTTCCAATACTTTTACTTCTTCTCCACTACATCTCAGAGGCAAATATTGTACTTTTACTCCACTACAATTATTTTTACTAGTTACTTTTCAGATTATGATATTATGAAACATACATTAACCACTTTAGCCCTATTCTATACATCTACAGGCTCACAACGAGTCGCATCGCGACGCGTTGTGAGCCTGTAGATCTGCTATTTTCAAACATTTTAGTAATACTTTTGGTACTTCACACATCGGGTGCCAGAGGTTTATTAAAATATTATACGTTCAGTGCCTGCATATCTTCCATCCACTTACGTTGATACGTTTCATGCTGTAGAAGCCCCGACGCGGAAGTGCATGTAAACAGAGCGTGCGTGCGAGACGGCGGAGGGTCCCGACTAACGCCTGGAACAATAATATTTCTAACGCGATCCTCCATTGCAGAGTGACCGCCTATCGAAAACGGCTCGCTTCCTCCACGTTAAAAAGAAATGGAGATATTAAGCTTTTAGTCAAGGAAGTTAACATTGGAAAGGCCAACCGGAGGGATTTTCGACATGGATCCACATCCGGCCTCTCCTTCTCAAAAACTCCTTGGATGATCCCAAAGTTTCGTTTTAGCGCCCCACGTGGGCCCCACATACAAAAACAAAATTGGGTCAAAAACGGTCCGCACCGTTTTCGGCACACAATGTGTTAAGTACATTTTTTTTTTTTGTTTGGATTCTCAAAAACGGTCCGGACAGTTTTTGGCACACAATGTGTTAAGTACATTTATTTTTTTTTTACTTGCCAGGAAGGATGACGCCATCATATTTCCGCTGGAACCAGCCTATAGACTCCTCCTTGCCGATACGGTGCTCGGAACCTATTCGGCCTCCCTTCTGCTTCTTGTCGACGACGCTGAAACCGGGTCGACCCAGGACCACGTGGAAGTCCAGTCCGTAGATGCCGATGCCGGGGTCGTACTTGATGCCCAGGTCGATGTGCTCCTGGATGCCGAAGCCCAAGTTCCCCGTGTCGGAGAAGTTGTGCTTCCTCAGCTCGTACTCGAGCACCTTGAGTCCTTTCTCCAGGACCTCCTCGGCCTTGGCGCCGCGGACGGTGCAGTGGACGGCGATCTTCTCGTTCCGGCGGATGCCGAAGGAGCGCACGGTGTAGCGGGCCTTGGAGAAGACGGGGATCTGTCCCGTGAGCTGCTCCAGCACCTTGGCGGCGCGGGTCAGCCGGTCGCCGCTCTCCCCCGCGCAGATGTTCAGGCAGAGCTTTTGAACGCGAAGCTCTTTCATGGGGCTCTCCTTCTCGCCCCGGTGGTCCGCCATGTTTGATCACTGAAGGAGGCTTTATTGGTCTGTTTAACAGGGTTTCTGCTGTTTTCCTTTTACAAGGCAACTTTAGTGGTACCTGGATGACTCCAAACAGCTGGGGATTGATTCCCTTCGATAGCTTTTCTACGCATCTAATGGTTTCCTTGACTGTTACAGTATTTATTTATATAAAAAAAAAAAAAAAGCATCATCGGGTGACATCAATACCACACCATCGGCTGTGACGTCACCCTCCGCCTGTCACACATCTTCTGTTCAGGCTCATTTCCCATTATGGCGTCCTCCGATCCTTCGTAAATGCACTGACACCATCCATTATTAAACTTTAATGGATGATTAAATGATGTGTAACACTGGTTTCGTTCAAAAATGACCTGAAAAAAACACTTGTCAGGAAACCTGTTCAGAAATCCAACCAGGCGCAACTACTCATGCGTCTGGTTGACTACGGCCCTCTGACTAGGCCAGGAGTTTGGGAGGATTTAAAAGTAGTTATTGCTCAGATCTGTGCCTTATTGTCTCCGTGGAGAGTATGTTTTCACTTTGTCCGTCCGTGTGTGTGTCCGTCCAGCTCCATACATGGGCACATGGTCTGTGAACACCTAACATTGGTCAAGCTTCACGTGACATCACAATATGTAATATAAATAGGTAAGACTGGCGGAGACCTGTGCTCCGAGGAGCACATTTTCTAGCATGGTTTTTATTTACTTCACAAATACAAACATACAATAACACACCCAGCAGCCAGTCGTGCTGCTAAGCGGCCAGTCAAACCACTACCATAGTTTAACTTCAACCAAAAGGGGAGATAGATGTGATTCTCCCATCTTTCTTGTACATATAGTGTATTTGTTGATGATATGGATTTTTGGGTACATTTTGTTTGCTTTGTTGATTAATTGAATATATAGGACCACGATGGAAACAAGTCCCCATGGACTTTTTTGTGTTATCCTTTTAGCCTTAATGTCTTACTGTACCTTGTGCTGACTAATAAAGTATTCAACCAATCAAAAAAACACATGAAGTTAGTCGAACAGGCCGAACATGCCGTCATCATCATCAGACCCCTCGGAATCGTCCTTCACCTCCTCCTGGGAGGCAACAACAGCAGCAGCAGTTTCAGGCGCTGCATCCGGAGCTGCAGCCGCAAAGACCCGGCTGGTCGGGTCAGCCAGGTATGCTTTAAGCTCATCTGCCAGGGGGTAGGAGTAATCCGTCTCCAGAGCCACAGAGAGGATATTCTTGTAGACGTTTCTGTACGAGAAGCTGCCGGAGGCCAGGGTAGGGTAGTTGATCTCCAGACAAACGGACGCCACGTTCCTCACGCTCTCCAGGTAGCTGTCTAGCAGAGCCTCGTCGGTGATGTCCAGCACCTCGGGGCCGTAGACGGTGCCGTTGTCGCACACCCACTGGATGTCCAGGCCGTACGAGAAGGGCGAGATGTTCAGCATGTTGAGCAGCGTGGCCTCGCTGGCGCCCACCCTGCTCCCGGTCTTGATCAGACCCACGTCGCTCGTGATCTCGATGGTCCCTCGGGAGATCTTGGTGGTGATTCCCAAAGCCTGGAAGAAGTTGGTCTTCTCGGGGCCCAGGCCGGTGTTCTGGGCCGGCACGGTCACGTCGCACGGGGCGACGGCTCCGGCGCGGGCGTTAGCCGGCACTTTGTTCTCCAAGAGCATGTCCCTGACTTCGGTCAGGTCCTCCTTGGTGAAGACGAAGCCCACGTTGCCTCGGATGAGTGGCAGCAGCATTCCCCACGCGGAGTTGTTCCCGTCTTTGATGGCTTTGCGCATGATGGTGTTTTTGCCCATCAGCACCACGGCCTTGTCGCGCAGAGACCTACGGATCGTTTGAATTTGCCTGGAACCCACGTTGTCGCAACCCACGATGAAGCATTTTGGGTGTTCGGTGAGCAGGTCGATGAACTTCTTAAAATAGGTGGCCTTCCACGTGCGTCTGTCTTCCCTGGGCATCTTTGCAGTGCTTCACGGATTGCTTTTAAAGACGGTTTAAAGACAAGGTTGTTCACTCACGGTTGCGATTGCTCTCGACTAAGTGACCCGGTACGTCGGTTCATATATACCCTTTTTGTGCCTATGTCATTGATGACGTAATAGTAGTCGGACTTTCAAATACAGGCTATTCTATATTTGGAAAAGAAAGCCTGGTTTCTGTTCCAAACAATTCGGTGTAGAGCCCGCCTACTATGGTAACATTCACAAACACGCACGCACACACGCACACGCACACACACACACACACACACACGGGAACGCTCCAACCAACACAATTGGCTATGTGCATGCATTGCGCCCTCCAGGTGAAACTCGTCACTGTCAGGTGACTGGAAGCAGCCGCCAATGACCTGTGTATCACAGTCAGCGAGACCAGCGGCTGCTATACAAATAAACTGGCATTGCACCCTCCCTCCCCCCCCCAAGACCAACAGTAGGGGTTGGCAGTGACAGGGACTATATATCGTTGGTGTCGGGCAGAAACCTCCATATTCTCCATATTCTAACTTTTTGTGATTTTTCGTACATTTAACGTCCCTACTTGATCATACTGCAGCGTCACACAAAAGCATCCAAAAGTAGCAGATCTACAAGCTCGAAACGCGGCGCGAAGCGACGCGTTTCGAGCTTGTCGATCTGCTACTTTTAACGCTTCTGACTTTGAATACTGAAAAAGGAACAGTTCTGGATATGAGGTTTCCACCCGACAGAGACGACATATAGTGTACATGGGGGAATTTAATGACTTAAAGGGGCTACACCATGAATTTCATTTTTTTTAGGTTTTTAGTATTTTTTGAGCTCCCCAGTGTCTCTTGTACCCAAAAAAATATATTTTTTTAACATTCAGTCATTCATGCTCATTTCATGGATTTCCTGAATGGGCGTGTCTGAACAGGCCATTTCAGAATGGCTGTGCAAGTGATGTCACTTGCACAGATTTTGCATTGACGATGGCCAGACAGAATTGCTCAGTAGCTCCCCCCTGCTCAATAGGACGTTTTGGTATTGCAGCTGAAAAAGCTTGGAATGACAGACAGTCAGATTGTGAGAAAACATATCTGGATGTTTTTTAGGCTTACAACCTGTTTAAAACGTATTAGGGGGCAATATTTATATATAATATATTTTTTTTAAATTCATGGTGTAGCCCCTTTAAATTGGGGAGAAAATGGAAAAGATCAAAAAGCTATTGATCAATGAAAAAACTAACATTAAAAAGGTATGGGATCCTTGCCATCTCACCCTCGATTATGCATTTCTCAACTATAGCCAAATTGTCACCCTGCCCACACCTAGGAGCGTGTTCTGTTTTATTGACTAGCTGTTGTCCCTGGCTCAGAACTCAAAGCCAGGATCCCCTTAGAAGACCCCGGTCGGTAAAAGCTTGTCAGTCCCCGTTTGTCCTGTCCACTGATTAGCCTTTTAATTCATTGATTTCTCAACGTCGGGTTCCACCAGTGGTGGAAAAAAGTACTCAAATGTTTTACTTAAGTAAAAGTATCAATACTGCAATGAAGAAAGACTCTGTTACAAGTAAAAGTCCGGAATTCAAAATTTACTTGAGTAAAAGTACAAAAGTATTGCCATCAAAATGTACTTAAAGTACCAAAAGTAAAAGCACTCAAATATTTGAAAATAGCAGATCTACAACACACAACGCGTCGCGATGCGACACGTGAGCTTGTCGATCGGCTATTTTCAAATAGCCTATGTATAAAATAGGGCTAAAGGTTGGTTAATTTATGTTTCATAATATAATAATTTATATCTGAAAAGTAACTAGTAACTAAAGTTTTCAAATCATTGTAGTGGAGTAAAAGTACAATATTTGCCTCTGAGATGTAGTGGAGTAGAAGTATTGGAAATTGGAAATACTCAAGTAAAGTACAAATACCTCAAAATTGTACTTAAGTAAATATCTATCACCACCTCTCATCTACATGTATATACTCTATCCCTCCATTAATCTGCCTGATCATCTGCCTTTTTATCCTAAACACTTTTAGTGCAGCATTCTTCTTCAGCGATTAGTGTTGCAACACAGACACATGGGCATGTGTGTGTGTGTGTGTGTGTGTGTGTGTGTGTGTGTGTGTGTGTGTGTGTGTGTGTGTGTGTGCACACACAACATGTGCTCATGTATGTGCATGTGAAAGCGTGCACATATCAGAGAAATGCCGACGTAGCGAGTGTGGATGAGTCACTAATTAACACCCTGAAATGCAGCTGAAAGCAACAGCTAACATGTCCCACCTTTATCTACTAGAAGTCAATTCTTAATTGGTGAAATGTATGATTAATAGCAAAAATGCAACCTTGTGACAGTATTGGAAGAATAACTCAGATTCTTTACTAAAGTAAAAGTATCGATATACTCTGTTTACAAGTAAAAGCCCTGTATTCAAAGTTTTACTTGAGTAAAAGCACAAAAGTATGGGCATCAAAATATACTCACAGTAGCAAAAGTAAAAGTAGTCATTGTGCAGAATGTCCCCACAGTATTTTTTGGTTGTTGTCATTGCAAATGTATTTTCAAATGGCCTTTTATTTTGAGATATTTGTACTTGACTTGAGTCAAGTACAAATATCTCAAAATAAAAGTACAGTACTTAAGTAAATGTACTTAGTTACTTTCCACCACTGCAAAGTGCAAACTACACAGTGCTGCTTCAAGTACAGCACTTAAGTAAATGTACTAAAGTTACTTTCCACACATCTTAATAATTCAAAAGGAGAAGATGGTAACTCACTGATGTCTTCCTCGTGATAGATGACAGAGTGATACGGCACGCTCCTCTCTTTGAAGTAGCGCTCAGACGGCTCGACGTAGTACGTGCCTTGATGAGTCTGGATGAAGCCCTCAAAGCGCCCGTCGAGCACAGACCCGTGGGTGAGGGTGCCCTTTTCACCTGAACAAAACACACATGAAGAGGAGATTAGTTTACCCATTAAGACCTGAGGTCACGTCTAAAAAATTCGGAAAAAAATATATTAAAAATATTTTCACGATTTTTCAAAAATAGCCAAAGAAATCTAAAGTGACACAGATGCGTTCCAGGTATTAATGGGTTAAAATCGTTCACTGCCACTGACGTAAAAAACATATATATTTTTTCCGATTACCAATACTGCCACTGACGTAAAAAACGTAATTTAAAAATACACAGAACCCAAGATATCGTGATCCGAAGATTTGCTGCTCCATTCACTTCTTGGTTAACTTATATCACCTATAAAATCCTGTATCTCGGCTCCTGTGTACATTTTTTTTTACTATGTATTTTTGTCCGAGACATACTATTTTCAAAGGCGTATAAAAGCAAACGGAAGTTTGCAATGACATTTTTTTCTTTTTTGGCGTAAGCACAGTGAAACCCTCTGTGATTAGCAACCATCATAGTCCATGAGCCAGAGCCCCAAAATTGAGCAATGATTATCGAAAGAGTGGGCAAAACCAAACCTATATTAAATTGTTCATAGGGTCAATACGAGTAAATAAATATATGATAACCTTTCCACAGGAGTAGCTTTTTCATGGTTATCACACATTTTGTTATTTTCCCCATACGTACATGACAGGTTAAAAAATTACAACATTTAAAAAAGAGTTATCATAATGAAACTTCCTGAGTTGATTACTTACATGAAGACAATGATTTATCATATTACAAGTTTTCTGAAATCGTATATTTAAATATGCAAATTAGGCATTAGGAAAATATGCCCACATTTGCATAACTTTCCTGAATCAACATTGGAACATTGGACAAAGCCAGAGTCAACATACTTATTTCATTTTGTTAAGATGTCGGAGTCAAAGGTTTTTAACGAGGGAATATTCAATATCTGGCTCAATTTTGGGGCTCTGGCTCATGGACTAAATGCCTAATTTGCATATTTAAATATACAATTTCAGAAAACTTGTAATACGATAAATCATTGTCTTCATGTAAGTAATCAACTCAGGAAGTTTCATTATGATAACTCTTTTTAAAATGTTGTCATTTTTTCACCTGTCATGTACATATGGGGAAAATAACAAAATGTGTGATAACCATGAAAAGCTACTCCTGTGGAGAGGTTATCATATATTTATTTACTCGTATTGAACCTATGAACAATTTAATATAGGTATGGTTTTGCCCACTCTTTCTATAATGAAATCTTGTCTGGCTCAAGGACTATCAGGGGATCGATCATACTGGAGATAAATATTCTGTGACTACTTCAAAAGGTAAGAAAATCGAAACATCGCTGGCAGTGGGTGCACGAAGCCAGAAATAAGTCTGGCAGTGAAAGAGTTAAAAAAAATATTCTTCATAGCAGAAGTTCTCAAACTTTTTCATGTCAAGGAATCCCCAAATGTGTATGTAGTAGGCCGTGGACCCCTTCATCTGAAACGGTTTCATGCCAGGGGACCCCCGGGAAGAGAAGATTTATGTTAGTTTGTGCACATCTTTTGAAAAATATTTAATCATTTTGAATATTTTACATAAATCTTCTCCTCTGAATATTTGTGTTCTTTTTAAATGCTTAAAAAGAACATGCTTTTTAAGCATTTAACATACTGTAGGCTCGACGCACGCACGCACACCCACGTGCACGCACACCCACGTGCACGCACACCCACGTGCGCGCACACACACACACACACACACACACACACACACACACACATAAATAAGGCATTTTATTTCATTTAATTTATGCACATTGTTTGAAAAATATTGAAAATGTTAGGAAAACGTTCTCTTCTGAAGATTTATGTTCTTTTTAAATGCTTAAATTCTCTTTAATCTTTTTAAGAATTTAACAATGCACACACGCACGCAGGCACGCACACAGCATTTTATTTAATTTCAGGGTTTAATATTGCTTATTAATAATGGAGGAGACAGATAACTGATATTTCTGGGAGATATTTGTGGTAAATATTAAATGTCTTTCAGTAAAGATGAATAGTAACACAAACTCTACCACAAAGCTTCCTCTAAATATTAGGTTTGATTCAAAACATTAAACGTATTACATAAAAGTATTACATTAAAACACAATCAAATCATGTGGATCCAGGGACTCAAATGGGAATAACAGAGAACTGCTGTCTATGATATATTCATGAGATAGGCCTATATGACTCCATATTTGGGCAACGTTTCAGCCTGATTGAGCCCCATTGACTTACATTAGAGTTCTCAAATAGGCCCTATGCACAGCAGCCATAATGTAAGACATTCACAGGTGTTATCAATGATACTAATGAAGGCTCTGTTCCATTCTGGTCAGATGGAGTCAGGGTGCTGATATTGTGCATGTTGGCTCACTGGAAACACTCCCAAATGGCCCTTTACGGGTGTGTAACTCTGAGAGTGTACAAATGGAACCAAATACACTCTCAGAGTTATGGGGGTCGTGGAAATCTGGGAACTACTGTGCTACATTAAATGGAACAGAGCCTTCATTAGTATCACTGGTAACACCTGTGAAGGAAGCGATAATATGGCTGCTGTGCATAGAGCCTATTCTACCCGAATGTTTTTTCTTCTTCTTTTTTTTAATAACATATTTTGAAATTCTGTGCTGACGGCGCTGACTGGCTGGCGTTAACTTGCACTGTGCTGCTCAGGGCTCAAGCAGCAGAGCGAGAGAGAGTAAAAAAAAAACGATCCCAAAACACACTCACCCCCATTCATTTAGCGGACAGAGGCCGCCGGATTAGACCTGGGGCGAGTGCGTTTTGGGACGAGCGTTCTGTGATTTCATTCACCGCTTGTTTACAAGTCGAATTTGGGGAAACAAAATAATTAGGAGCTCAAAAACATAATGAGAGAGAGGATACAAGAGATATCTGTGCAACAGCTGCAAAGTGTGCATATTTAAGCAAGTATTTTAAAACAGTGAAACCTACCGAGGAAAAAGAAACAGAAAGTGATCATTTCTGCGACTCCAGTACAAAAACCCACGGCAAATAAAGTCGGTCTACACCAGCCTTCAACAATAGCGGTACATTCAGTGGTCAGGTTCGTTCAGAAATCAATTGAAGAAACCAGGAGCGAGCTTTCCATATAGCCACGCGCGAGAACGTGCATACACGCAGTACACTACACATGTGTCGTTGTTTACGTCGTCAGATGGTTTTAATTTGAAGGTTTAACAGGATGTTCGATGTGTTTTTGTGAGTTAAGATAACTGACCGGCGTGCTCTATGCCGGCGCGCTGTGTTAAGTTACACAAGTGGCGGAAACAGTGCTCTCTGATTTCCACAATAAAATGTTATCCACCCGCGTTTAGTTCAGTATTATAATATTTTTCACCCAACACGTGTAAACTTAAGCTAATAGGTTAACAACAGTCTCGAGTCGGTCTCAGACAGTAAGGGGGGGAGAGGAGACAGACACTCGGTCGAGAGAGGCAGAGAAATGCAGACGATTCATTGCATTGCAGAGAGGTGTGTCCGTGAGCAAGACAAGGATTTAACTTAATTTAAATCAGCACAGTGTAAGTTAACGTCAGTCAGCGCCGTCAGCGCCATCTTCTTAATAGATAAATACACATTCAGAACAGAATAATATTTTTTTTTTTAAATATAAAAAAAATAAAAAATCATATTTATTTGTTTTCCTTTTTTTTTCCCTTGTTTTTTCAGGCTTTTGGGCCTAACATGACGGTAATACTCGGGTTCGGGCCGAGCCTTAATTTTCAGACTCTAACTTACATTAACATGAATTTCCCAGTCTAAATGGGTTAAGACATGATTAGGGTAGGGATGCAGCAGTTAATCTATATTATCTCTGTCGGTTGGAAACCAATATGTCCAAAACTGGTACTTTCAGGATTCATAATTCAAAAATTTAGCAAAAGTAGCAGAGAAACACAAAAAGTTAGAATAAGGAGATAAGAGGTTCATGCCCGACAGCAATGATATACATTTTAATTAAATACATGTAATTGATTATTTAAAAAAAAATGATAATCTATTTTATTTTTGTTTTTGAATAAAAATAAATAAAAAATAAAACTATTTCTCGATTATTTGATTAATCCAAATACTAATCAATAGAATAACCGGTAATTAAATAATGGATAGTTGCAGCCGGACTCATGAACAAGGTACTGTTGTGATCGAGGAATGATTATCATAATCGGATCATTTACACGATTTCTACACGACAATTAAATTTCTGTGGCGTGCAATTCCAGGGAAGCTATAACAAGCTCCAAAACGAGACAGGACCTTGGAAGACACATAAAAGGATAGTCTCCCCACATAAGATTTATCGGTGGCACAGCCAGAAGAATGGAAATCCTGGAACGTCAAAACAATGTGTTTTTAGTAAGCTGCAGGTTTCATTTCTCCCCCAACAAGAGCAAGTGTTTATCCAGGAGAAGGCAATTCAGGGGAAAAACTCACAAAGTAGGGCTATGGGGATAATTTGCATAGATGACAAACTACTCCAAAAAAGAAAAGAAAAAAGGAAGATCAGAGAATGAAGTGACGTATATACGAGGAAAGTGGCTTCCCAGTCCTGGTTAATCCATTCAATCCGGGAACGCATCTGTGTCATTTTAAGATTTCTTGGGGCTATTCAAAAATAGCAGATCTACAAGCTCATAGCGCGGCCGCGCTATGAGCTTGTAGATCTGCTATTTTTGAAAAATCTTGAAAATGTGTTCAAATCTTATATATATATATATATATATATATATTTTAAAGCAAACATTTGTAACTCAAATCTTTGCTTCGTGGGGGGGAGGTCCCTGGAACAAAATATTTTGAGATGGGGGTCCGCGGCCAAATACATTATCTAGAAATGTTTTCTAAATCCAAACAGTATGTCGCGATATCAGCGGTGCTCCCACTTTTCCATGTCAAGGGCACCCAAAATGTTATGTATTTGGCCACGGACCCCCATATCTCATAATATGTTGTTCCAGGGACCCCCAGAAGCACGGATCGGAGTTAAAAATGTTTGCTTTAACCATGCTGGAGACAGTGTGGCCACATGGAAGCGGGTCACGCTCACATATTCTGGAAATGTCCCAAAATTCAAAAATATTGGCGAGATATTCACGCCACCATAGAGACTGTTCTTGGTTTTGAGATACCTCAGACCTGTACCTTGATGTTGTTGGGAAATATTCCTGAAGATTTCTTGACACAGGACAAATATCTAATCAAAATCTTTCTAGCAGCAAGCAAGAAAGCGATCACGCGTCGCTGGTATCAACAGGATCCCCCAACCAAAGACAACTGGATGGACATAATAAGGGAAATATATTCTATGGAAAAACTAACATTCACACTTAGACTACAAGAGGACAAATCACACAAATACTGGGAAAATGGTCTTTACTTTTTCAGCCCATGGACATTGTATAACCAATATGTAACAGAAATAACTAACAATTGTAGAATGCAGCCTTTTTTTTGTGTGTATTTTTTTCTTTTTTCTTTTTAGTGTTATTTTTATTTTATTTGCTTGTGTTTTAGTACTGTTTTTCTGTTTGTTTTTTATTTCAAGTATGTGTATCTGTCTTTTGAAAATGTTTTGTTCCAATAAAAATTGAGTTTAAAAAAAAAATGTTTGCTTTAGAACATATATACTGTATATATATATATTCAAAGATTTGCACGAATTTTCCACGAAAAAAAAAAAAAAAAAAGCTTTAATAGCCAAAGAAATCTCAAAATGACACAGAAGCGTTCCCCGGTCCTAATGGATTAGAAGAAGCCACAGGAAACTGCTTTTATCTCCTCCTCCAGAAGGAAGAAACGCTTCGGTCTCTTGTCTCGTGCATCTTCTCCTGAGGGACCACTATGGCCCGAGTCCAACCAGCCGAGCCTCCAGCCTGCCTGCACTGGCTATCTTAGAGGTTTTTGGGTGGTGTTCTTTTTTTTTCCCAGAGGCAAAACGGCCCAGTTCAGTCTGCTAGGAGGCGTTCTGTTCCATTCCACCACAGAGATAAGCGAGCGAACAACACCAACAGCAGATGCATTCCGTCTCCGTCGGGAGGAAAAACCTCATATCTCCGAAACTGTTACTTTTCGGGAAGTAAAAAAAAACTGCATTAGTAGCAGATATGCAAGCTCGAACTGCTACTTTTCAAGCGTTTGTGTGACGCTGCAGTATGATCAAGTAGGGCGTTAATTTAACCCATTGAGACCTGAAGCCGATTCTACATGTCTCCTAAATCTCAACAGTGTTCTGAAAAACGTATGTTTCTATATCAGTGGTGCTCAATCTTTTTCATGTCAAGGACCCCCAAAATTATATGTATTTGGCCGCGGACCCCCATCAAAATATTTTGTTCCAGGGACCCCCCAGAAGCAAAGATTTGAGTTAAAAATGTTCGCTTTAAAAATATATATATTCAAAGATTTGCACACATTTTCACGAATTTTCAAAAATAGCAGATATACAAGCTCATAGCGCGGCACTCGGTGCCGCGCTATGAGCTTGTATATCTGCTATTTTTGAATAGCCCAAAGTGTAAAATAATGCTTTTTAGCTCAAATCTAAAAATGACACAGTTCCAGGTCTTAATGGGTTAAGAAAAAACACAAAAAGTTTTAAATTTGGAGATAAGAGGTCTCTGCCCGACAGCAACGTGTTTTTTTTTTCCTCCACACAGATCCAAGCAGCTGTTCTTATTCTCCCGGTGGAAAACGACAGCACTTAGCTTCCATATTCCTCTTCTGCAAATATCCCAAGGTTGAAGAGTGCATTAAACAAGGGATAATAAGGGGTAAATACATTGCTGTTGTCAGGCGGAAACCTTGTATCTCCATATTTCAACCTTTTATGTTTTAGGTTTTTTTTGTAAATAAATGCCCTACGTAACGTTGTCATACTACATAGAGTTCTACAATTCTGCCCGAAACCAACCCTACCTAACCCGACGTTTTCGGGCCGGGGGCCCAAAATCTATGCTAATTAGTCGGGCCGGGCCGGGCCGAGCCTCGGGTTCCGTGAAAAAAGGAAAAAATATATATTACCCCCCAAAAAGAAATTTCAAATGCCCCTAGCGGCGTAACGGTAAGGCCGACGGAAATGGCGGTGGATGTGTTGGATGCAGCTTTAAAGTGAACTTTACTCAGGTATCTAGCTTGTCGCCGTCTGACCTTCCTAGCCCGTGTTATTAAAGAAAAATGGGTGACAATGGCCAAACCTCAATCAAAAATGTGGCCATTATCTCTGGAACGGAAGGTCCAATCTGCTCAGTTAAGCACATTATGACACCTTTTCGGGTTTTTGGGCCTAAAATTATGATAATTGTTCGGGCCAGGACTCGGGCCGGCCAGAAAAATTGGGAACAATTGGGAACGCAGGTAAAAGTAATCATTTCAGACATAAAAGGTTTCTGCCCAGCAACCGACATGTCGCTGCCCTCGGCGTCATCCAATGAGGATAAAACGTATAGCAGTGACCATTCGTCTTTTCTTTAGAGTGAAAGGTTATTTGATTCTCTTCAGTGCTAGAAAGCCCCCTTTGCAGCTTGCTTTATTGCTCAATTAATTACACATGACGCACACCTGTGGTTCAGCCAGCCAGATGATTAGTTAATAAATGTCACAGGCGGAGTATTTTGCTAGCGTTGTCATGTTTCAATAAGTCCCTTTTCACAGGCGGGAGCATGAGGTTATCTGTACAGTAGCTGGCACACACTAGTAACACATACTGTATATGAAACTGGGGCCGCAGCTATCCATTATTCTTTTTAAAGTGGTTAAAATCTAAAATGACTGATGCGTTCCCCGTCTTCATGGATTCAATTGTAATAGGACATGTTAAACATTGTAAATGTCCATGCTAAGTAGCACTGTAAGGGGGATGAAGATGTGTCCAAAGGGATCCCAGAGCTTAACACATTGGCTGCCAGAATTATTTATTTATTTTCTACAGTAGACTGCCAGACTTTTTCAATGAAAAAATAAAAGTACTCAGGAGCCGAGATACAGAATTTTTAAGTTTTAAGTAAAAAAGGATGGGAGTCTAAATCTTCGAAAAATCATATCTCCTTGGGGTCAAATCTAAAAAAAAAAAATATATATATATATATATATATATATAGCCAATGTGTTAACACGAGCACACAGGTCACTGCTAATAAACAATGGGCTTATTTCATTTCCTGTTTATCTGACCTCTGTCGGAGACAGGAAGTGATCCAGGAAGGGGGAGGGGCAAGGAGAGGGAGGAGGAAAGGGATGAGAAAGGGAAGGGTGCATGTCAGGGTGACATGTGATAAATACTGCACCCAAACACACCATCTCTCACGCACTCACTCACTCATGTATGCACACACACTTACTCACGAATATACACACACTCACTCACTCATTCACGTATGCACACACACACTTACTCGCTCACGTATGTACACACACTCACTCACTCATGTATGTACACACACACACACTCACTCACTCATGTATGCACACACACTTACTCACTCACGTATGTACACACTCACTCACTCATGTATGTACACACACACACACACACTCACTCCCTCATGTATGCACACACACTTACTCACTCACGTATGTCAACTCACTCACTCACATATGTACACACACACACACACACACACACACACACACACACACACACACACACACACACACACACACACACACACACACACACACACACACACACACACACACACACACACACACACATTCATGTACAGTATGTACACACACTCACACTCACATATGGATGCACGCACACACAAACGCGCGCACACACACACGCACACACAATCTAGAAATGTTTAATTAGTTGAATGGGTATGAAGCCCATTTCAACTCCCTTTACATTAAGACCTGGAACGCATCTGTGTCACTTTAGATTTATTTGGCTATTCAAAAATAGCAGATCTACAAGCTCATAGTGCGTCACCGAGATCTACTCAGGCCTTTGTGAGCCCCCCAGACAGTTTTTAAGTTGCTCGATTCAGTATTTATATATTTGATATTCATTTTATCAGACACGCCCCCTTCCTATACAAACCCATTGTAACTTCAAACTCCATTTTAACCAAGTTAGATTCTTCGAAAACACCTGTCCTTGGTTCTGGTGACTCACCCTGCCCTCCTAATGCGTGAGGGGGCCGTGTTTTTCCGATTATGTTTTTCATTTATTTTATTTTATTTTTTTATTGTATTTTATTTTTTTAAATTTTCCAAAAAAAATATTTAAAATAAATGAAAAAATGTTTTTTTAAAACACGGCCCCCTCGCGTATTAAGGGGGCAGGGTGAGTCACCAGAATCAAGGACGGGTGTTTTTGATGAATCTAACATGGTTAAAATCTGATAAAATGAATATCAAATGTCTTAATACTGAATCGAACAACTTAAAAACTGTCTGGGGGGCTCACAAAGGCCTGAGTAGACGATAAAATGACCAAATGTTTTTTTGAAAGTGAAATATCCCTTTAATGGGTTAAATAAATACGTCCGTTTGGAACAGAACAGACAAGACAGACAGACAGACACCCTCCCCGGGATGCAGTGGAGAGACGAAGGTGATAATTCTTTCACCTTCTGATAAATGTCAACATGAGCCAACTGTCAGTGAGCATGTCACTGTCACTGACAAACACTGCATGTCTTCTTGTCTGTATGAAACCAAGACATATCAGTGTGTGGGGACCTTGACAAGAAAACGTTTGAGAACCCCCTGGTTCAGAGACGAGCCTAATCTAAACTGGCCAATGCCTTGCAATTCCTAAACAGTTCACCTATAAGTTAGGGCTGTCACGATTACAAATTTATGTTGACGATTAATTATCACACAAATAATTGCGATTAACAATTCAATTGCGTTTCTGTCGTTGAAAATTAATGGAACATTATGAATCAAAAATGACATTTCTGTTTGGCTTTTAGCTTTCGTAAACCAAAAGTTGCACAGGGCAGATATGACAAATAACACATATTTAAATACTTTATATTTAAAAATCAACATTAACTCATTGAGTGCACAAATTATTATTATCTATTTCTGGCCATTATGATTTTTATTTTTTCAAAGTAAAAAAAAAAGTGCTTAGGAAGCGAGATACAGCCTTTTTAAGTTATATGTTAACTCATTCAGTGCCACATAAATAAATACAGGGGGAAAACTAGGGAGGACGTTTTCCCAAATCGAATAACAAGGAAGTGCACGGTGACGGAGATTTTGCGATGACGTGATCTCCTGTTTCTCCGTGTCCCTGAGAGTGAAATGGTGGCTCATAGGTTGGCAAACAGCGCCATCTAGCGTAAACACTGAAAACACTGTATGGACGTGTTATTGGCACTCTGGGCTTTGGAAAAAATGGACACGTTTGGCATTGGCACTGAACGAATGAAGTTGCTCACCCAGCTCTACTTCCGCATTTAAATGATACTGAGCCTGTTCTCCCCGTGTCTCCCAGGGTAGTTAATACCCTCACAAAAACATGTAGTAATCCTGGTCGCTATACCGCCTCCCCCATGACAGCCGGGGCGCCTGATGGAGGGGAAGGGAACTGGTTGGAATAACGTGTTCCTTCCACGCGCAGTTGGAGTAACATCATTGGGTAATCTAAGTAATGACATCATCATCACGTAACAAACGTCACAATGTCAACCATGTCCTTTAAAAATAATCGTCAAACAAAACAAAACATCAAAAAAAGGAATTTTAAATAAATTCCAAAAAGGTAGCACATCCAAAAATGTCAATTAAATGGAGGACAAATTACTCACATTTACACTTTTTTATTGGCACACCAATAAAGTGAACGCTTACGCGTTTCGGCTATGAGCCTTCCTCAGAGCATTCATATCACATCAATTCAACTCACTTTATACACAAGGTCAGAGTTCACCAACAGCTGGTCCAATCACCAAGGTCCAATCACTATCTCAACAACTCAAGTTTCCTGAAATTCACTTGTGAACAGAGCATTGACAAGATTAACTATTTGGATCTAACTATATCCAAGGATGAAACTGGAATGATTCATACATCTATTTTCAGAAAAGACATGGAACGCAATACCATTTTGCATGCTACCAGTAACCATCCTGGACACCTAAAGGACAACATCCCAGTAGGTCAATTTTTGAGGCTTAAACGTAACTGTTCAGATCTTGATGACTTTCACTCCAAAGAAACCATTATGAGTACTCGGTTTAAGGACAGGGGCTATTCTTCCAATTCTATTCAGAAAGCCATACAATATGCCAATAACACCTCCCGCTCTGATCTCTAATGCACCAAAAACAAAAAATCCAAGTCGGGCTTGTTTTTGTACTGAATATAACCACTGTGCTTCAGAAATCAAAAAGATACTCAACAGACACTGGCATGTGCTCCAAACAGAGCCAACTGTGAAAGATCTCTGCAAGTCCCCACCCCTTGTTGCATTTAGGAGAGCACCCACAATCAAAGGTACAGTCATGTACAAAAATATGGTTCAAAAGAAGACCACGTGGCTGACAACAATTGGAATGTATAGATGTGGCAACTGTGCCTGTTGCAACAATACAACAGACAAGAAATCATTCAATCATCCCCACACTGGAAGGAAGATTCCTATTCGTGAATTTATCAACTGCAAATCGACACATGTGATTTACATGCCGTTATGTCCCTGTGGTCTAGCATACGTAGGACAAACTAAAAGACCCCTTAAACAAAGAATATCAGAGCACAAAACTGCAATCCGTACAGGAAATATGGATTATGCAATTGCAAAACATTATGCTGAAGCAAATCATGGTTCACCCTCTTCACTAAAATTCTGTGGGATTGAAAAAATTGTGATGCCCATCAGAGGAGGTGATATTCTAAAGAAACTGGCCCAGAGAGAAATGCAGTGGATATACACACTCAACACTATGACACCCAATGGACTTAATGACGATTATAGCTTAAAATGCTTTTTGGGTTAAGACTATCTTTGATACCCATTCACTGTGTATTGGATGTGTTACTTTATGATATATGCCACAAATTACCTGTAATTGCCTGTGTTCTTGCATACTAGTGATTGGACCTTGGTGATTGACTTGAGATTTCAGCTGTTGGTGAACTCTGACCTTGTGTATAAAGTGAGTTGAATTGATGTGATATGAATGCTCTGAGGAAGGCTCATAGCCGAAACGCGTAAGCGTTCACTTTATTGGTGTGCCAATAAAAAAGTGGAAATGTGAGTAATTTGTCCTCCATTTAATTGACATTTTTGGATGTGCTACCTTTTTGGAATTTTTTTAAAATTCCTTTTTTTGATATGTATACTGACTTTGGGTCTAGCACTCCACTGAGAAAACCCATTGTTGATGCGCAACCTCTTTTTCTTATTTAAAACAAAACATCAGTCATTTATAAACTTTTACCAATATATCCAGCCGTAGCGACTTCCCCTGAACATCATTCATCAACACTGATGATGGTCTGCTGCCATTCAATTTGCCATATTAGGAGATCAACAGTCATCTGCTTCCTTGATTGGCCAACACGACTGATTTTCTTTACGGGTTTGTCAGCCTTTGCGTGACATTTGCGCCACTGAAACAATATAAGTGATAAGGCACAGTCGCTCACATTAGGACTACATTGTTTTACAGAGGAAAGGTTTAGAAGTCCAAATTAACTTACAGTGTGAGAAATGTTCTGCTGGACGGTACATCTGAACGGAGGACCAAAAGGGTGCGGTTACGCTGCTGTTGGAGTGGAGCACAAGGTGTACACCTTTGGGTGGCGCCTTTGGAGAGCTCTGTTATGGCAACGCGGTCAGATTGATGTCCATGTTTTCAACACAGTGTCTTTAAGCTGGACGAAGTTGCCCCCAGTGACATTAGGAAGAGGGAAACGTTGCCTTAAGGTTCCATCAACATGTGTGGGCCACACAGCTGTGCTGATAGAAGATACCATCTACATCTGGGGAGGGATTCCTTACCACAACCTTCTTTATGCATTTGATGTCGACACCCACAGAATGTTCAAACCCCATGTTTCTGGGACTGCTCCAGAGGAGAGGTACGGCCACTCAGCCTGTGTCTTGGAGAAGGTCATATTTATCCATGGAGGAAGCACCCAACTGACTAGATACACTAATGACATCTACAAGTTGGACACTACCACAATGGTCTGGTCTTTAATTAACACCAGAGGAACTCCACCACCTGCTACATACCGTCACTCTGCCACCATCATCGGGACAAAGATGTTTGTACTTTCGTGCCAAGGGGACACCATCAGAGTGTTTGACACAGAGACCAACTGCTGGCTGAACACATCTTCTACACAGCCTCTTCCATACGGATACGGACGTATCCGTATGGATCCGTATAGTAGTCATTCATCCTTTACCTATAATGGAGAGCTGTACATATTTGGTGCCAACCGCCTCGATTATCGTTATCTTTGTAAATTCAATTCAGAAACTTTATCCTTTGTTGAGACCAAGGGGAAATGCCCGTGGGCATATATGAATATGAGCTGTTCCATGGGAGGAGATCGTATCATAGTCTTTGGGAGATACCCACGCAATAGCCTGTATATCCTAGACCTCAGTCCTAGTCTCAAGACATTATGCAAGCTAGCAGTTATTCACTATGGTCTGGAGCTGTCAGGACTCCCACACAACATCAGATGGGAACTGGCAGCCATGACTAACAAGCAGTGGTGGGAAAAAGTACTCAAATGTTTTACTTAAGTAAAAGTATCAATACTGCACTGTATAAGTACTCCGTTACAAGTAAAAGTCTGGAATTCAAAATGTACTTGAGTAAAAGTACAAAAGTACTGGCATCAAAATGTACTTAAAGGGTAAGACCACTTTGGTAGAGGTTTGGGTTGTGTAGTTACCTTGCCATGATGTAACTCCAAAGGTGGGCAAGAAATCAAAAATAATTGCTCCATTGATTAGAAATTGATAATTCAAAATATGCTCCTCATTGACTTACATTGTACGGTAAAACAGCTCTCAAAGTCACTCTTTTAGCACATAAATGAACCCAAACATAGCTGATTCAGACAATATGGAGCATCACCAAACCCAGTACTGTTTGTTTTTTTAATAAAAATGTCAACTTCCTGTTGATTTTACTATTTGAAGATCTGGATCCGGATCCGCCGATCCAGTCCGGGTTTTCTACTTATTAAAAATGGCAAAATCAACAGGAAGTTGACATTTTTATTTAAAAAAAAAACAGTACTGGGTTTGGTGATGTTCTATATTGTCTGAATCAACTTTGTTTACGTTTGTTTTTGTCCTAAAATAGTGACTTTGAGAGCAGTTTTACCGTACAATGTAAGTCAATGAGGAGCATATTTTGAATTATCAATTTCTAATCAATGGAGCAATTATTTTTTATTTCTTGCCCACCTTTGGAGTTACATCATGGCAAGGTAACAACCCAAACCTCTACCAAAGTGGTCTTACCCTTTAAACAAGGAGTGGATGGAGCTGCAAATCTTCAGATGATGATATCTTGTTTTGTTTTTTAGTTTTTTAGTTTTTTTTCAAAAACACGTGAAACACGTTAATGGCACTCAATGAGTTAATAGTGTTCATCAATGAGTTCCAAAATATCTGAAAATATATGACATTTTTTAATATGGAATTGATCGTGACGATTATGCAAAAATAATTGTGATTAAATAAAATAATTGTGATCACACGAGTATGTAATAATTGTGACAGGCCTACTTATAAGCTGATTCACAACAACAATGATATCACATCACAGACACGTCAACAGTGTAAACTGAGTCCCTATAGACTGTATTGCTCTGCTTCACTAAGTCACCTGAGCGTTGATAACAACGTTCTAACCCAACCCCCCTGAGGTGATTCCTGCCACACCTATTTGATACACACACACACACACACACACACACACACACACACACACTCTCTAGGGCTGCAGCTATTGATTCTTTTCGTAATCCATTCAATCCGGGAACGCATACTGTGTCATTTTAGATTTTTTTTTAGCTATAACCATTATTTCATACTTTGGGGCTATTCAAAAATAGCAGATCTACAAGCTAGATCTGTGCCGCGCTACATCTTTGAATGTTTGAATGTTGTTTTAAAGCGATCAAATATTTGCTTCTGGGGATTCTACAAATGTCTTCAGACCAATTTTATGTTTATAGCAACCTTATGTTGCTATAATATGGTTCTCAAACTTTTTTCATGTCAAGGACCCCCAAAATTATATATATTTGTCGGCGGACACCCCCCCCCCCCCCCCCCCATCTCAAAATATGTTGTTCCAGGGACCCCCAGAAGGAATGATTTGCACACGTTTTCAAAAAAAAAATCTACAAGTGCTACAAGCTTGTAGATCTGCTATTTTTGAATAGCCAAAGAAATCGGTCCCGGTCTCAATGGGTTAATAATTATTGTATCCGCAAAAGTTGACGGAAATCGGATAGTTGTGATTGGATTAGCAGATTTCAGCGCGAGCGATAAAAAGGGGCTTTTAGTTGAGACTTACCAAAGAGCTCACCTGTATAAATGTGACACTTACCAAAGAGCTCTCCTGTATAAATGTGACACTTACCAAAGAGCTCTCCTGTATAAATGTGAGACTTACCAAAGAGCTCTCCTGTATAAATGTGAGACTTACCAAAGAGCTCTCCTGTATAAATGTGAGACTTACCAAAGAGCTCTCCTGTATAAATGTGAGAGGTGTCGTAGGGCTGCTCCTCTCCTGATACTTCTACGGTGAGATCTGGAGAAAACAGGCCGCTGTCCCTCTTCATCCTCATGTTAAAATACCTAAAGACAAGAACATGAAAATAATAACACATTTATTATAACATTGAGATAGCATTCAGTTTCATGTAAAATAAAATAAAAGAAATACCGTTGCTGACGGGCAGAAAAACCTCTTAATTCCATGTTTAAACTTTTGAGTTTTTTTTTCGTAAATGAACGTCCTACTTGATCATACTACAGTGTCACAAAAAAAGCATCAAAAGCAGCAGATCTACAAGCTCGAAACGCGCCGCCAAGCGACACGTTTTGAGCTTGCAGATCTGCTACTTTTGCTGTTTTTGAATCAGAATCCTGAAAAGTAACAGTTTTAGACATGAGGTTTCCACGACAACTATCTTATCTCATTTTATGTGCTCTAAATGTATCCGTCTAAGACAGGGGTCTTCAACAGGGGGTCCAGACCCCTAGGGGGTCCTCAGAGTTACTACAGGGGGTCCACCAAATCTTTGTGTGATATACAGTATATATTTTTTTTGAGCTTGTAGATCGGCTATTTTTGGCAAAGAGGTGTAGGTGTAGAGGGGAAAAAGAGCGGACCAAGTAAACAAAAAAAGTTGAATCTGAAACACAATTTTATACAATATAGAGGAGGGGGTCCCTGCTTCATCTCTGTCTCAGCTAGGGGGTCCTTGGCCTGAAAACGTTGAAGACCCCTGGTCTAAGATATGATATAACTGTTGATTAAAACAATATTGAACCAATGAAAAGTATTAAAAAGCGCCTCTGACAAAACCAGCTAACTCCATTGGATCCTCAAACTTTCTGCTCCAAAGTGGGGTGGGGGGGGGGGGGGTGGAGTTAGCTGGTTTTGCTGATTCCAGGCTCCACCCCCTTTTGACCTCCAACCTCATTGTGAGTTTGAGAGAGAGAGCGAGAGAGCGAGAGAGAGAGAGAGAGAGAGCGAGAGAGCGAGAGAGAGAGAGAGAACTGTATTGGCACATTTTAAATAAAATGTAGGCTACAGTACAGATGGGATTCTGATATATTCTGGTGTGTGTGTGTGTACGCGCGTGTGTGAGTGTGTGAGTGTGTAATTTCCTACATTGTAGCAATGAAAAGAAAAAACAAACAAAGTGAGCTAAAAAGGGAAGAACGGTTGTTTTCATTACATCAGCAACAAACGTTTCATTTCCTCTTCCTGTTTGTTAATCAGGTAGGCAAATGTTCCCCACTGACTACCAAGGGTGCGTTCGGAAATTTCGCACCGGAGCGCACTCGCCTATTAGTTTGTATTGGCCAGTGTGCTCAGTGCTGTATTTCCGAACGCACCCAAAGTTACATCTGCCTTTGAAGAACACAATGAAAAGAACTAAACAAACTGGTCACAGTATGCAAGGGAGGTCGGTGACTATCCATAATAAAACATTCTGAAAAGGATTTGACTTAACAAACTGACAAACTGACAAACTTGTTCATGTCACGCTACGCTCAATATATTTTTTTTAGCACAAAAAGTAACTCAGGATATCGGTTCCCCAACAGAAAAGCATAAAGTCCGCTGTACCCTCGTAGCTACAGGGATTGTCAACCTTTTTCATTTTAAAAGGTCCCCCAGTTTGATATGCATTAGGCCAAGGGTTCGCCAATTTCTCAGGCCGCGACCGCCCAAAATAGTCATAGTTGAACTGGGGACCCAGTTTGGGGGGTGCATTTAGTTTGACGTGGTTCCAGAGACGAACATTGTGAAAATAGCCGAACGCCTCGCACTGCGAGGCGTTGTGAGCTTGTAGATCGGCTATTTTCACCATGTTTACCTCTTTCTCATGTAATGACGATTTGGGCCAATTTGGTATTAAAAAAAAGGTCTTAAAAGTCATTTAATTGTAACTTTAGAATTGTGCAGATAACATGTACACACTTATACTGTATGTTGGTTTGTTTACTGTTAAAACAATGTTGCACATACAGTAGATAACAATCTGTGGATAATTTGGAGACCCCCAGTTTGGAAACCACTGCATTAGGCCACAGACCCACATTTGATGTGATTTTTTTCTTTTTTCATGCCTCGCGTTGTGAAGTATTGTGAGCTTGTAGATCTGCTATCTTATGGCTATTGGGATGCTAGTGTTCAAGTGGTTAATGTAAAAACATCCTATCACACACAGATTTGGCAGCCCCGCCCCCCCCACCCCCCCCCCCCGCCGCCCCCTGTAGCAAATCTGAGGACCCCCTGTTGAAGACCCCTGCCCTAGAACCTTTCAGATAAATAATTCTGTTCACCTACACTACTACCCCCCCCCCCCCCCCCTTCCCCCTCGCCATGAAAACCATCACCTGGGAGTGAAATTAGGCCGATTTTCATTTCACTTTCATTTTTAAACATAGCTCAGTATTTTTAGAGCTTTGACAACAGGAAGACAGCTGTGTTTTTGGTGAGCCTTTACCTTGACTTCTTCTTTGCAATCAAAAGGCAAAGTTAACGTCTAATAGGAAGTTGCAGAATGGTCGCTCCCCACACAGAGAGACTCATTACCTAGAACAGTGTTCGTTCTCAACCTTTTCAGGATGTGACCCCCCCAAAATAATCACATTTGAACTGGGGACCCCCTCCCCCCAAACACTCTCAGAGTTACACACCTTTTTAAAATGCACAATATCAGCACCCTGACTCTGTTTGACCAGAATGGAACAGAGCCTTCATTAGTATCATTGGTAACACCTGTGAAGGAAGTAAGAAGAGGCCCAAATTCTCTCCAAAATGGCTGCTGTGCATAGACCATAGAGCCTATATAGTACAGTTTGTTGATTACTTTTGATGCCGTAATGGTCTTTTTCTTTTCTTTCTCTCTTTTTTTCCTAGGTATTAAAAAGGTCTTTAAAGTCCTTAAATTGTCACTTCACTGTCACCTGGGGACCCCCCTAAAATCATGTGGGGGCCGCCCTGGGGGTCCCGACCAACAGGTTGAGAACCACTGCCCCTAGAATAGTGTTTCTTCCAACAAACAAGTCAAAACCTCAAGGCACACCTGTATTCATATCCGTGCAAAATAGCCTCTATAATATGTATTATCACTCGCTGTAAACATTTGTTTTTTGTATGTAATAGATGCCAAATTAAGAACCACTTAAGCCCTACTGTATTTCATACTTTTACAAATTAAAAAAAAATAGTGGAAATAGTCAAACTACAAGCTCTCAGTGTGTCGCAATGCAACACGTTGCAAGCTTGTATATCGGCTATTTTTGGCTATATTCAATGCCATAGCTACAGTAGTTGTTTATCAATTCACTGCACTACTTATTGTACACAGCTAAACAAAATAATACAACAGCCATAATTCATGTACAGTAGGCTATGGACTTTATTTATAGCCTGGCATGGCCAGACTAATATCACTGCGTAGATATCAGTCTGGAATCTCTGTGTGGAACCTGCATTTCCGAGGGGCAAATTAAAAAAATGCCTCTGGTGATAAACCTGCCCCCAAATTTGCATACTGGGCCCTGATTGGTCCCGCACAACTTCGGCGGGAGAGAAATCCAATCTTTATTGAGAGGGGCCAGACCTTATCTGCCGAGGTCAATTATTTTTTTGCAATGGCAGATTCGTCTAGAACCAGGCTACTTTATTTAACCCATTAAGACCGGGAACGCATCTGTGTCGTTTTTGAGTGGTGCCAGCCACTCCTACACTTGACCGTGTGTGTGGGTCTGTCCGTCCGTCCGTCCGTTTGAGCACGGCCTCAACAGCTGCAACTGATTGCAACACAAGGATGCAACCAGTTACACTAATTCAAAGGCACCACTCTCTTCACACTGGATGTGATTTTTAGATTTCTTTAGGCTATTCAAAAATGGCAGATATACAAGCTCATAGCGCGGCACCGAGTGCCGCGCTATGAGCTTGTAGATCTGCTATTTTTCCAAAATCGTGAAAAGGTATTTTTTTGATTTTTTTTCAAAAAACTGTTAGGATTTAGAAAACATTTTTAGAATCGCCTCAGGTCTTAACACATATACTGCCAATCCCGAGATATCTCGGGACATTAAATCCACCCGTTACCTGCGTATCCCGAGATATCTCGGGATCGTCTTTTTATGTGGTTTAATAACGAAAAAAAAATGTTTTGGTACCATCCTTGATTTTTTTTTTCCCCCATGACGCTTCCGACCCATCCTATGAGAACATTTCCGACAACCGTTTCCGGTTTGTTTTTTATCTTGAAAAAACAGTTTTTCCCTGGTTTTGGCTAAAGATCATGGTTTTCACACGGTTTAAAAAATGAATGGTAAGCTCCGGTTGTATTTTCTTTTCTTTGATCGACGAACGGTTATCCTCTTTGTGTTTAAAAACGATCTGATAGCCGATCGGATGCTAAGCTAATCTAAGATGGCCGGTGGGGAAACGTCACAGCCACGTCACAGCCAAACGGATATGACGTTTGCAGCCTCTTTTGGCCGCTGAATCCACAGAAGAAGAAAAAGAAAAAAAAAGTGTAAACATTATGAGGGCTCGTACGTCCGTCGTTGCTGTTTATAAACACCATCCGATCGCGGATTTTAATGGATATAATTTTTTTGTGAACGGTTCAAAAGGCTATAAAACTCAAAAACGCTGGCAGTGGGTGAGTACCTTATGAATAAACTCTGGCAGGGAATGTGTTAATGGGTTAAGCTAGAACTAATACAAACTCAGGATTCAGGATTTGGGACAACTGGTCATAATAATCGGGGACAGTCCCGAATGTTTGGGGACATCTGGTCATCATACAGCGTCACCCATGCCAGCTTGTGCCCGCCCCTCGTGCACCCCACCACCACCACCACTTCAGACTAGGCTCTCAGCGCTCCATTAACTAAGCTCCACCCTCCCACTCTGTTCAGCCACTGCATCCTCCATCAGTGCTGGAAGAAGTACTCAGATATTTTACTTAAGTAAAAGTGGCAATACCCCGATATGAAAATACTCTTTTACAGGTCAAAAGTTCAGGTATAGGTTCAAAATGTTACTGGAGTAAAAGTACAAACTTATTGGCATCAAAATATACTTAAAAGTACCAAAAGTGAAAGTAATGAAATGTTTGAAAATAGCAGATCTACAAGCTCACAACGCGTCGCGACGCGTTGTGAGCTTGTAGATCTGCTATTTTCAAATAGCCAAGGTATAAAATAGGGCTGAAGTGGTTAATGTATGTTTTATAATGTAATAATGTATATCTGCAAAGTAACTAGTAACTAAAAGTTTTCAAATAATTGTAGCGGAGTAAAAGTACAATATTTGTCTCTGAGATGTAGTGGAGTAGAAGTAAAAGTACTGAAAATTGGATATACAAGTAAAGTAAAAAAATAACCTCAAAATTGTACTTAAGTACAGTACTTAGTTACTTTCCAGCACTGTCCTCCATTCATACCCAAACTGCTAACAGCCCCTTTGAGAGAAGCCTAGATGTGCCTGGCCTCCGATTCTTCCAAACACCAGCTTAGCTGCGAGTATAAATCATCTGGATTACCTCCATATATCTGGCTAGTTCTCCAGTACTTTCCATGCATCTTTCTTTATTAGGTCCACAAAGGGAGGAGAGGGACGCCTCTCGTGATCGATGCCAGTGTGTGTGTGTTGGCTCACATAGCACACGTTAGCAGGTCCTGGTGTCTGTGGCAATGTGGCATGCTCACTTAAGCCATACAGATGCATGTTGGTGTCATTCTCGTACTGACTGATGTTTAGTGGTACCACACATAATAACAATGCAATACATTTTCCATATTTTCCAACAATGTTCTAAAATAGCAGACGTGCACGCTGTGAGCTTGTATATCTGCTATTTTGGAGAACCACTGTTCTAAACCCATGTTCTACGTAAATCCTAAGAGTTTTCTGAAAAACTTATGTTGATATACACACACACACACACACACACACACACACACACACACACACACACACACACACACACACACACACACACACACACACACACACACACACACACACACACACACACACACACACACACACACACACACACACACACACACACACACACACACACACACACACGTTTGCCTCTACCACCAGGGAGGGGGAAGAAGAAAATATATGAACTAGGGCTGGGACTCGATTAAAAAAAATAATCTAATTAATTAGAGGCTTTGTAATTAATTAATCTAAATTAATCGCATTTTAATCGCACATCAATATTTGACCTGAGATCAATGAAAAAAATTGTTTTCACATGGATTTTGGTAAACGTCTTTAAGTACATGTACTCAAGAACTGTACTTAAGTACAATTTTGAGGTATTTGCACTTGACTCTCGAATACGCCTATTTCCAATTTTTTAATACTTTTACTTCTACTCCAGTAACTCCACTATATCTCAGAGGCAAATATTTTACTTTTAAACTTATTTTAAAACTTTAGTTACAAGTTACTTTGTAGATTTCGATTAATATTATAAAACATACAGTAACCATGTGAAAATAGCAGATCTACAAGCATAAGGCATTGTGAGCTTGTAGATCTGCTATTTTCCACCATTGGAGGCTGGTAGAGTGTGTTGTTGTTAGTTGTTTTATAGTCGTTTAATTAATTATTTAAAAAAATCGCGCGCATGTGACCCGCACCGCATCGTGCAACCCCCCCCCCCCCCCACCGCTGTAGTGGCAGCGGTGGCCTAGTGGTTAGAGGGGCGGCCTTGATACCGGAAGGTCCCTAGTTCGATTCCCCAATTCATCACATCAATCATGAATCACCGCTGAATAGCCCTTGAGCAAGGCTTCCATGCAGGGTCCGGCTGGAAACAAGCTTCGTGCTTAGTCCGACACCCTGGGTAAACAACAAACTTTGCTTTTGCCCCCCCCCCCCCCCCCCCCAAACGGGACAAACGCGCGCGTGGGGGGCGGCATCCATTACAGATTCTGATTTGCCCAGCCAACATTATCAAGCAGGCTATGCGGCACGTCTTCATTCAGTGGCTGCTCTGTTGTGAGAACAACGTCGTTCTCACTTCTCAGACAGCTTCTCAGGCGGACCGATAATACCAGCGCACCAACCTGGTGCGCTGGATAATAGGTCCGTGTGAAACTCGTCCAGTGAGAAACGTTCCGCGGTGAAAAAATAGGCGTGATTAAAATGCGTTAATTTTTTTAACGCGATCATTTTTTTGTAATTAATTGATCGAAATTAACGCGATAAAGTCCCGGCCCTAATATGAACATATATGTTTATCATATATGTGACATATACGAAATTGGACATAGAAGAGACAAATATTTCCTATATATTCACATATATGAACCTGAATATGGCACATATTGCCATATACTTGCCATATATTATATTAAAAATATATATATTATTTTTAAATGCACTTTTCACATCTGTGCAAAAAATGAACTGTAGCAAATCTATATTATTATTTTACTCCCCCACACACACATACAGGTAATTGAATGAAGTGCATTTTGAGTAACTTAACCCGATAGCACTAGAAGCTTCAGCGTTAAGAGTCCCTTCAGAGAGAGCAGGCAACATGGCCAGCATGACAGCAACAGTTGATCCATTAACGCGTTCAATCCGGGAAACGCACCTCTGTCATTTCTTAGACGCCTTTGGGCTATTCAAAAATAGCAGATACACAAGCTCGTAGCGCGGCACTTGCAGATCTGCTATTTTTTGAAAATCGTGAACATTTTGTGCAAATCTTTGAATATATATTCTTTAAAGCGAACATTTGTGCGAACTGTTGAATGTCTCGACAAATGTCTTCATTTTTTCCTGAAAAACTATTGTTGCTATATCAGTGGTGCTCAAACATTTTCTTGTCAAGGACCCCCAAAATGATATGTTTTTGCCCACCGACCAAAGATTTGCGTTACAAATGCTTCCAAAAATATATATATATATTCAAAAGATTTGCACAAACGTTCAAGATTTTTAAAAAAAATAGCAGATTTACATGCTATTTTTTAATAGCCAAAAGTATTAAAAAAATAACGGTTATGGCTGAAAAAAAAATCTAAAAACGACACCACAGACGCGTTCCCGGTCTTAATGGGTTAAAAAGTGTTGTGCCTTGGCAGCAGTCGGCGGGATCACAGCGTGTTTCTCGAGATCAGAGCGAGTTAATCCTTCCGCTCCAGAAGGTACTGTAGGAGGAGGCGGGGAGGAGGTGGGGAGAGGAGGAGGTGGTGAGAGAAGAAACATGCCGCCTCGCTTTCTGTGGGGATTTCACTTCAGCCGTGCTGTTCATAATGTGTGTGGATGGGCTTGAAGACGGGGTGAGATAGAGGTGAGGTAATGTACTCTACTCTTTTTTTGTGGGAGTGATCACACGTCACACTCCTCGTACGCTGGTAAATAACCCATTAAGACCTGGAACGCATCTGTGTCATTTTTTTTATTTGAGCTGAAAACCATTATTTTACACTTTTAGCTATTCAAAAATAGCAGATCTACAAGCTCGTAGCGCGGCACCGAGTGCCGCGCTACGAGCTTGTAGATCTGCTATTTTTTTTTAAGTGTGAAAATGTGTGCACATCTTTGAGTATATATTATTTTAAAGCGAACATTTTTAACTCAAATCTTTGCTTCTGGGGGGGGGGTCGCTGAATAAAATATTTTGAGATTGGGGTCCGTGGCCAAATACATATCATGTTGGGGGTCCTTGACATGAAAAAGTTTGAGCACCACTGATATAGAAAAATACGTTTTTCAGAATACTGTTAGGATTTAGAAGACATTTGTAGAATCGGCCTCAGGTCCTCATGGGTTAAATAAAAAACGATGCTGATGATAGCTGGAGAGGAGCACTGCTTTACTCCTCTCTCTCTCCTACGCATCATTTGGCGTAGGAGAGAGAGGTAGTCCTTATTTTGGTTTTCAACCCCTCATTTTGTTCCATTATATACTACCACACACACACACACACACACACACACACACACACACTCGCTAATGGAGCGCACATGTACATATCGTTCTCAACCTTTTCTGTTGGATGGAAAACTCCTAATTACATCCAAAAACTGCTATTTTTCAGGATTCAAATTCCAAAGTAGCAAAAGGTGGCAGATCTACATGCTCAAAGAGCTTGTAGATCTGCTACTTTTGATACCTTTTGCGTGACTCTGTAGTATGATCAAGTAGTAGGGCGCTGATTTACGAGAAAACACAAAACGTATGAGTTAACTCATCCAGTGCCACAAGACGTCACGTGGCCTGATGCCCCGTGCGCCACATGACGTCAAAGACGTCATGAAAAAAAATATATATATCTTTTTTTTTCTTTGGAAAAACATGTTCAGAACCCAAGATATGATGATTTGAAGATTTGCTGCTCCATTCACTCTTTGTTTAACTTCCAACTTAAAAAGGCTGTATCTCGGCTCCTAAGCACTTTTTTTTTTACAATGAATTTTAGCTGTGGCACTCAAGAGCCAAAATTCCATAAATAAGCTGGGCACTGAATGAGTTAATATAGCGCCACAATCATTGTAACAACTTTAACCATTATTGTATACTGTACTTTGGCAATTAAAATATAGCAGATCTTGCCGCACTATGAGTGCTGTTACTATAAAATACACGCAAATCTTGAATATATATTTATATATTTTTAAAGCCCTGGAACAAAACATTTTGAGATGGGGGATCCGCAGCCAAATGCATATCATTTTTGGGGTCCTTTGGCATGAAACATTTTGAGAACCACTGTGCCATAATCCGACTCTGTGGAGCAGGCACAGGTGCTCTTCTTCTTGACCAGAGTGGAGACTCAGTGTGCCACGGTTGGTCTTGGGCTAAATGCCCAAGAAAACCCAGGCTATTATAACATCCTCCCTGACTATAGCCACCTCTAATAACCACGGGACAACACCTGGTCTCACAGGTGTCAACTCGACACGTCGTCAGAGCTTGTCTTCGAAGTCCTAACCCTTTCAAAACGTATGTTTCTAAATCAGTGGTTCTGAAACGTTTTCAAGTCAAGGACCCCCAAAGTCATTTGTATTTGGCCGCGGACCCCCATCTGAAGCAAAGATTTGAGTTAAAGCTGTTCGCTTTAAAAACAATATATATATATTCAAAGATTTGCAAAAAACATCATGATTTAAAAAAATAATGCAGATCTACAAACTACTTTTGAATAGCCAAAGTATAAAATAATGGTTAAAGTGGTTCAAATCTAAAATGTCACGGATTCTTTCCCGCTTTTATTGGATTAACCCATTGAGACCTGAAGCCGATTCTACACGTCTCCTAATCCCAACAGTATTCTGAAAAACGTACGTTTCTGTATCAGTGGTGCTCAATCCTTTTCATGTCAAGGGCCCCCAAAATGATAAGTATTTGGCCACGGACCCCCATCAAAATATGTTGTTCCAGGGACACCCAGAAACAAAGATTTGAGTTAAAAATATATATATTTAAAAGATTTGCACACATTTTCACGATTTAAAAAAAATAGCAGATCTACAAGCTCGTAGCGCGGCACTCGGTGCCGCGCTACGAGCTTGTAGATCTGCTATTTTTGAATAGCCCAAAGTGTAAAATAATGCTTTTTAGCTCAAATCTAAAAATGACACAGTTCCAGGTCTTAATGGGTTAAAGTGGGAAAAGCCAGTATGCTCAGCTTCTTCTCTGCGACTGTGTAGAATGTGTTCTCCTACATGGCTGTGAATGCTGGACCCTGAAGCCTGCCTTGCAGAGAAGTCCCTGGATGGTCCTCACCAGAGGGTGATGTGTAGTACTACTAAAACATCAGTCAGTACGAGCATGTTACACACAAAGCATCTGTATGGGGGGGGTAAGCAAGAAGATAGCAGCCCAGGAGAATGAGGCTTCCCTGGTCACTTCCACAGACACCAGGAGACTCCTATAATAGCCTGCAAACTCGTGCTATGCGACGGGCATCGATCACGAGGGCGTCGCACCCAGGGACGACCAGGTAGGGGGTTTTAAGTGTCTTGCTCAAGGACACTTTGAGCTGAGGTTCTACCCCACAGACTAGGCCTGGCCTCTTATTAGTCGAATAGTCAACTAATTGGTCGAGGGGTGTCTGAGTCGACTGCCAATCTCTTAGTCGAATTATATTGAAAATATTCTTTTTTTTTAATTATTCGACATAGGATATACATCATGATTTATTGGGAGAAACCAATAGTATATGTTAAATCAGACACTAAGCACCCCTACAGGCAGCCCAAATGGAATGTTCCTCTATTGCATAACATATTTTCTGCATGATTTGACTTTGACTGCTTTGACTGATTTGACTGCCAATCTCAGTCGAATCATGCAACAAAAAAAAAACATTTTTAATTTTTTTTGTGTTGCATTAGTCGACTGCCAGTCGACTATGGGCAATTAGTCGCCAATCAGATTCGACTATACAAATCCTTAGTCGGGGACAGGCCTACCACAGACACACTTTCAAGTTGCCGTCGCTATTTTATAGACAACACGTCGCAACACGTGAGCTGGTACCGTAGATCACTTATGTTTTCCGCAACACTGCCATGCGACATATACAGTATTTCAATGAAAAAACATAACAAGTTTCTGCCGGTATACAGTGCACCATAACTGATATGACAGCTTCAATACAAAAAAATGGTTGTAATAACACGCCCAGAAGTGAGTGAACACGCCTTTATCTCATAAATTAGGATTACACAATGCATAAACATTACTGATATTATGATGAAACAACACACAACCTTTACACCAAAGGTTACCAAGGCACTGGGATATGACCGTTGCATCTTAAAGTGCCGTCTATCGATGGAAACGGCTTTTGGCAAAACAAACAAATGACGTAATCCAAAAGTCAAGTACGATTACAGTTTAGGCATTTAGCAGACGTTCTCATCCAGAGCGACTTACAAGTGCGAGTATGCAGAGTAAGCATGAACACAACTAGTCACACAAGTAGAATTCAGAGAGAACAATGTAGTGCCTTGATGTCGAGGACCCCCAAAATTAAATGCATTTGGCCGCGGACCCCCCATCTTAAAATATTTAGTTCCAGGGACCCCAGGAAACAAAAATTTGAGTTACAAATGTTCGGTTTAAAAAAAAATATATAGTCAAATATTTGCACACATTTTCACGATTAAAAAAAAATAGCAGATCTACAAGCTTGGAGATCTGCTATTTTTGAATAGCCAAAGTGTAAAAGGCTAAAGTGGTTCAAATGATCGTGATGCCATATTAACACATTTTGTTGGGGACCCCCTGGTACCCCCCCCCCCCCCCCCCCCAAGGACCCCAAAGAAGGGTCCCCTGAGAATCAACGATCTCTAGGATACCAGGTAAACAATGAACCTACAGTACATAGCAAACATGGTATTTTAAACAGAGTCGATTAGGTGTAAGTACAACAGCACTGTTACAAACATATCAAATTCAGGTTTTCCGTGCCCGTGGGTTATGCTATAATCAGGCTATTTGAGACACGGTATTGTGACACGCTGTACCTGGAGTGTGGTTTAGTATTGTGCTGTAAAATGTGCTATTGTGACAACCTCTATTCATGTGTGTCTCACTGAATTAAGACTTGGTATGTGTGTGACCACACCCAGCTGTAACAAAAATGCAATTGTGAGCCTTCTAAAGGGCTTGAAGACATACTGAAGTTGCGTGCCGCGTCGCGCAATAGCTGATTTACAAGCTCGTAACATCAGCAATTCCTGGTGTGCGACGCCAGGCAAGTTTAGCCCTTTAAGAGCTGGAACGCATCTGTGTCATTTTTTGATTTCAGCTAAAAAGCATTATTTTACACTTTGGCTATTCAAAAATAGCAGATATATAAGCTCGTAGCGCGGCACTTTTAATATATATTGTTTTATAGCAAACATTTTTAACTCAAATCTTTGCTTCTGGGGGTCCCTGGAACAAAATATTGCCGCGCTATGATCTGCTATTTTTGAAAAATCGTGAAAATTATTTTTTTATATTTTTTTACGAAAAACTGTTCGGATTTAGAAACATTTTAGAAGCGGCCTCAGGTCTTAATGGGTTAAAGGGTTAAGCACTCTTCTTCCTCTCACATCTTCAATAGTTTAATTTCCAGCTGATGTACAAGCGGAAACAGCTGTGACGTACAAGCTCACAACGCGTCGCGCTGCGAGGCGCTGTGAGCTTCTACGTCAGCTGTTTCCGACACCGGCACGCACAACAACAAAAAAAAACTAAACAAAAAATCCGGCTTTAATCCTAAAACTACTCTTTCCAGAGTCTTCTCACATCTTCAATGGCTTCATTTTCCAGGAGGCTGTTTCAGAGTTTTTTTTAGAGAGAGTATCGTTATAAGATATATATAAGTACGGGTTGGGAACAGAGGCAAGGGCTTACACAATGAACTCCACACAATCCAAACAAATCCCACGTTTCCACCCTCTTTGGGTAACACGATATAGAACGCTGCGTCAGGCTACCTAACGCAAGCCGTGGTCCATTGTTGTGTTTTTTTCTGAGGGCCTCATTGAGAGAGAGAGAGAGAGACAAACATACCAACGCTTGTATCTCACTCTCTCTTCTTTTCTTCTTTCTTTTACTCTGAGCATTGCTGAAAGACTCTATTCTAGTCCCAGTAGTCTGCAGCATCAATTGTGGAACCAATCAAAACAAAGAACAGACAACCATTCACCAGGGGTCTTCAACAGGGGGGTCCGGGATCCCTATGGGGTCCTCAGAGTTACTACAGGGGGGCCGCCAAATCTTTGTGTGATATAAATGTATTTTTCTTTTTAAATCATTTTTATTAACCACTTGAACCCAAGTATCCAAAGGGGGACCATCTGCCGAAAATAGCCGATCTACAAGCTCACAACGCCTCGCAGAGCTTGTCGATCGGCTATTTCCGGCAAAGAGGTTTGGTGTGGAGAGAAAAAAAAGAACAGACCAAATACAGAGCCAAAGGTGAAGTTTACTAAGGATTGAAGGTTTAAGTGGTTAAAGGGGCTACACCATGAATTTCATTTTTTTTTAGGTTTTTAGTATTTTTTGGGCTCCCCAGTGTCTCTTGTACCCAAAAAAATATATTTTTTTAACATTCAGTCATTTATGCTCATTTCATGGATTTCCTGAATGGGCATCTGTAAACAGGCCATTTCAGAATGGCTGTGCAAGTGATGTCACTTGCACAGATTTTGCATTGACGATGGCCAGACAGAATTGCTCAGTAGCTCCCCCCTGCCCAATAGGACGTTTTGGTATTGCAGCTGAAAAAGCTTGGAATGACAGACAGTCAGATTGTGAGAAAAAATATCTGGATGTTTTTTAGGCTTACAACCTGTTTAAAACGTATTAGGGGGCAATATTTATATATAATGTATATATTTTTTAATTCATGGTGTAGCCCCTTTAAATGTTTGAAAATACACATGAACATGAATCCAACACTGATAGTCTATGAAGCTATCTATGAAATCTATGAAAAAGTTTACTCTGCAACACAATATGTAGTGGGGGGGGGGTCCCTGCTTCATCTCTCTGTCAGCCAAGGGGTCCTTGGCCTGAAAAACATTGGAGAACCCTGAGCTAAGGAGTAAAGCTGAGGCAGAGCACAGAGCAATTTGAGCTGCGGAAGAAGGCGGCAGCAGTTTTTCCTATTTACACGCCTGTTAGGGGCCAAGAGGGAAAAAAAACACTAATACACATAATCGATTGGTAGAAACTCAAAATCATGACTTTGCTTATATCTCAGTCTACTGGATGTGGGGGTGGGGCATCAAACAATATTATCGTCTCCGTTGGGTGGAAAACCTCATATGTCCAAAACTGTTACTTTCATCAAATTCAAAAGCATCAAAAGTAGCAGATCTACAAGCTCGAAACAAATGTTTTATTTAAGTAAAAGTACCAATACTGCAATATGAAAATACTGTGTTACAAGTAAAAGTCCAGAATTCAAAATTTACTTGAGTAAAAGTACAAAAGTTACTGGCATCAAAATATACTTAAAGTATCAAAAGTAAAAGTACTACAATATTTGAAAATAGCAGATCTACAAGCTCACAACGCGTCGCATCGCGACGCGTTGTGAGCTTGTAGATCGGCTATTTTCAAATAGCCTAGGTATAAAATAGCTAAAGTGGTTAAAGTATGTTTCATAATATCATAATTTATATTTATCATAATTACTCAAGTTTTCAAATAATTGTAGTGGAGTAAAAGTACAATATTTGCCTCTGAGATGTAGTGGAGTAGAGGTAAAAGTATTGGAAATTGGAAATACTCAAGTAAAGTACAAATACCTCAAAATCGTACTTAAGTACAGTACTTAAGTAAATGTACTAAGTTACTTTCCACCACTGCAAATTAACATGGAGATAAGAGTTTTTTTTGCCGGACAGCAACGTTATCTTAAAGCATGCTGGCTGGGTTGGAGCGAGTGCCCAACAGATAAGCTGAAAAAACACCAACTGTACAGCTGCCCTGCAAAACAAACACATCACCCACAGACTGCCCATGAAAAACGCTATAGGGACCTAATCCCTCCTGACACAAAAACACAACCACCCAATGTTTACTATTTATTATCAGTGGTGGAAGAAGTACTCAGTATTTAGTCGGGTGGAAACCTCAGATCTCCAAAGCTGTTACTTTCCAGGATTCAAATTCAAAAATAGCAAAAGTAGCATATCTACAAGCTCAAAACGCACAGAGCTTGTAGATATGCTATTCTTTTTAGGTAGGCAGTAGGATGATCAAATAGTAAAATATGGAGGTGAGAGGTTTCCGCCCTGTTACTTAACCCATTAAGATCTGGAACGCATCTGTGTCACTTTAGATATCTTTGGCCATTCAAAAATAGCAGATCTACATAGCTCATAGCGCGGCACCGAGTGCCGCGCTATGAGCTATGTATATCTGCTATTTATTTTTTTCCAAAAAACTTTCAGGATTTAGAAAACATTTTTAAGAATCGCCTAAGGTCTTAAAGGGTTAAGTACAGTACTTGAGTAAATGCACTTAGTTACTTTCCAGCTCGTCGGGAACGATGCATGTTGGAAATGCATGCCCCGCCCAGTTATGCATACCCGTTGTGCCTGTTGTCAGAGTACCCGTTGTATCCATCTGTCTGTCCCTTTTGTGCCCATACTGCATACCAGTGGTTCTCAACCGTTTCAGGCCGTGACCGCCCAAAATAATCATATATGAACTGGGGACCTCCCCACCCTGATAAGCAGGAAATAGCAATTTTTGAAATTTCGAAAATAGTGAACATTTTGAAAATAGCAGATCACCTATTTTCAAAATGTTTGCCTCCTTCTTACAGTATATTATTTCAAAATGTGGTCAAGGTTTGACCAGTTTTTATAGTACCATTACCAACCATTATCCCCAATGGCAGTTGCAAGAAGTTGCATTGGTGTGACATGGCCTTAAAACAGTTTTGTTGCAAGGAGTTGCGAGGAGTTGCGACTAGTTGCATTGGTGCGCTTTGGCCTTTAGATGCTTGAGACAGAGTTTGGGAATGATTATTGCATTAACCACTTAAACCCTATAAACTTCAGTTGACCGGGGTCCACTTGGTTAGCCCCACCGCCCCCCCCTCTACACCAAATCTCTGTCTCGAACATAGTCGATCTACAAATTCGCAATGCATTGCCTTGCAATGAGCTTGTAGATCTGTTATTTTCACCTAAAGTTTGCCCATTATGACATATACTGTAGGACATAGGAATGCTAGGGTTCGTGTGCTTAAATGCTTGGTGATACAGTAGCTGGCCCATTTACACTGCTGGAAGAGAGGAGAAACACAACATGTTTTCATGGTTCATCAGTATGTAACAAAAAGAAAAAGTGCAATTCAGCTAACTGATCTTTAATTTACTGGGGGAAGGTTTTACAGTCACCATCAAGGACACTGTTAGTTGAGCTCTTTAGATCACAGGTCTTTTCAAGTGCTGCATAACCTACTTTAATAAGGCTGTTGTCGGGCAGAAAAACCTCTTATCTCCGTATTCTCGTTTGTAACTTTGTTCGTAAATGAACGCCCTACTTGATCATACGACAGCGTCACACACAAATGCATCAAAAGTAGCAGATCTACAAGCTCTAAACGCGGCGCGAAGCGACGCGTTTAGAGCTTGTAGATCTGGTACTTTTGAATTTGAATCCTGAACAGTTTTGGACACAGTTTTGGACGCATGAGGTTTCCACCCGACAGAGACGATAAACTGCATTAAAAATACAACTAATGTGCATCAAGTGGAACTGTGGCGGTGCTTAGCCGTCTCAAACATAATAGAAGACGTGTAACGCAGGGTGTCAAACTACCAGCCGAGAAAGGGTCCAATCTGGCATGTGGGATCATTTCAGGGGAGAAAAAGAGTATAGATAAATACATTACTTAGTTAACCACTTGAACCCCAGCTTTCATATTCTGGGGGGGAACTTTAGCCCAAAATAGCCGATCTACAAACTCACGACAAGTCACAACGCTTCGTGAGCTTGTAGATCGGCAATTTTAGGCAAAGATATTTTGATCCTATCTTGCCTTACCCCTTAAGTTTTTCTGTATTTTTGACTATTTTGAAAAACATTTTAAAAATAGTTCAAATAGCCAATCTACAAGCTCACTCACAACATGTCGCTGTAGATCGGCGATTTGAACATTTTTTTTATATTTAAAAAATAAAATGCCAAAAAGGTTTAGGCGTAAGGAGCAAGATAAGGCCCCTGGTGTCTGTTTCTCTAAGAACATTGGGTTTATAAGAGGTTAAAGGTATGACATTCATTTTCACTTTTTTTATTTGTTATGTTTTTTGGGGGGTTTTATGACCTCAATTACACCCAAAAAAAAACTGAACTTTGAACATTCAGTGGATTTTCTGTGGTCTGGGGTTTTCTGAATAATTAGGCTGAAAAGTAATCTGAGATTGGCCCTTGGAGTGTGAAGTCATTGGCCATTAATCCCGCCCACTCTCCTCCTCGCCCCTCCCCTCCCCTATCCTTTCCTTGGGGGGGGGGGGGGGTGGGGGGGGGGGGGGAGGTGATGATTGACAGGCAAAATCCCTCAACAGCGACACCCGCAGGCAAAGATTTATTTTTTCATTGCAGTTGAAAAGGCTTTAGCAATGTGAGAGAAAAACACCTGCCATGGATCACTGGAGTGGAATTTTCAGTTAAAACTTTTTATACACGTTTGAAGGACCATGACAAAGACTTTTTAATGTGTTGTAAAACTGAATGTCATGAAACCTTTAATGAACCCATTTAGAACCGAGGTCGATTCTAAAAACGGCTTCTAAATCCTGACCTAAGGCCTCTGAAAAACTTCAAATATTTATTCAAAAATGACCAAAAATTTATGTTGCTATAGACTGTACATAGCAACAACAACCCCAAAAGGGGTTGCCCGGTTGAAAGGTATAGTTACGTGTCGGGGTTCCCGGTCTAAATGGGTTAATATATAAACAAAATATTCACGTCCAGTAAATCCCTCTGCTTCTATCATCTGCCCTCCCACCCCCTAGCTGCTGCCAGCAAAGCTGCAGTTGTGTGAACATCAAAAACAATGGAGGCAGAAGATTAGCACCTGCTGAGTGCAAACACCTTCCACCAGCTCCCCACTTAACACCAGCACCGCCCTGAATGCTGGGAGGCAGAGAGAGAGGGAAGCAGGGACCATGGAATGAAGCAAAATACAATCTCATGACTGAACCATTTTGTAAGGCCAAGTTCCCATCTGTGACTTGCGCGGAGGAGTAATATCATTGTCAACCTATGTTGCTGCTGTTCCACATACAGCACAGCCAACCAGTTTGCTTTTATGAAATATCGGAGACCATTCATGTTCATGGACAATGCTTCTGAACGTGCGTTCTGTTGCTAGTTTGACCCATAGAGTTATAATATATCTAGAGGGCGGGCGGCCCCTCCCCCACCAATTTATTTCAATGAAAGTTGCTCACCGGCGCTTGAAGCACCCGGATTTTTACTTCCGCATTTTTGGTGCTCAAACGCATGCTCAAATGCGGAAGACTCGAGCACTGAGCAGGCGCACTAGGGTTTCAAACGGTAGACGCACACGCAGTAGCGTTTTTTTTTTGCCTATGTAATCCTGGGCGCTACTCTCCCTCTGCTAGCGTAGGGAGAGCCTAGAACTGAGCTCATGCCTCCTTCAATGCATCAGGAGCTAGCAAACCACTTCTTATCACCCGGCAGGGGGGAGTTTCCCCGGTTAGACGTTGCGCGTGGAAGGAACGCGCCATTCCAACCAGTTCCTTTCCCCTCCATCAGGCGCCCCGGCTGACCAGGGGGAGGCAGTATAGAGACCAGGATTACTGCATGTTTTTTTTGTGAGGGTACCTACCCTAGGGGACACGGGGAGAACGTGCAAACTCCACACAGAAAGGCCATAGCGTTTTAAATACGTTAGTCCTGCAATCCCAGAGTTGACCACCAGGCGACGGCAGCTTCACTGTTATACCGTGGTTCTGGGGGCTTGGTTTGACCACTTGAAATACTATTTTCTCTTACCATACGTAATAACTGAAAATAGCCGCAATAGCGCATCGTGCTGTGAGCTTGTAGATCTGCTATTTTCGGTGCATGACATGCTTCCATAGAAGACATGCTGGCTTCTGTGGAATCCAAATGAAATCAGTTGTGGCGACTGAGAACTTTAATCTATGAGGGAACTTTAATCATTCATTTCCTTCTCGATAAGAAGAACCATCATGAACCCTAATCAGGAATATTTATGTGTGACTGCCACTGAGAAGTTTTGTGGAGCTGGTTTAACCTAACGAGGCATTATCTGGCAAAAAAACCTAGGTATGCATTTTGGGAAGGCCATGTCGAAGTGCTTTCAATGCTACACATGGTTGCCGCCATGACTGCGGAAAAGTATGGACTTCATTTTGCCCCCCATCCACTTCCTGTTTAGCGTTTTTGGGAAAACGACTGTATCTTGAGTTCTTTTTTCCCCCCCTGCATTTTGGCGAGAGATGCTATATTCATCAGCCTGTAACAACGGAAGGCGGTGATTTTCTTTTTCTCTCGCGGCAGCACAGTGAAACCCTCCGTGCTTAGCAGCCTGGGATCGATCATACTGGACATAAATATTCTGTGACCAGTTGAAAAGGTAAGAAAAACGAAAATCGTTGGCAGTGGGCAAACGCAGCCAGAAATAAGTCTGACGGTGGATGAGCAAACCCCCCCCCCCCCCTGGTCTAGGACTCCACAATAGGCCCTATGCACAGCAGCCATGTTGTAAGACATTCACAGGTGTTACCAATGACACTAATGAAGGCTCTGTTCCATTCTGGTCAGACGAAGTCAGGGTGCTGATATTGTGCATGTTGGCTCACTGGAAACACTCCCAAATGGCCCTTTACGGGTGTGCAACTCTGAGAGTGTACAAATGGAACCAAATGGACCCTTACGGGTCCATTTGGTTCCATTTGTACACTCTCAGAGTTATGGGGGTCGTGGAAATTGAAAAGTCTGAGAACCACTGTGCTAAATGGAACAGAGCCTTCATTAGTATCATTGGTAACACCTGTGAAGGAAGTGATAATATGGCTGCTGTGCATAGAGCCTATTGGAGACCATCGGACTCAAAAACCTGGCATCGGGGTCGGGGCTGTAGTATCCTCTACAGATGGACTGTGTCTGGTGACCAGTGTCCCGTAGGTTGATGCATGGCGCGAGGTCTGTCTCGTTATGAGAGGAAATAGATGAAGTCATGAGGTCATATTGATCGCTAGGCGAGCCATTAATAAAGAGAGGAGAGGCCAGTGACTGTAATGGGTTCAACCAGGATGAAAAACAAGCTGGGGGGGGACGTTGTGTTAAAAAGTCTTATATCATGTCTTGTGTTGCAGTGGCCGGTAGGGTTCACAGATTGGGTCACACAGCGCCACGCTTCCTCTGGGCGTTATTACTCACTCCTGACCTGTCCCGTTCTTCACTTTCACTATGACACCATCGCTTTGGTTTCAGCAGCTTTCTGCACTTTTTCTGCCATTTCTCAAACTCCTTAACTTCCTCTTTCTCTTCAACTTCACACCCAGTCTTTATCATACTCCCCCTCCACCTCCTCTTGTCTTCCTTTTCAACCACTTAAGCCCTGTCTCAAAAATAGAAAAGGTTTTAGAGAAGACTTATGTAAAAAAAATAATCTAAAATAGCAGATGTACACGCTTGCAGTGCGGCACAAAGTGTAGCTTGTAGAGCTGCTATTTTTGAATATCCAACATATGAATGGATAAAGTGGTTAAAATGATAGTGATTATGGATGTCCGATATTGATGTCCAGCTGACGCTTGTTGACACTCGTTAATGTTATAGGCATCAAGGCAATTATGCTTCTGCGCTGTCAAATAGGCCAACTAGCATTTCAGACGATAGAAGCATGCACAGTAGCATTGTAAAGTCTTGCAATACCAGATTTGGCCACCATGGCTTCAATAATCTTCTGCGGTCCTGTCCTGGGGACTTGTACTGGTCCCTGCGTAGCTCTATCCCAGGTCCTACCCTGTTTTTTTTCCTCCATGTTTCACGTGAACACAGTAAGTTAAAAAGCACACAATTTAACTGATGAACTGGAAGCAAGTGAGGTGTATTCAAATCCCCTCTCATGTTTAGAGAGAACCAGGCTGTGTGGAACACAGGTAAAATATAACATTTAGCCAAACCAGAGGGTCACAGGAAAAGGGTGTTTGTTCCTGCCAATTCTCTGATCCCCCTGACAGAATGGACCCGTCCCTTGTAACCTTGAGATGGAGCAGAGCTAGTTGAGATGATAGCGCTGGGGGGCACAAGTTAAGTAGGCCACAGATGCCAGACTAATCTGTCCAAAACCATAGCACAACCAACCAGGAAGTTGAGTGACATTATGGTCAAAATACTGTTCTTGCAGAACAGGAGTGGGCAACCATCTATTTTTAAAGGTAGGGTAAGTGATTTCCTTTGGTTAAAATACGTGTTAAATAGCTCTATATTGAGGTTGTACTCATTGCTATAGAGTGTTTGTTCAGGAGTCTCCATGTCTCTCCCGCTCTTTAATATACAGAAAATGCATGTTCAGGGCTGGATACCAATGTTATCAAATCAGGATAGAGAACCCAGAGAGGATACAGATTAAACAAGTGAAATTGGAATGAAACAAAAACAATGTGCAAACACAATTTGAACTGGAACACTAGAAAAATGGGTAACTCGTCTGATTGGCTGACATGTTGTCACCTACCTGAACATGTATGTTCTGTTTATTAAAGATCTGGAGAGACAGGGAGACTCCTGTTACTGAACAAACACTCTATAGCAATGCTTTAACCTTTTAACAATACACTTTTTGTTTTAACCCAAAAATATCACTTACCCTACCTTTAATCTCTCATTATTGTTTGATGTGCATACAACATGTATCTCCAGATAGTCTGAATTTATGCCATTATTTGTGTCAAATTATTGACCTTGTTTGGGTTTATTATCAAAATATAGAAATATAGTCTCATTATTATAATTAGCCACCTATAATAAGACATAAAAAGCTAAAGCATATGATGGATTTCACTGTCTGGCTACTGGGTGATCACGCCAGCCTTAGAAAACGGCTCAGTGATCATGAGCCCTGTTCTAAACAATTTACCATTTCACAGTTTTCACTGCCAGCTACTTCTGTGTAAAACCACGACTCTCTCTCTCTCCATGTAGAGATGAGAGTAATCATTATTAGAACCTCATTCCCTTGTTAGTGACAATGTGCCAGACAGGCTGTGGGCTCCGTTACTCTACTCTCTAGTTAATAAAGTGCAAAAGGACTGGCCAACATGAAAGTACAAAAAGGCTCAAATCAGCCGTTTTGCATGGTTGAAAAGGGTTGAACCTTGATAGAAAATAAACGACGTATTTTAGCTACAGCTGCTCCACTGTACTATGCAGTTATTTAACCCATTAAGAACTGGAACGCATCTGTGTCACTTTTTAGATTTGAGCTGAAAAGCATTATTTTACACTTTGGCTATTCAAAAATAGCAGATATACAAGCTCATAGCGCGGCACCGAGTGCCGCGCTATGAGCTTGTAGATCTGCTATTTTTTTTTTTATCGTGAAAATGCGTGCAAATCTTTGAATATATTGTTTTAAAGCAACATTTTTTAACTCTATTCTTTGCTTCTGGGGGGTCCCTGGAACAAAACATTTTGAGATGGGGGTCGGCGGCCAAATACCTATCATTTTGGGGGTCCGTGACATGAAAAAGTTTGAGCACCACTGATATAGAAACATACGCTTTTTCAGAAAACTGTTGGGATTTAGAAGACATTTGTCGAATCGGCTTCAGGTCTTAATGGGTTAATGTACAATAGCCGAGACAAGTCAGGCAAACACGGCTTTAGATCCATGGGTACGATCAATAGATGGCTGATTACACTGCATGTGAGTAATATCTGTGGAATGTCCTCCCCCCCCTCCCACCTGAGGGCTAATCTGTGCAGAGTATGACTGAACTCCTCTGTTTCCAGAGAAGAGAATGGGTCATATGCACCTCATGTGATGCCCTCTTTTTCTTTGCCTTTTTTACACCATGTTTGAAGAACAAGAGGATAACAATATGGACTCGCGCACATTTCCATGGGGTTTTACTCATGACAGAATCATGCTCAGCTGCTTTGAGCTGGCCTGGGGGGGAAGGTGGTGTGTGTGTGTGTGTGTGTGTGTGTGTGTGTGTGTGTGTGTGTGTGTGTGTGTGTGTGTGTGTGTGTGTGTGTGTGTGTGTGTGTGTGTGTGTGTGTGTGGTCATTAGCCTGCTCACCCTAGTGTTTGTGGTCTGTTATCTTATGCCTACTATACACTAGAAGACTTTGAAGTCTGACATTCTCTCACATCTAAAGACAATGTTTGAGCGACCCCCAGAAGCAAAGATTTTAGTTAAAAATGTTGTTATACGTATTCAAAGATTTGCACAAATGTTCAAGATTTCTTTTTTTTAAATAGCTGATCTACAAGCTCATAGCGCTATGAGCTTGTAGATCTGCTATTTTTGAATAGCCAAAATAATGGTTATACCTCAAATCTAAAATGACACGGATGCGTTCCCGGATTGAATGGGTTAAGTTACAGTTACAGAGTTTTTTTGCATAGAGCAGATGATATAACGTTATCCTGGGAGTACATAACAAATGCAATTATGTCTGGCATTGGTCCTGTGAGAAAGCTGATTGTAAGTGTAAAAGCCCAGGTAAGCAAAATTCATATTAACCAAATACACGGATGGTCACAAAAAGATACTGCTCTCTTACAAAGACTGGGATCCCTGTAGAGCATTTTCACAATCTTAAAATCTTCTAGTATTTATATATGATATAATCTGAAGGGAACAAAAGTGACAACAAACACAAATGTATGTCGTCTCTGTCGGGTGAAAAAATGTTACTTTTCAGGATTCAAATAAATAAAAAGCTTAACCCATTGAGACCTGAATCCGATTCTACATGTCTCCTAAATCCAACAGTTTTCTGAAAAACGTATGTTTCTATATCAGCGGTGCTCAAACTTTTTCATGTCAAGGACCCCCAAAATGATATGTATTTGGCCGCGGACCCCCATCAAAATATTTTGTTCCAGGGACCCCCCAGAAGCAAAGATTTGAGTTAAAAATATTCGCTTCAAAAATCTATATATTAAAATATTTGCACACATTTTCACGATTTTTCAAAAATAGCAGATCTACAAGCTCGTAGCGCGGCACTCGGTGCCGCGCTATGAGCTTGTATATCTGCTATTTTTGAATAGCCCAAAGTGTAAAATAATGCTTTTTAGCTCAAATCTAAAAATGAGACAGTTCCAGGTCTCAATGGGTTAAAGTAGCAGATCTAGAGCTTGAAACGCGTATGGCGTTAATTCACGAAGAAAACACAAAAAGTTAGAATATGGAGATGAGAGGTTCCTGCCTGACAGCAACGCCATAACGATATGAGTAAATGGAATTAAAATAAGGAGCCATTACTAGATGCAATGACTGAGTAGAAAATGGGTTTGTTGGCAGCAATCAGCCATGTGAGGTGTCTTTGTTGCTTTCAGCCAGTGAGTTACGTTGTTGTGGTTGCGACTGCATTTATGAATAAAAATACAGCAGAGGCCTGCACTCTGGAGAGCCCTCCCACCACTTATGAGAACAGACAGAGGACTATTGTAGTGTGAGGTGAAAACACAGTGTAAAAGCACGAACTAGAATCATACAATCATTGAAAGGGCTCCTGTTTTAATATTAGTCTGTGATCTTTAGGAATATACTGTGATTTAGAATTTGTGGTAAAAGGTTTGGAGCACAGGTACAGGGAAGTGATGATCAGAACATTAACCCATTAAGATCGGGAACGCATCTGTGTGTCATTTTTCGATGTCTTTGGCTATTCAAAAATAGCAGATCTACAAGCTCATAGCGTGGCCGCGCTATGAGCTTGTAGAGCTTGTAGATCTGCTATTTTTTGAAAAATCGTGAAAATGTGTGCAAATCTTTGAATATATATATATTATTAAGTGAACATTTGTAACTCAAATCTTTGCTTCTGGGTGTTCTACATAGCCTGGTAAACCCTCCCTCCGGAAATCTCATTTCCATTTGATTTCAGGAGTGAGTCTGGCCTGAACCGCCTTTCTGCAATATTCGCTGTGGGCTGGAGTTGGGCGGGAGTAATACCGTTGACTGACAACCCCTTCAACCAATGATCGTTTTTCCCCTTCAGCCAATCAGCAGTTCATTTTGACGACCTCCAGACTATGTGACGCAACGGGACTTTTGGGACGGCCATGCCCAGAATAGGTTGCCTTATTGGGATACATGCGTGTCACTCCCCGCCCCTGCCGGTTCTCTAAATTTATATTTTTAAATAGGCTGATTAATTGACCACATATATGAAGTTAAACAACTAAATTCTATCCAAACGATATCTTATAAGTAAATTCCGTGCCTCAAAAAAGAAGTTTGAGACCGTTTTAAAACCGAAAATAAGAAGTCACGGCACTCGCAGAAACAACAATGGCTGCCGTTCGTTTTTTGTCGGCCCCAGTCAGGCTGCACTCGGCTTCATTCGGGCTCACTCGAACTCGCCACCTGATTGGCCAACTGTCGCTGTCAATCACAGAACGATGTGCGACGACGCTGATAGGCTCGTCAGTTCGGCGTAGAGAGCGAATATTGCAGAAAGGCGGTTCAGCCCAGACTCACTCCTGAAATCAAATGGAAATGAGATTTCCGGAGGGAGGGTTTACCAGGCTATGTTCTACAAATGTCTTCTAAATCCTAAGACAGTTGTTTTGAAAAGAACTTAAGTTGCTATAATATCAGTGGTTCTCAAACTTTTTTCATGTCAAGGACCCCCGAAATTATATGTAATGTATTTGTCCACGGAATATATAAATATATTCAAAGATTTGCACACATTTTCACGATGTTTCAGAAATAGCCAAAGACATCTTAAAATGACACGGATGCGTTCGCGGTCTTAAGGGGTTAAAATAACACCAGGGAAGGTTCGCCGGCCGGATCTTGGTCACAATGTGACTTTGTACGAGCCAGATTACTTATGTCTGGGCCAATGGATCTGTGAATTCTCCTAGCGATGAAAGGCACAAAGGACGGTGTTTATAGTATTTGGGGGAGTGTACTGTACCCACTGTATGTTAGGCCCTGTGTTCCCTCAAACACATAGGGCTGAGGGAACACAGCCATGTGGGTCACATTAATGATGGGCAACATTCTTATGTTTGTGATTTCAGGTCTAGGCGCGGGTGTATCTGCACATTTCTAAAATGACAATTTAACCCATTGAGACCTGAAGCCGATTCTACATGTCTCCTAAATCCCAACAGTTTTCTGAAAAACGTATGTTTCTATATCAGTGGTGCTCAATCTTTTTCATGTCAAGGACCCCCAAAATTATATGTATTTCGCCGCGGACCCCCATCAAAATATATTGTTCCAGGGACCCCCAGAAGCAAAGATTTGAGTTAAAAATGTTCGCTTTAAAAATATATATATTCAAAGATTTGCACACATTTTCACGATTTTTCAAAAATAGCAGATCTACAAGCTCATAGCGCGGCACTCGGTGCCGCGCTATGAGCTTGTATATCTGCTATTTTTTAATAGCCAACATGTAAAATAATGCTTTTTAGCTCAAATCTAAAAATGAGACAGTTCCAGGTCTCAATGGGTTAAAGGACAACTTTGTTTTTTTACAACCAATGTTTATGTTTTAGATTGTAATTAAAGTAAATAAAAGATGAGTGTTAAAATTTTTTTTTTTACTGCTTTCTATAGTTTTAGCAATTTTCACAATCTTTTTTACAGTGTTTTCACAGTGGGCGGGGGCATTCTGTCCGGTGGCTAAATATGTATTTTTTTAACACAATAACCCGGCGTTTTCTTTATTATTATTTACAGTAGCTCTTCTAGCCCCCAATAACTCACATCTGGCCATCTCAGACAGCCGGACCTTTTTTATTGTGTAAAAAAGGCATATTTAGCCACCGGACAGAATGCCCCCGCCCACTGTAAAAAATATCGCAAAAAATGCTAAAACTATAGAAAGCAGTAAATGAAAAAAGAATTACACTCATCATTGATTTACTTTAATTACAAGCTAAAATATAAACCTTGGTTGTAAAAAAACAAAGTTGTCCTTTAAGGACTTTTAAGAACTTTTTGATACCTCTAAAATGAAAAAAAAAATAATAACTAGAAAAAGTGCTCCTCGGAGCACAACTCTCCGCCAGAAGACTTGTGTTGGTTCGAAGGTCGCGAAGGTCGCTATCCCTCTTGTATATGTAAGTGTCCTATCCATCCTGTCTGGGTAAGTGTCCTCTTCCGTCCTGTCTGTGTAAGTGTCCTATCCCTCCTGTCCTATCCGTCCTGTCTATGTAAGTGTCATATCCCTCCTGTCTATATAAGTGTCCTATCTGTCCTATCTGTCCAATAAGACAGATAGGAACAATTGGACCGCGACTACTTGACTACTTCCGGTTCGAAGGTCTGGGAGTGAGCTAGTGGCCGGATTTTCGGTATTGGAATCTGGCTTATCACAGTGACACATGTATTTATAGGTCGCTATCCCTCTTGTATATGTAAGTGTCCTATCCAACCTGTCTGGGTAAGTGTCCTCTTCCGTTCTGTCTGTGTGAGTGTCCTATCCCTCCTGTCTGTATAAGTGTCCTATGTCATATCCCTCCTGTCTATATAAATGTCCTATCTGTCCTATCTGCCAATTATGTATCAGCCATGCAGCCATTTCATGGTTCCCGTCTTACCTCACTCTGACAGTGGCAGAGACACTGTCAGAGTGATGCCATGTATATATAGGCCCGGTGGCGTCACTAGCCAATCAGATCACAGTATTTCACGTGTCACGTGAGGCTTGACCAATCGGTGTGTCATGTTTAGAAAGTGAAAACGCAGTGATAACAATACTCTCCTGGCGGAGAGTAATAAATACTGGGTTAAAAGTAATCAACAAACTATACTATAGCAAATTGTCAAACATTGGCCAAATTGTCAAATATTACGTAAGAAACGCGAGGCGTTGTGATTATGTAGATCGGCTATTTTAACATTTTTTTCCCCACAAATGTAATGTCTCAACTCCAACAATTCCAAGTGCTTGTCAGGGTGGGGGGGTCCCCAATTCAAATATGATTATTTTGGGGGGTTGCGGTGTCCTACTAGACCACCGATTACTGATGTATTGACCAATACTTTGTCAAAATAAAGTGCAAACATTTTCTAATCAATTTGAAAATTGGTGTTTTCAATTTGAAACCAACAAATTCAAAAAAATCAAAAAATAAAATAATCAAGTAACGTTTTGACAGTAGGACGTTTGGCTGTGGTTCCGTTCCGACAGGCGCGGCCCCACCTATAGGTGAGCAGAGGTCTGGGGAGAGACTTCATCAGCACCACAGACAGTTCCTACCTAGCCTCATGGCCTAGCTGTTGCGTTGTGAGCTTGTAGATCTGCCATTTTTTTATAATGACGTGCCCAAGATATGGTTGAAAGTGGTAAAAAAAAGTATCGAGACATCAGCTGCATATCAAAAAAAAGAAAGTCACGGCCGAGAATACTGTAGTGAAGTGAATGTGACTAAAACATAATAAAATACTAGAATACAATGACTGTAAGACTAGATTAGATGCTTCATTGTACTCCAATGCGGTAGATGAGAAAGTCTCCCATAATAAAACACAACAACACTTAGTTTGGCAGCAATCAACTCCACTTACAGTAGCAGGATAAAAAGCATAAAACAAGTTGTGGTTATATGGGGTAAAATGACCATGTTGCCATAACAAATTTGATCCCAACGGGTGAAAATAAAGAACCTTTGTCATGCTTAATAGGCAAACTAGAAATTCCTGAAAAGCGTACACAGCATAAATCCTAGGTGTTAATTTAACTCTCGCAGAGTTAAATTAACACTGAGGATTTTTACAGAGTAGTGATTTCTGTGAGTGTGTAGATTTAGTTTTGTGTTGGCATGACCTGACCAGCCAGGTTACTGTAATTAAGACACATGTGCAAACTAAAGGTGTGAAGAGCAGAGATGGATGGTTCAGATTTATGCTTTTGAGCATTGGCGAGCATCAAAGCAAGTCTCTGCAGTGACAGATTCATTATATCGTTGTTGTCGGGCAGAAACCTCATCTCTATATTCCAACTTTTTTTTTTCTTCTTAACTTAACACCCTACTTCATCATTCTACAGCGTCACATGAAAGCATTAAACAACGCGTTATACTCTTGCAGATCTGGTCGTTTCGGTGTGCTACGCACCTGCACACTTACTGTAAAGGAGTAGTTCAACCAAAATAATTACCTGTTTTCTATCAATTACACACCCAATTTTGTCAAATTCCTGAGCCAATAATTTGATGACCGGGTCATCGGTCGATAGGAGACTCGGTAGCAGACTCTAGTAATTATTGGCTCAGGAATGCGACAAAACCTAAAACAATCTCCATGAATTCAAGGCTTCATGAGGTGTGTAATTGATAGAAAACGAGTACATTTTGGGGTGAACGACTCCTTTAAGTACAACTCAGGCTTTTAGGAGTCTGTCACTGAGGAAGAGAGAAATATAGACAATCGTGAACGGAGACATTCAAAGTAAAAGGAGAGAGGAGGAGTGGAGGACGCTCTAATAACCTCTTTCCCTGGCAACTCTCTTCTCGTTATCTGGAACTGAAACCGAGTATCAAGAGCAATTCAGTGATAAATGATTCTCATTCTAAGGTCATAGTTCCTCATAGTTAACAATAACTTTCTGACCATAAAGCAAATATAATGGTGTACCACACCCAGTAGGCAAGAGAGGACCGTGTTGTGCTTCACGACACATTGATAGAAGCCTGGCACCCTGTTGCACCAGCTATTGAAGTTCAAACGTAGCTTCGATTGAATCTAAATGCAAGAGCTGATGACCCCGCCCCTCCAAGGGGTCCTTGGCGGGGGTTCCAGCAGGGGTCCCCAGCAAAATTAGTTAATATTATAGCGTCACAATAATTCTAACCACTTCACAAGAAACGCGAGGCATTGTGAGTATGTAGATCGGCTATTTTAACTTTTTTTTCCCACAAATGTAATGTCTCAACTCCAACAATTGCAAGTGCTTGTCAGGGTGGGGGGGTCCCCGGGGGGGTCCCCAATTCAAATATGATTATTTTGGGGGGTTGCGGTGTCCTACTAGACCACCGATTACTGATGTATTGACCAATACTTTGTCAAAAAAAAGTGCAAACATTTTCTAATCAATTTTCTAAAATTGGTGTTTTCAATTTGAAAACAACAAATTCAAAATATTCAAAAAATAAAATAATCAAGTAACGTTTTGACAGTAGGACGTTTGGCTGTGGTTCCGTTCTGACAGGCGCGGTCCCACCTATAGGTGAGCAGAGGTCTGGGGAGAGACTTCAGCACCACAGACAGTTCCTTCCTAGCCTCATGGCCTAGCTGTCGCGTTGTGAGCTTGTAGATCTGCTATTTTTTTTATAATGACGTGCCCAAGATATGGTTGAAAGTGGTAAAAAAAAGTATCGAGACATCAGCTGCATATCAAAAAAAAGAAAGTCATGGCCGAGAATACTGCAGTGAATGTGACTAAAACCTAATAAAATACTAGAATACAATGACTGTAAGACTAGATTAGATGCTTCATTGTACTCCAATGCGGTAGATGAGAAAGTCTCCCATAATAAAACACAACAACACTTAGTTTGGCAGCAATCAACTCCACTTACAGTAGCAGGATAAAAAGCATAAAACAAGTTGTGGTAATAGCTTGTCAGTCATATAATCAAATAAAGTGTTGTAACGGTAAGGTTATATGGGGTAAAATGACCACGTTGCCATAACAAATTTGATCCCAACGGGTGAAAATAAAGAACATTTGTCATGCTTAATAGGCAAACTAGAAATTCCTGAAAAGCGTACACAGTATAAATCCTAGGTGTTAATTTAACTCTCTCAGAGTTAAATTAACACTGAGGATTTTTACGGAGTAGTGATTTCTGTGAGTGTGTAGATTTAGTTTTGTGTTGGCATGACCTGACCAGCCAGGTTACTGTAATTAACCCATTGAGACCTGAAGCCGATTCTACATGTCTCCTAAACCTCAACAATATTGTGAAAAACGTATGTTTCTATATCAGTGGTGCTCAATCTTTTTCATGTCAAGGACCCTCAAAATGATATATATTTGGCCACCGACCCCCATCAAAAAATGTTGTTCCAGGGACCCCCCAGAAGCAAAGATTTGAGTTAAAACTTTAAAAATATATATATTCAAAGATTTGCACACATTTTCACGATTTTTCAAAAATAGCAGATCTACAAGCTCGTAGCGCGGCACTCGGTGCCGCGCTATGAGCTTGTATATCTGCTATTTTTGAATAGCCAAATTGTAAAATAATGCTTTTTAGCTCAAATCTAAAAATAGTTCCAGGTCTTAATGGGTTAAATCGTGAACATTTGTGCAAATCTTTGAATATATATACATGATTTTTTTTTTTTACTCAAATCTTCTCCTGGAGGAGGTGCCTGGCGGTGCTATTTTGGCACAAAATATTTTTTCAGATGGGGGGTCCGCAGCCAAATACATATGAATGTGGGGGTCTCCGACATGAAAAAGTTGGAGAACCACTGCTATAATCAACACAAACTCTACCAGCAGTGCGAGATATCCGCTGGGCCTGTGACATCTGCATTGGCCCCCTCCCTCCAGCCCTGTGCAGTTACATTTTTCTTTCTTTTTTTAATCACCCGTAATTAGTATCATCAGTCATTTTTGGGAGACCGTTCGACGGTGCAAAATGAATACCGGCCCAACCCTGGTCTGTAAAAGCATGTAACATATTTTTGTTATCAACAGTGGAGAAGCTGAGGAATAACTATTGGGTAGCGATAGAAAATGCAATGAATAAATCATTCTCAACAGTCCAAATGAACAGACAGTCGAATATAAGAGAGTGAAATGACTGTATGGCTATCAATTTAATAATTCCAACACGCTCTCATAGGCAGCAGCTAAATGTTTTACTTTATGCATGGAGACCGTGAGTAATGTAATGGAAAATTGGGTAGTTGCATGTTCTTTAGTGTTAATAGTTAATAGCCCGGCTAGTCGTTTCAGCAAGACAGTTTTAACGAGTGTACTTTTTAACTGGGAATACGTAATAATATAGCGACAATTCCTGCGATACTACTGAACAGTGAAATAATAGAGGAAGGTTCTGAAATAAAAAAAACAGAGAAATGGATTCAATTACTGCAAAGTGGTAGAGTGGGTTGGAAACGAGGGGCACATTTTTGACAGGAAAGGAGTTGACGGGGAGATAATAATAATAATTATAAATATTCTGAAAAGCAAACAAAACAAAAAAATAAACCCTTATCTCCATATTTTAACCTTTTGTGTTTTTTCGTAAATGAACGAAAAAGCATCGAAAGTAGCAGATCTACAAGCTCGAAACGCGGCGCGAAGCGACGCGTTTCGAGCTTGTAGATCTGCTACTTTCGATGCTTTTGAATTTGAATCCCGGAAAAGTAACAGTTCTGGACATATGAGGTTTCTACCCGACAGAGACGATATTGGAAAGATTGCGTAAAAGTGATAAAATGCTCTAGCGTAAGCATCACCCATTCCTGGACACACAGACACATACGTAGATAAACAGGCTATAGAATCGTGGGAGGTTGAAAGGGTCTATATAGCGTACGCATCCCGGGTACACAAGCTCAAAACACAAGTAGATTATATTACATAAACAACACATAATACGGGTTCCCCCACACATTTTTAACAATGAGTTTTCAAAACTTTTCCCAAGTATTTCCCCCCGTTTCCAGGCCTATAGCAATCATACGGTGGAATAATGTCGCTAGCTTATAGATCTATTATTTTTTTGTCATGCAACTAGGGATGTTAACAATTAAGCTATAATTGATTAAGTACCGTTAAGAATTTATTCGATTCAACTTATCCTATATATTTTTGGGCTAGTGAAATGGTATAGTGTGTGTGTGTGTGTGTGATATCAAATGTGAGCTTAACATAATCACAGTAATCCTTAATCGTATTCCATCATATTCAAGGGCTTTTGGAGAGAAATGAGACACTAGAGCACTGCTGAGGGGAGGTGTGTGTGTGTGTGTGTGTGTGTGTGTGTGTGTGTGTGTGTGTGTGTGTGTGTGTGTGTGTGTGTGTGTGTGTGTGTGTGTTAGAGATGCGCGGATCGCGGTTTTAGCCGCGGTTGCCGCAGTTCACCGCAGTTTGGGTGGATTTGGGTCGATCAAATATAATATTGAATTAATATTGGATAAACCGCGGGTGAAAAAATGTGGGAATTACATTAATATATCAATCTATAGGCCTATTATAGCTTTTAAAAAGCACGAAATCTCGCCGTGCGTGCGTTTTTACTATTTTAATATTACATAATTTTACATCAGGCAAAAATTAGCCGGCTAGCGCCTACTGCACGTTAAAGGGGTCTTTGTACCGGCTGTAGCCAGTGTTGCCAGATTCTGCGAGAGAAATAAGCAGCAAGGTCTAAAACAAGCACCAAATTACCCCAAAAGTCGCTTATAAAACGCAGACATGACAACAAAGCAAGTTAAAAGCGAAAGTAAAATAAATGAAGCTTCAAGCTCCGTTTGGTTGTTACCATAGATATGGATTGTATACAGTCACTACATCGCGACAGACAGTGGTGAGTAACATTGTTGAAAACTAACGTCAGGAAAATAATAATTTGATGCGGTCGGTGCGGATCTAGAAATAGGATGGTAAAATTAACCGCGGTCGGATCGCGGGTGGATAATGAACATGTATATGCGGATTCGGTTGACGATAAACCCTATCCGCGCATCTCTAGTGTGTGTGTGTCTGTGTCCAACTGATGCTCGTTGGCGCTCGTTAATGTACATCAAACATATACATCAAGGCCATTATGTTTCTGCACTCATTTCCGGTTTCGGACAAGAGTGTTCCTTTTGGTCCTAAGAAACGCAGCTCATCAATTAAACGAATAATCGATCGATAAGGTTATCGAGTATCAATTAACGAATGAATCAATAATTTGCATCCCTACATGTAACGTCCTGTACACATTAGGCCGCACTCACGCAGCTGGTGCAGCACAGCCCTACATTTTAACATGTTACATATTTCACGTAATGTCAGACATGTTTTGGGACATGTTTTTATGAACAAAATCGATAGCCAAAAACTATATACACTAGGCCTATCCATTCCAGACCTGGAAAACTGTTTTTTTTCTCATTTCAAAATACATCCAGGAATTTCTTGACCGTGAAAACCCTGGCATAATGAATGTTCCGTCGTACGATGGTGTCACGCGGCAGAAATTGCCGATCTACAAGCTCAGCTATTACCGGCGAGCGGCGAAACCAGGCATACGGCGGAGAATAAATCGGGCTGAAACGGAACAAAGAAATAGGAGAGGTTTATCACAGAGGCAGCGCTAGCTAGACTAAGGGCCAGCAGCTGACTTGATGAATTATTCAGGCCAAGTCCAGCATGCTGCACACAAGTGATCTAGCATCTGACAGTCATACAGCTCGGCACAGCAAGACAGAAGACAGGCCTCCCAGGCAAAAGGGAGAGTGTTCAAGACAAGTTCCTGTCCACGGGTACAAGCGCTCACAGTCTTTCATACACTTCTCAGCAAAGAATAAAGTCAGCTTCCTTTCTTTAACCCATCTAGACCGGGAAAGAATCTGTGTCATTTTTAGATTTCTTTGGCCATTCAAAAATAGCAGATCTACAAGCTCATGAGCTTGTAGATCTTATAATTGTATCTTATATTATAAACTTATACTTGTTGGCTAGGAGCTTGTAGATCTACTATTTTTGAAAAATTGTGAACATTTGTGCAAATCTTTGAATATACTGTATATATTTTTTAAGCGAACATTTTAACTCAAATCGTTGATTCTGAAGTGTTTTAAAAAAACTATTCGGATTCAGAATCCCCAGAACCAAAGAATTTTTTGCCGCGCTATGAGCTTGTAGATCTGCTATTTTTGAATAGCCAAAGTCAAAGCCAAAGTATAAAAATAATGGTTAAAGTGGTTACACAGATGCGATCCCGGTATTAATGGCTTAACATCGCTCTCAAAGATCTGGCACTATTGCACAAAACAAAACCTCCGGCCAAAACCAGGAAAAACAGACAAAGCACACGCCGTCCAATCTGTCAATACATCTGAACACGGCGTTATTTAACTTGGAGTCTATCGTCTCTGTCGCGGTGGAAACCTCATGTGTACAAAACTGTTACTTTTCAGGATTCAAATTCAAAAGTAGCAAAAGTAGCAGATCTACAAGCTTGAAACGCGGCGCTTGTGGATCATCTACTTTTGATGCTTTTGTGTGACGCTGTAGTATGATCAAGTAGGGCGATAATTTACGAAAAACACAAAAAGTTATAACAAACACTGTAAGCTTTGTTTAAACCCTTTCCAGTGAAAGTGGATAATGTTTATTTTGCAATGCTGACAATGCAACGTTATATATTGGTGTGTGGGTTGTGTGAATCTGCTGGATTCTGACAGTCCAATGTTGGCAGCCGTGGTTATACTTATGAAGAGCCTTCAGTTTTTAGGCTCTGCAGGTAAACTGTAAATAAACAAGTGGCTCATGCAAACTTCATCGCCAACACGACCATCATGACTGCCAAAAGAAACACTCATCCAGATATATACTGCATGTCCAAGAGGCTGTCCATTGATGTGAACTGGAAACTAGCTCTGAGCTTGTGCAGTATAGGATTTTTGTCAGCCACTCCTCTTTCAAAGCTATGCTGTATTCACACAGATAGTGGTATTTCGCTTACTCATTTAAAAACGCATGATGACTGTTGGCTGATCTCTAGAACAGGGGTCTTCAACAGGGGGTCCGGGACCCCTAGGGGGTCCTCAGAGCTACTATAGGGGGTCCGCCAAATCTTTGTGTGATTTTCGTTTTTTTTTATACATTAACTTGAACCCTAGAATTCCTTTCCTGAGGGGAACATTAGCCAAAAATAGCCGATCTACAAGCTCTCAACGCCTCGCGCTGCGAGCTTGTAGATCGGCTATTTTTGGCAAAGAGGCTATAGGTGCAGAGGGAGAAAATAGCAGACTAAGTAAAAAAAAACTTTAATCTGAAACACAATTTTATACAATATAGAGGGGGTCCCTGCTTCATCTCTCTCTCAGCTAGGGGGTCCTTGGCCTGAAAACGTTGAAGACCCCTGCTCTAGAATACAGCGTCACAGTGTCTTACCGTGTCAATCCTGGCCTGAGACAGACATGCAGGGCACTTACCACAAACACACAACACGACCATGTCCCTTTCACAACACAAAAGAAAAGTGAATTGGTGGCCTGGCATGAGAACATCTTGTAACCCTGACTGACTGCTGGAAGGGCCCCAACAAACCACCCCTATAAACAGCGTGTGGTGTAGAGTTGCTGCTGTCAAGTAATACAATCCACTTGCCTGTTACTGTAAATTAGGCAATCCTACTATTACTGAACAAAACTCTCATCAGTTTCCTAATGTCTTCTAAATCCTAACAGTTTTTCTGAAAAACGTATGTTTCTACATCAGTGGTTCTCAAACTTTTTCATGTCAAGGACCCCCAAAATTATATGTATTGGCCGCCGACCCCCATCTCAAAATATTTTGTTCCAGGGACTTTAAAAGGATATAAATATATTAATTTGCACACATTTTCTCGATTTTTCAAAAATAGCAGATATACAAGCTCGTAGCGCGGCACTCGGTGCCGCGCTATGAGCTTGTATATCTGCTATTTTTGAATAGCCAAAGTGTAAAATAATGCCTTTTAGCTCAAATCAAAAAGTGACACAGATGCGTTCCAGGTCTTAATGGGATAATGATGTTGAAAGTGACAAAACAGTCAGATTTCTGTTCAGGGACTGAACTTCCATTGTGTCTGACACATCCCACCATTGTCTGCTATGCCTTGTCTGGTATAGCACCTGAAACATTCCCAAAAGGTTTTTTTCTTCGAGCCTGAGGAAGAACTATACATTATACCATTATTGTCATTATGGTTGTTTATGTCTGACCTTTATATTTTACCATCACTTATAATACTTTTATAATACATTATGATATGACATGATAATTGGTAGCTTCTAGGGGCCGGGATGTCTCCGTTAGGCCTGATGGCTATTGTTTTTGTTACAGCCTATCTGTTATGGTTCAGCTTGTCCTTTTATCAGCTAGTATAACTATGGTCTGAGCCCCGTGCTCGTTGGCAGAACTACCGTACCACTGACATGAGTGTTACTGTACTTCTCCCCATGATATCATGTACAGTAAAGCATAATCGTCACCACCTGGAATATCGTCTCATCAATTACTGATTGATCCAACATTCCACAACAAGCCCCCGTTTATTACATTACCCCATTAAGACCTGAGGCCGATTCTACAATATGTCTTCTAAATCCTAACAGTTTTTTTGAAAAAAACCTATGTTGCTACAGGTTCTCAAACTTTTTCATGTCAAGGACCCCCAAAATGATATGCATTTGGCCACGGACCCCCATCTCAGAATATATTGTTCCAGGGACCCCCAGAAGCACAGATTTGAGTTACAAATGTTAGCTTTAAAAATATATTCAAAGATTTGCAAAAATGTTCACGATTTTTCAAAAATATTATACTGTATCTACAAGTGGTTCTCATAGAGCTTGTATATCTGCTATTTTTGAATGAGCCAAATAAATCTAAAATGAACCAGACGCGATCCCGGTCTTAATGGGTTAATTTTTATGGTTGCGCGTGGGTGTCGCGCACCACAAAAACACAAATCTACAAGTTCACAACATGTTGCAGGACGATGCGTTGTGAGCTAGTAGATCTGCTATGTTGTAGATCGGCTGTTTTTGAAATTTGGTGTAGAGACTAAAAAAAAAAAGGGGGAAAAGGGAGGGGGCGGAGTAGTCTAGGGTTTAAGTGGTTCATGATCATTCTTTATGTGGTTGCAGTCTACTGTGGATTGTATTGTTTTTACTGTGCATTTTATGGTGGGTTTTTTAACGCCTGGAGCACTGGATCAAAACTAATTTCCCTGTGAGGTATCATAAAGTTGATCTGAATCAGAATTTACAATTAGTCTGAAGCCTTCTATACGATACACAACGGTTTCTAATGATTTGCTACTAAGATTCTCATTCCACCATACCAGGTAGGGGGACACTTTAGTATCCTCTAAATCAGTGGTTCTCAAACTGAGGTTTGGGGACCCCCAGGGGTCCTTGGGGGGGGTACCAGGGGGTCCCCAGAAGAAAAAAAAAAGTTAATATAGCGTCAAAATCATATTAACCACTTTAACCCATTAAGACCTGGAACTGTGTCATTTTTAGATTTGAGCTAAAAAGCATTATTTTACAATTTGGCTATTCAAAAATAGCAGATATACAAGCTCATAGCGCGGCACCGAGTGCCGCGCTATGAGCTTGTAGATCTGCTATTTTTGAAAAATCGTGAAAATGTGTGCAAATCTTTGAATATATATATTTTTAAAGCGAACATTTTAACTCAAATCTTTGCTTCTGGGGGTCCCTGGAACAACATATTTTGATGGGGGTCCGCGGCCAAATACATAAAAGTTTGGGGGTCCTTGACATGAAAAAAATTGAGCACCACCATATAGAAACATGCGTTTTTCAGAAAACAGTTGAGATTTAGGAGACAAGAGAACCGGCTTCAGGTCTCAATGGGTTAACAATATTTTATACATTGGCTAGTGGAGATATACAAGCTCATAGCATGTCACTTCGTGACATTTTTAACTCAAAGATTTGCTTCTGGAGGTCCCTGGCACAAAACATTTTTGATATGAGGGTTCGCAGCAAAATATAATCATTTTGGGGGTCCTTGAAAACGATTGAGAACCAGCTCTAAATACCTACAGCAGGGGTACTCAACAGGCGGACCGCGGTCCATGACCGGACCGCGGGACACCTCTCTGCGGACCCTGGGAAAATTATAATAAAAAAAAAATATATATATATATATATATATATATATATATATTGTTATTATTATTTATTTTTTTAAATAACTATAACCCTAACGACGGAAATAAAGTAACCAAAAACGAAAAAGAAATCCGCGAAAAAAAATTGCGCGCGCGGGGGGGGGGGGGTCCGCACATGCTGCGCGCGCGCGTGCATGTGCCTTATTAAAAAACGTATTTGTTCAGTACCCCTGACCTACAGTATAATATAGAGCGGTGGTTTTCAACCTTTTTCATGCCAAGGACCCCTAAATTGATAAACATTTGGCCACGGACCCCCATCTGAAAATGCACAGTGGCAGAGACCCCCAGAAGCAAAGATTAAAATTTTTATTTTTTTTTCAAGATTTTTCAAAAAATAGCAGATCTACAAGCTTGTATATCTGCTATTTTTGAATGGCCAAAGCTAAGTGGCTAAAATGGTTGTGACGATGTTAACTAATTTCGCTGGGGACCCCCTGGTAATAGTAAAATAGCTTTACAAGATGAGATATGAAAGCTGAGCTTTTGCTCTTTTGAGGAAATCCCTCACTAGTGACTTGAAACAAGCTTTCACTATTACAACGAATGCACAGCAGAGCAGCGACACACACATCCTCAGAACAAAGCTGGTCATAATGACCTCTCCTATGCAGTCATCGCCCTGCTTGATCTACTACACCCCTAACCCTGATTCATGCTTTTATATGACACGGCGTGCAACCGAGAAGAAACCAGACAGTATAGTGACACAGAATGGCCTAAAGAGCAGTGGTGGAAAGTAACTAAATACATTTACTCAAGTGCTGTACTTAAGTACAATTTTGAGGTATTTTTTTGCTAGCAAATGTGAGCACGGCAAAAAATGTACCAGTAACAGTAAGAGAGCAGGAAAGAGAGAGGAGCAGAGAAGAGATACCGCCTGCAGTCTCACAGCTTCACACAAACTGCAGGTCTGTCTTGAGAAATGTAAGCGTGCGTGTGCGTGTGTGTGTGTGTGTGTGTGTGTGTGTGTGTGTGTGTGTGTGTGACAGAGTGAGTTGTGTTATTACAGAGAGGATGTGAGAAGTACCAAAACACCATGAGAGGTAGTTGAAAATGTAAGTTTGTGTTTGTTGGAGGTATAAAGTCAGGTCTTGCCGGCAGTAAGAGTGCTTTTCGGTGTCATATCCTAGAGGCTACTATGAAATTATGATGGCTGGTTTTAAAAGGGATAAAAGAGACATTTTGCCTTTTGAGGTATATCAGTGGGAATCGCTGAAAATACAGAACACGGTGTCCACCGGGCATCATTAGTGGAAATGGAAGGTCTTATTACACCTTGTGCCCTGCAGTGTGAGTGTCACTGCAATCGGCTGGCAACTTGCAGCTGTGTCTGTCCCAATGCGTTAATACAAGTTGTTTCAGTTTTATTCAGAGTTGGTTCAAAACTTGGCAGATGAGGTGGAGGCAGTGGGGGTATGGTCAAAGGTCAAAGGTCAATAACAGAAGACGGCATGGATTAAAGGAGTAGTTCACCCAAAAAATTACTCATTTTCTATCAATTGCTTACCCCATGAAGCATTGAATTCATGGAGATTTTTTGGTTTTTGTCACATTCCTGAGCCAATAATTTGATGACAGGCGGAAAGATGCTAATGTATCCGGTAGGAGACTCAAAGGACACCCGGTCATCAAATTATTGGCTCAGGAATGAGTCAAAAACAAAAAAAATCACCCTGAATTCAAGGCTTCCATGGGGTGTGTAATTGATAGAAAATAAGTAATTTTTTGGGTGAATTATTCCTTTAAAGTTCTCAGTCGCCACGACTGATTTCAGTTTCATTTTGGATTCCATAGAAGTCGGCATGTGTCACGCAGCGAAAATAGCAGCGGAAATCTACAAGCTTACAACACATCACAACAACAACAACATTTTTAACTGAATGATGGCCCATTAATGCTGAATGTTCACCTATTACTATGACCCGAATAGGGACGCTAAGGTTCATGTGTAATTTAGATACAGTAGCATGTCATGTAGACAGATGCCAGGTTCATTTGTGTATAGTGTGTATAGTTTCAATATGCAGATTATTTATTTTTAGATATTACACTATTTAGACTGAGGATAGGTTATTGGTTTACCTATGATCCTAGATGACCATTTCTATACATTTTATGTACAGTATTACTTCGTGTTTACTGTGAGTCAGTCACTCAGGATTAAAAGCGTCTGCTAAATGCCTAAATTGTAAATTGTAATAAAAGAGAGAGAGAATCATTCAACACAGCAACAAAACTGGGGCACTTTTCAGTGTCTATGTGGAGCTCTGCTCAGCCTCTCTGCTACAGCCTGTTATCAAGAACACCACAAGCACCACAAATACACATCCTTTTAACGGCGTTGTTAACTGCATGCATTGCAATAATAATCCAATGTTTCCAAAACAGAAATGGCCGCAGCGGTATATTCAGACAAACCCGGTGAGTGGCGAGGGTATAGAGGCAACACCTTGGAAAATGTTGAGGTTAATAAAAGCAATATTGGGGTAGGGGTCCCGGGACCCCCAGGGATCCATTTATACGTTGGCTATTCAAAAATAGCAGATATACAAGCTTGCAGCACGTCACTTTGTGCCACACTGCGAGCTTGTACATCTGCTATTTTTGAACTTCTTTTTTTCGTTTTTGATCTTGAAAGTATGTTTTTTTTTTTTTTATATGAATCTTCTCTTCTGGGGGTCCCTGGCACAAAAAAAAATCAGATGGGGGGGTCCATGGGGTCCAAGATCTACAAGCTCACAACGCCTTGCACCGCGAGGCGTTGTGAGCTTGTAGATCTGCTATTTTTGGCTTAAGTTCTCCTCAGAAAAGGGACGCTAGGGTTCTAGTTAGTGGTTAAAGTAATGCTAGGTACATTTTTCAATAAAACTAAAGTTAAATTGTATATCTTTTGTGAGTGGCAAATGTTTCACAACACCCACTCCATGAATTTCACCCCCGAAAGCCTTTTATTTATATATTTTCTATTGAACGGGGTCGGGGTTGACGTTCCCGCGAAAATTACGTCATCTGGCCGGAAAATGGAAGCGGAAATGTACCGGTTTCCTGTTTGGCCAGGAACTACTGCACCGGTTTCCTGTTTGGCCAGGAACTACCGCGCTAATAACAAAAAGGAAACTCACGCTGATTTTAAGAGATTGTATGATTTGAAGAACGAAAAAAAAACAGAAAAAGAAAACACAGCTCACGGTAACTAAATCTCCACTAGCTAAGAGAAACGGTCCACAGATCGTATAAAACAATTAAAAAAACGCTTTTTGAAACGCTTCCGTCTTCCGGTGAAAACGAATGGAATTCTGGGTAACACAGTAATAAACAAACGGCCTGCAGTGACGGTAATGACCAGCTTTTTATTTGCACTGTACAATTTTAATGTAAAAAAAAATAATCATATCACACAAAGATTTGGCGGACCCCTTGTAGTAACTCTAAGGACCCCTAGGGGTCCCGGACCCCCTGTTGAAGACCCCTGCCATAGACTATATAAAAAGAATGGACAACGTGAAGCCATTGGTTTCTACAGACCGTAATTGAAGCCAATTGCTCAGGAATTTCAAATAACGCGCCATATCCTGCAGAATGACACCAGACCATTATTGGTTGGGTAGCTTGTCAATCAAGAGCGGGGGCGGGGAATGAATGCTATTGGTTGTGTAGCTTGTCAATCAAATCATCCCGCCCCTCCTAGAGCATAACCTACTTGGGAAACGGGACCATAGTTTACCAAAACTCGTATCATAATGATTGAAAGGAGACTTTAAACTAGCGACTGGAAGCATATAGTATTTATGACCATTTTTATTAAGGTAAGAAAATCTAGTCTAAAGTTTGTCAAAAACCCACCCGCTTGCGTTAAGATAAATTCTTTCTGACACCAGCAGGGGTAAAACAGCAAAACTAAAGGCCATTCATTTGAACTGTCTCTTCCGTATTAGCCTCAACGTAAAACTTTCAAGCTGGGCCCTTGATCTGACCAGGAGCACGCGCAGGTACACGCATAGATCTAAAACAACTTTAAATTCACACCTCAACAGAGTTTACAAAGGCTCCCGACTCACACCAGGTGAATTAACTCATCGAGTGCTATTCACGTGTTTTACCGCTATGGTGCAACGTGCCAATCACGTGTTTGTTTGTTTTTTTGGAGAAAAAAAAATTCAGAACGCAAGATATCATTATCTGAAGATTTGCAGCTCCATCCACTCCTTGTTTAACTTATAACTGAAAAAGGCTGTATCTCGCTTCCTAAGCACTTTCTTTTTACTTTGAAAAAATCTCTGGCACTGGGACAACATAGCCAGAAATAATTCTGGCACGCAGTGAGTTAACATAGGAATGAGCCTAGATGCATATCAATTGTCCATTGTGTGACCTGTAGTGTAGGTGTTAAGCGACGTGCGCGTCACGCCATTAAAGTAGAGTGCAACCACGTTCCAATTCAGCAATGAAACACTGGTGGTCGGCCTGGTTCAGTCTAGAGGGCTTTAGATAGCATGCTGCTGGTGGTATAGCTGCTCTCAGGAGCATCTGCCTGAGGGCTCTGGTGTCTGTTACACAAGGGGCCCTCCCTCGCTGCTAGAGAAGCCACAGAATAAGGTCATCAACGCTCCCTTTCTAGTTCTTAAAAAAAATGTTGATTGCGTTGCTTAAAACGCTGACCTGTACCAAGGAAATGGCTGCTGTGGCCTTACACCACTTCCCCTTTTACAGGAAAATGGAGCCAACAACTTCACGCAAAGTCTACTTCAAATCACCGTCATCGCCACCACTGCATGTCGATATCTGCTCTGGTGTAAAAGTTCAGGTAAAAATAAGCCTTCTGATGCACATCTAGTAATTGCAATAAAGTGGAGCGATGTGTTAAGAGTGGGGTATGAAATACAAGCATGGGCTCTCGGTAAGACTTTATATCAAGGTCGGGTCTATAATGCGTTATAACCACATTTATAATGCAATATAATGCACATATAAGGCATTATTGCACTTGTTATACATGTTTATAATTATGCATATAAATATGTAAATATGCATAACAGCATGGTTTATGAAGTATTATATCGTCGGTGTCCAGCCAGGACCAGCTAACTCCATTTTCAGTTTTTTTTTTTTTTTTTCATAAATCAAGGCTATTGAACACCCTTTAGGTCTGTGTAAAATATCAAAACATTTGAACCAATGAAAAGTATTAAAAAGCGCCTCTGACGAAAACTCCCAACTCCATTGGATCCTCAAACTGTCCGTCAAAAACAAACAACTCCCCCCTCTCCTCTACAGCGCTGCTTTTCAAGAGCATGAGTAGAGCGAGTTGCGCAGTGAACGAGGAGGAGGACCACGTAAACAAGCTCCCCGTAGTCTGTTGAACTATGCAGTGTACCTGTTTATCAGACTTAGCACTGACGCTAATGTTATGAAAACAAGTAATTATATTTCTAAAATCTATTAAGTGTTTAATGAGGAGAGCAATGTGACAAGAAGAAAGGCGTTCATAGCATTTCTGTCGCGCTATTCTACTACCTCTTTGCAGAAGTTATTGTAATATTTAAAGTCCTGTTTATTATTGTAGGCCTATATAATAAGTGGCATGAAGCATCAGGGCATTAATTCACACGTTGTTGTGATGCATTGTGAGCTTGGAGATCCATTGTTAGCTTTTGAGAATTTGTACCCTTTTGAAACCTCTCCCTCAGCAGCGAGTGGAGCTATTGTTGTTTGGACACCTAACTCCACTTCAGCTTGATTTCTGCTCGTCTGAAACTGCTAACTCCACTTGTGCTGGGTAAAGTGTTGATTTACCCGCGATTTGGTTAAAGTGTTGATAATATAATGACACATGCAAGTATCTGACAATATATAAAGTCACTATACCAACTTTGATGAGGCAGTGTTGCTTTGTTTTAAAAATATAAGGTTTTCTTCATTTCCTGAAAAACGTATATTTTGTTTTTGCGTTTCCTGAACAATGAGCGTTTTGGAGTTAGCAGTTTCTGGCTGGACAGCAGAGATATATATATATATATATATATATATATAGCTTGCTTATAAGTGCATTGTATGTTTATAATTGCATATATATGCATGTTTATAATTATGCATATAAATATGCCTAACAACATGGTTTATGAAGTACATACATACATACATACATACATACATACATACATACATACATACATACATACATACATACATACATACATACATACATACATACATACATACATACATACATACATACATACATACATAACTTATAAGCACATAAATGTGCTTATAATGCATGTAGACTTAATATAAAGTCTTACCATTTTGTTAAATTACCAGCACAAGGACGCAACACCACGAGTAGAGCAGTGATGTAGTACACATGTTTGCTACAGAGAGGATGGGCTCTCTCTAAAGATGGTTTCATTGATTGGTCCAAAATGGCTTTGAAAACAAGGCAGTGGATTCTCCTCCTTTGGCAGAACGCCAGCTGACGTTCTGTCGACTAGAGGAAGAGACGCACGCGGCTAATTATGTGTCACAAAAAGCAAAGAAACATAAGCCTGGCTATGATATAAATTAGAACGGAGAAAACTGGAAAAAAAAAAAAGGAAAGAGGAACATTGTGTAAATATATTTGCGCGGCTCCTACAGAGTGGAGCATATGACGTATAAGGCGAGTGGGATTTCATATCGACCCATGGGGGTCGATATTATTTGCTCACCGTTTTATGAGGACATTCAACATGCTTATTAGGCCTCAAGGACGCCCGTAATGTCTTTTGTGAATGTAAACAAGAGTGAGACCATGGTCATTTTGTGAAATTGTGTTAAAATAAAACACTAAATTGTTTATGTTCAACGACAACATTTTTAATATCGTCTCTGCCGGAGGAAACCTCATATGTCCAAAACTGTTACTTTTCAGGAATTCAAATTCCCAAGTAGCAAAAGTAGCAGATCTACAAGCTCAAAACGTGGCGCAAAGGGACGCGTTTCGAGCTTGTAGATCTGTTACTTTTGAAGCTTTTGTGTGAAGCTGTAGTACAATCAAGCACGGCAGTTAATAAGAAGCCCTGCTAGCCCTCATGCATTGAAGGAGGCATGAGTTCAGCTCTGGGTTCTCCCTAGGTTGGCAGAGGGAGTGTAGCGCCCAGGATTACTTAAGACAATTGGCACCGGGTGAAAAAAATGGGGTCACAAAATCGCGGGATAAAAATGTAAGATAAAAAAAAAAGCAGGGTGTTAATTTACGAAAAAAAACAAAAAGTTACAAACATAGAGATACAATATATAGGTTTCTGCCCGACAGCAACGATATGATACATGTTGAAATAAGCGTCGCCAAAGTATGAAGTCAAATAAACTTGACGTACAAAGTAGAGGTCATGGTATAAGCTGGAGAGGGAGTAAATGAGAGTGCTAGTAAAGGTATAACAGCAGTGTCAAGTGTAAATATATGGACGGTATCTAACCTCCCATGAGAGTGGAAGTCCAGCTGTAGCACCCTGTCTTCGTGGGACACGGCTCTCTTGGCTCTCTGGTGACTGCTGTGCAGGGCTGCTGTGTCGTAGGACAGGCCCTCGTGGTGACGGATGTATTTGTTGAGAGCTCTCCCGAACTGACCTGAAAGAAACAACACAGTGCAATGTTTTTCATGAACCAACACATTATATTTTATAAGCCAGTTTCAATTATTACATAATCGACGCCTAATCGCAATGATTTGAGACAGTCGCTTTTTTTGTTGTTGCATAAATCGTCATAATCATTTCCATGTTGAAAAGTGTTCATATATATTCAAACGTTTTTAAAAAAATAGTGGAAATAGCAGATCTAAAAGCTCAAAATGTGTCGTTTTCAGCGTGCAGATCATCTCTTTACGCTATTTGTGTTTTTTGTGTTTTTTTTTTGTTTACCCATTAAGACCTGAGGGCCGATTCTACAAATGTCTGTAGAACAGATTTCTGAAAAACCTATGTTGCTATATCAGTGGTGCTCAAACATTTTCATGTCAACGACCCCAAAAATGACATGTATTTGGCCTCGGACCCGCATCTCAAAATATTTTGTTCCAAGGACCCCCAGAAGCAAAGAGTTGAGTTTAAAATGTTCGCTTTAAAAATATATAAATATTCAAAGATTTCTCAAAAATGACACGATTTAAAAAAAAATCTAAAAGCTCATAGAGCGGCACGAAGTGACTCGCTATGAGCTTGTATATCTGTTATTTTTGAATAGCCAACCAGAGTGCTATAAATAGCTGAAATCTAAAATGACACAGATACTTTCCCTGTTTTAATGGGTTAAGTATAAAGTTATTAAATTATGTAACTTATTTTTCATATATGCCCCTATATGCGCCTTCTGTTTACCAAGCCTAAAAGCCAAGCAGAAATGTAATTTCAATTCCAATGTTCCAACGACAGAAAAGCAATTAAATTGTGCACAACACGGATACACAACAACAGATACAGAGTGAACAGCAGCGGCTGGGAAAATGAAAGCCAACTAAGGAACCCTTAAAAACCTTTAAACCCTTCAGTAGTTAAGCTCTTCTTCAGACATGTCTGAAGAAGAGACACGTCTGAAGAAGAGCTTTGGCTTCCGAATGTCACTTTGTTGGGATGCCTCAATAAAAAGAGTTACTTTAATCCCTCAGGCTTTAACCCATTGAGACCTGAAGCCGATTCTACATGTCTCCTAAATCTCAACAGTTTTATGAAAAACGTATGTTTCTATATCAGTGGTGCTCAATCTTTTTCATGTCAAGGACCCCCAAAATTATATGTATTTGACCACGGACCCCCATCAAAATATTTAGTTCCGGGGACCCCCAGAAGCAAAGATTTGAGTAAAAAATGTTCGCTTTAAAAATATATATATTCAGAAGATTTGCACACATTTTCACGATTTTTCAAAAATAGCAGATCTACAAGCTCGTAGCGCGGCACTCGGTGCCGCGCTATGAGCTTGTATATCTGCTATTTTTGAATAGCCCAAAGTGTAAAATAATGCTTTTTAGCTCGAAATGACACAGTTCCAGGTCTTAATGGCTTAACAACAGAAATCAAAGAGAAGAGAAACTGGTTGCTTCATAAGTGCGCGTTTCTCAGAAATAACAAAGTCACCATTTCACAATCCTTCAGGTGAAACTTAAAGAGAGGCATCCTCCTCTGATGTTTGTTTTCGCATATTGATCATATTCGCTTTATTATCAGTGGTGGAAACAGTACTACATTTTTTTACGTAAGTACAAGTATCAATACTGCAATATAGAAATACTCTGTTACGAGCAAAAGTCCAAATGCATATAATGTTGAGGGTCCTTGACATGAAACAGTTTGAGAACCACTAGCTATAGCAACATACAGTACGTTCTTTTCAAAAAACTGTTAGGATTTAGAAGACATTTGTAGAATCCCTAGAAGCAAACATTTGAGTTATAAATGTTTGCTTTAAAAAACTACAGTATATATTCAAAGATTTGCACACATTTTCAAGATTTTTCAAAAATAGATCTACAAGCTCAGCGCGGCACTCGGTAATTCCAAACCTTTTCCAGGCCCGGAAAAAAATGTTTTTCCTAATATAAAAGTATTTCCAGGAATTTCATGACCGTGGGAACCCTGGAGAGAGATACTGTATGTTGCTGGTTTCCATCAAGGTGACTGTGTGCTATAACTCTCACTGTACAAACAATCAATAGTCATGGAGCAAAATAACTCCACTCTGAACTATCAAGTCAACAGAGACGGCAGTCGGGCCACGCCTCGTGCCAGGGTCTTGGCCCTAGCTGGCAGTTTGTAGAACAGTGGTTCCCAAACCTTCCAGGTCGTGACCCCCCAAAAAGAATCATATTTGAACCTAGGACCCCCCACCCTGACAAGCACCTGGAATTGTAGGCATTATATTTAGTTTGACTCGGTTCCACAGATAAACATTGTGAAAATAGCCAAACTATCAGCTATTTTCACAATGTTTGCCTGGCTCTTTCTTACATACTATTTGACAATTTGGTCAATTTGCTATTAAAAAGGTCTTAAAAGTCATTCAATTGTCACTTTACAAATGTGCAGATATACCCTGTATACAAGTATACTGTATGGTTTGTTTAATTACTGTTGAGTGAGAAAACAATGTTGCACATTAAGCTAATCATCTGGGGGACCCCCCAAAAAATAATTTGGGGGCCCCCCTGAGGAGGCTGCAATAGAGCACAGCACACAGCTAGGGGAAGATAAAAGCAACCCATGCCTCAACAGCAACAGGGATTTAAAACACGTTTTTTTGGATGTAATAATTCCCCTGTATACAGCAATTCAACATGAGAGCAAGAAATGACTTATTCAATGCTGACAGAGAACGGTCTAGTAAAACTGTGGTGATGGGTTCATTATGAAACTCTTTGATGCCCAGATGAGCTGTCTTAATACAGAGACACCCCCTCAGGCAATGCTTTGGCTAAACAGGAGATCACGCTGCTGCAGATTGGCTATTTTCGCTCGACAACAGTGTACGGCTAAATATAAAATAGAGCTTAAAGTGGGTAATCAGACGAATTGATTCAGTTATTAAAAAAAAGTGTTATTTGTTGATTACACATTTATAAAAGAGCCAAAAAACACACTTGATTATTCGATTAATCAAAAACGTAATCCTTAGAATAAACGATATGAAGACGATCAATAGTTGCAGCCCCTATAAAGGTTTTAAATCGTTGATGTCGGGCAGAAACCTCTTATCTCCACATTTTTACTTTTTATGTTTTTTTCCTCCGTAAATTAACGCCCTACTTGATCATACTACAGCAGCACAGCGTCACACAAAAGCATCAAGAGTAGCAGATCCACAAGCTCGAAACGCGGCGCGAAACGACGCGCTTCGAGCTTGTAGATCTGCTACTTTTGCTATTCTTTTAATTGAATCCTGAAAAGTAACAGTTTTGGACAGTTTCCACCCGACAGAGACGATATACAGTTATTTTCCTCAAGAAGTGCTTCTAAGTAAGTAGTAAATGATGAAGCCAGTCTCCCTGGTATATCTGTGTAGAGTTCTCCACCAACATGCATGAGACGCGAGCCGGAGTGAGTGAACCAAACCAAACCAAAGCCTGTCAAGCTTTGATGGTGAGAGCGCGTGGGTGGGACCTCGACTTCAAGAGAGGAGAGGAAGTTTGGACGTGAACCATCAATTTATGTAAGGCACTGCTGACACACTTGATGTGGATAGTTCCAAGCACCCTATACTCCCTCTGCCAGCCAGCCGTTCTGCCTTTCTGGCGGTACATACAGTATATATATATATACTGTATATGTGTATCTCTGACTAACAGGGACAGGGATGACAACGCAGGACAACAGCCAGATTGAAATCTGACGATCTGCCACTTAGAAATAGGCCTGTCACAACTCACAATTATTACATAATCACCTGATCATTTGAGCTAATCACAATTATGTCGCATGAAATGGTTACAATCGTTTCCATTCATCGTCTGTATGAAAACAGCTTGATTGAAATCAACCCATTAAGACCTGAGGCCGAACAGTTTTTTTTTTCCTAAAGTTTTTTTTCATATTTTTTTTTACTTATGTTGCTCATTATTATCATCAATGGTTTTCAAACTTTTTGTGTCAAGGGCCCCCAAAATAATATGTATTTGTCCGCGGACCCCCTCCCATCTAAAAATATTTTGTTCCAGGGACACGATTTTTCTAAAAATAGCAGCTCTACAAGCTCATAGCGCGGCACTCGGTGCCGGGCTATGAGCTTGTATATCTGCTATTTTTTAATAGCCAAAGAAACCTTAAAATGACACACATGCGTTTCCTTCCCGGCCTTAAAGGGTTAACAGGCTCACACACACACACACACACACACACACACACGTGTGTGAACACAACACAGAGTTTAATCCAGCGTGCAGTCACTGGTCTGCTCCGTTTAAACCAAGACTTAAGAGAGTTGTCGGATAATATGCGGCACACCTGAGGAGGAGATGACGAGCCATAACAGACGTTTGAGCTTCCGTTTGATTGGGCTGTCATCATGCTAGCTTTAGTATCCAAATCACATCAGAGTGAAACAAACCACTTACTTCAGTAGTACACCATACTGGGCTAACAGTCGGTTTGGAAACTAGGCTGCATTCAAAGCTTATTTCAACCACTTAAGCCCTATTTTATTTATACTTTGCCTCGTGGTGTTGTGCGGAGAACATGAAGTAACAACAGCTCTTCACAGTGAGGACATGTATTATCTCACATGGTAAGAATGTCTACCCCTTATCCCATGAACTATCCCATAATGCAGGCATTGTTGAGAGTGTATAATACAGTTGTGTATTTTGATCATTGCTGATGGTGTTACTTTGTTACTTTGTGTATTTTACAGATACAATTACTCTGTAACTGTATCTTAACAGCATGCTGTTAATCAGAGGTAATATATTTGTCACTTTGGTAAGAATGTGGGAAACTTTCCTTAGATGGAATAAAGCTTCTGCAAAATGTCTTCTAAATGCTAACGGTTTTCTGAAAAACGTATGTTTCTATATCAGTGGTGCTAGAACTTTTTCATGTCAAGGACCCCCAAAATGATATGTATTTGGTCGCGGCCCCCAATTTCAAAATATTTTGTTCCAGGGACCCCCAGAAGCAAAGATTTGAGTTAAAAATGTTCGCTTTAAAATAATATAATAAATATATTAATTTGCACACATTTTATCGATTTTTCATAAATAGCAGATCTACAAGCTCGTAGCGCGGCACTCGGTGCCGCGCTATGAGCTTGTATATCTGCTATTTTTGAATAGCCAACGTGTAAAATAATGCTTTTTTAGCTCAAATCAAAAAGTGACACAGATGCGTCCCAGGTCTAAATGGGTTAAAGCTATCAAAGCAGATGATGGAAATGGCAAAAGTGCATCAGAGCTTGTAGATCTTCTATTTCCGCTATTTTGGGAAAAGCATTGAAAATCGAAAAAAAAAAAATCAACATGGAAAGGATTATGAAGATTATGCAAAATAATAGTGATTATCTCAAATAATTGCGATTAGGCGATTATGTAATAATAGTGACAGGCCTAACTGCCGGTATTGCAAAGTAGTGCAGCTAATAGCGGCCTTGGTTGGCAGTGCTCTGTATTGTTGCATATGGGCTTACTGTTATGCTTGTTAATTTGCTTCACAGGGTGACGTATTTCCAAACAGCACTCACGCTGTTTTCTGGCCAAATTGAACAAAAGGCAAGCCAAATCGCCGTAGGTGTGGAAACATAATATTAATTGACTTTTATCCAGAACGCTGTCTCATATTTTGTCAATTTTGTCAAAGAAAAAACTGTTCACAAGCTGAGAGCAGCACTGTGTGTGTGTGTGTGTGTGTGTGTGTGTGTGTGTGTGTGTGTGTGTGTGTGTGTGTGTGTGTGTGTGTGTGTGTGTTAAAATAAGTACATTTCAAATGTATCTCACTACTATGCAAAGGATATGGGATATATTCATATTATGGGGTGGTGGGTTGTCAAGACCAGTGGTTCTCAAAATGGTGTCCGGGGACCCCCAGGCCAGGGGTCCTTGGGGGGGGTACCAGGGGTTCCCCAGCAAAATGTGTTAATATAGCGTGACAATTTTTTAGCCACTTTAACCATATTCTGTTGTACTTTGGCTATTCAAAAATAGCATATATACAAGCTCATAGCACGTCACTCCGTGCCACGCTATGAGCTTGTAGATCTGCTATTTTTTTGACAAAATCGTGAAAATGTGTGCAAATCTTTGAATGCGTATTTTTTCAAAGTCAACATTTTTAACTCAAATCTTTGCTTCTGGAGGTCCCTGGGAAGAACATATTTTTCAGATGGGGGTCCGCAGCCATATACATATCATTTTGGGGGGTCCATGACACGACAAAGTTTGGGAACCACTGGCCAAGACAATGTCACAGCAATACTGAGAACAACAACCTCTCGAGTCAAAGAATTCTAGCACCAGCAATGCAAGTCAGGAAGTGTTGTTCGTAGACTATAAAAAAAACTAAGGACAAAACTTCCTACATTCGAATCCTGGTACAGAAGGATCATATATATGTATATTTTTTCCCCAAGTAAATAACAAGTTTCTTACAAAACACTGGCATGCATTCTTTTAACCCTTTAAGACCGGGAACGCATCTGTGTCATTTTAAGATTTCTTTGGGCTATTCAAAAATAGCAGATCTGCAAGCTCATAGCGCGGCACCGAGTGCCGCGCTATGAGCTTGTAGATCTGCTATTTTTTTGAAAAATCGTGAAAATGTGTGCAAATATTTTATATTCTTTTATATATTTTTAACTCAAATCTTTGCTTCTGGGGGTCCCTGGACAAAAGATTTTTAGATGGGAGGGGGTCCGCGGACAAATGCATATTATTCTGGGGGTCCTTGACATGAAAAAAGTTTGAAAACCATTGATAATAATATAGCAACATAAGTAAAAAGTAAAAAATAAAAAAACTGTTAGGATTTAGAAGACATTTGTAAAATCCCCAGAAGCAAAGATTTGAGTTAAAAACTTTCACTTGATTTGCACACATTTTCACGATTAAAAAAAAAAAAGTGCAGATCTACAAGCTCGTAGCGCGGCGCTCGGTGCCGCACTACGAGCTTGTATATCTGACTAAGGACCAAGCATTCCTACATTCGAATCCTGGTACAGAAGGATCATATATATGTATATTTTTTCCCCCCAAGTAAATAACAAGTTTCTTACAAAACACTGGCATGCATTCTTTTAATATTGTTCTCGCCAACAGCATGCATTTCAGGTATACAATGCAAATGACTAGCTGCTAGCGTGGGATAAAATAAGATACCCTCTTGCCAATGAATATATGAATACTATGTAGCCTACGGCCACTATCAACAGTGAATATGAGACTGCTATGTGTACAGTGACAGCCAGCCATCATCAGTGGACTATCTAGATAATACGCAGTACAGTCGATCAACAGTAACTATATGGAGAATAGTCTAATGAATCAAAGTGAATAAAAGTGATCCAGTTTTCCTTAACAGGCATCTGTTATGGTTCGGTAGTGCATTGGTTCTCAAAGTGTGGTCCGGGGGCCCCCAGGGGTCCATGAGGGGTCCCCCCAGCAAATGTAGATAATATAGCATCTGGATGCAAATTATCGATGAATTAATTGATAACCTTATCGATCGTTTAATTGATAAACTGCGTTTCTTAGGACCAAAAGGAACATTCTTGTCCGAAACCGAAAATGAGTGCAGAAACATAATGGCCTTGATGTATATAACATTAACGAGCATCAACGAGCATCAGCTGGACACAGACACACACACACCTCCTGCAGTGCTCTATGGAGTCTGTCTCATTTCTCTCCAAAAGCCCTTGAATATGATGGAATATATTTTTTGTATGTATATATTTTTTTGGGGCAGATGGCAGATTCGTCTGGTGACAGGCTATAATAGCATCACAATCATTTTAACCACTTTATCCATTTATATATTGGCTATTCAAAAATCTTGAAAGTGTTTCCACGACCTGCACTGGCTCCCTCTCAGACAAAGAATCCAGTTCAATCCACTACAAAATCCTGTTTACCACCTACAAGGCACTCAATAATCGGGCTCCCTGATCTCTCTGATCTTCTCCAACACTATGGCCCCTCCCGTTCCCTCAGGTCCAGTGAAGCCAACCTCTTTGGAGGTCCCCCAGGACAAGCACAGTACCTGGGGGGGATAGGGCTTTCTCTGTTGCTGCCCCCTCCCTCTGGAAAGCACTCCCCAACCATCTAAAAAATGCCCCCTCCCTCCCCTCCTTCAAAACCTCACTCAAGTCAAAACCCACCTCCAAGCTGAGGTCTAGTTAAGTTAAGTTAAGTCTCCCCAACCCATGCGTAACCTTTTATATCTTTTAATCTAGCACTTATCTTTTATGGTTTTGTTTCATTTTTTCTTAAAGGGGTAGTTCACCCACAAAATGACTTTTTTTCCTATCGATTAGTCACCCCATGGAGACTGGAGAATTTGTGGATATTTGTTTGTTTTTGTCTCATTCCTAAACCAATAATTTGATGACCGGCAGCGGTTCCTGTAGGAGACACAAAGAGTCTCCTTTGTGTCTCCTACCGGAACCGCTGCCTACCGGTCCGCTGGTCATCAAATTATTGGCTTAGGAATGCAACAAAAACAAAACAATATCCATGAATTCAAGTCTCCATGGGCTAATCGATAGGAAAAAAAGCATTTTTTTGGGTGAACTATCCCTTTAACCCAGAGGTCTTCAACAGGGGGTCCGGGACCCCTAGGGAGTCCTCAGAGTTACTACAGGGGGTCCGCCAAATCTTTGTGTGATTTTTTACATTAACCACTTCAACCAAGCATCCCTATTCTAAGGAGAACTTTAGCCAAAAATACTATTTTCTGCTATTTTCGGCAAAGTGGTTTGGTGTAGGGGGAAAAAAGAGCAGACTAAGTACAGAGTGAAAGGTCAGGTTTACTAAGTATTGTTTAAGTGCATGGTTAAATGTCCGAAAATACACATTAACATGAATCCAACATGATAGTGCTGTGAAACAAGTCTATGAAGCTGCCGATGAAATCTATGAAAAAATAAATATTTTACACAATATATAATGGGGGTCCCTGCTTTATCTCGCTCTCAGCTAAGGGGTCCTTGGCCTGAAAACGTTGAAGACCCCTGCTTTAACCCATTAAAACCGGGAAAGCATCGGTGTCATTTTATTTTTGCATTGGCTATTCAGACTTGGCTGTGTGGAGCCTGATGGCTGTTGGCACAAAGGACAGTCCAAGTCACATTGTGGTGTGCCAGGTTAGGATGATGTGTGTGGCTGAATGTGCTCCTTGTCCCCACTAGCACATCGTAGGAGGGGATAAGAGGGGTTGAACAGGGTAGCATCCAGCTTCCTCCTTCTCATCCTCGCCTCAGCAACCACCTCCACACTGTGTGCAGTGTCACTACAACTAACAGAGCTAGCCATCGTTTGGCAGCGGTTTAAGTATTATTACTTTTTAACCCATTAAGACCTGAGGCCGATTCTACATGTCTCCTAAATCAATCAACAGTTTTCTGAAAAACGTATGTTTCTATATCAGTGGTGCTCAATCTTTTTCATGTCAAGGACCCCCCAAAATGATATGTATTTGGCCGCCGACCCCCATCAAAATATTGTGTTCCTGGGACCCCCAGAAGCAACGATTTGAGTTAAAAATGTTCGCTTTAAAAATATATATATTCAGAAGATTTGCACACATTTTCACAATTTTTCAAAAACAGCAGATCTACAAGCTCGTAGCGCGGCACTCAGTGCCGCGCTATGAGCTTGTAGATCTGCTATTTTTGAATAGCCCAAAGTGTAAAATAATGCTTTTTAGCTCAAATTTAAAAATGACACAGTTCCAGGTCTTAATGGGTTAAGACCTGAGGCTACTTCTAAATCAGTAGTTTTCAAACATTTTCGTGCCAAGGACCCCCAAAATGACATGTATTTGGCTGTGGAACCCCCCCATCTGAAAATGTTTTATGCCAGGTACTCCCAGAAGAGAAGATTTGTGTAAAAACAAATCTAAAATCTAAATTATTTAAGACTTTTCAAACACTTTCAAGATTTTTCAAAAATGTTCAGAAATTGCAGATTGTGACGCACTGTGAGCTTGTATATCTGCTATTTTTGAGAACCACTGTTCTAAATCCTAAGAATTTTTTGAAAAACGTATGTTGCTATATGTATATAGCTAAAATATGAAATCGCACAGATGCTTTCCTGGTTTTAATGGGTTAATTAACATTCTGGAAATGATCCCCAAAAGATCGAAAGAAAGCCACTTGGGTTTTAAAAAAGGAGAGACTGGCCAAGCTGCTGTCCCTTTTACTAGCTTATTGCGTCGGGCAAACATTATGGCTGGACCCCGATTACAGAATCAAGGCAGCCAGAACATCTTTTCATGACATTGTTTTTTCATATTGTTATTATTATGTTTTAAAGCTTACCGGCCCCCCCCAAAAGGCACACAGCTGTTTCTTTGTTTTTACAAAAGTTCTCTTAGGCTGTGTTCACATGTAGCATTTTCGGTGTGAAAAAAGTGCTGCCTGGAGTGCATTCTGTGCCGATATGGAAAAAGAAAAAGAAAATAATCATTTAAAAAACAAACACCAAAAACAAACAACAAAAGAACAGCCACAGCTGACCGCGGTCGTCGGTCAGACAACCTCCCGGAGTAACCCTAAGCCGGTAAGTTTTCAAATGTCAGGATTGTACTGCTTGTTGTGGCACGGAATGTACGTTTCATTTAGGCCAGAATACAATCTGTAGTCGCAGCTCATGTTTGGGAGCCATTGGCTCTCTGACTCATGTTTGATTCCATGTGTTCGCTGAACAGGAGGGATATCCATTCTGGGGCGAGCCGTGCTGTCAGTCAACGACTGTATTCATCAGCAAGAGGACTTCATCGAGCGTCGTTCATACCATGTAGTACTTTATGCATTCCTGTACTCTTAGTTTTCCAGAGTTCATAGCTATGAAGAGTTCAAGCTCATATGTAGATCTGCTATTTTTTTTTTTACCGTGAAAATGTGTGCAAATCTTTAGTTTGAATATATATAAAGCGAAAGTTTTAAACTTAAATCTTTGCTTCTAGGGATTTAACAAATGTCTTCTAAATCCTAACCACCTAATTTTTTATTTATTTTTTACTTATTATGTATATTATCAATGGCTTTCAAACTGTTTTCATGTCAAGGACCCCCAAAATAATATGTATTTGTCCACGGACCCCCTCCCATCTAAAAATATTTTGTTCCAGGGACCCCCAGAATCAAAGATTTGAGTTAAAATGTATATAAAAAATGTGCACACATTTTCAAGATTTTTCCAAAAATAGCAGATCTACAAGCTGCTTGTATATCTGCTATTTTTGAATAGCCAAAGAAATCTTAAAATGACACACATGCGTTCCCTTCCGGGCCTTAAAGGGTTAACAATTAAGAGAGAACAAGAGCTTTGGCTTTAGAGACTGACAAAGAGGAAGTCAACGCTCATTTATCAACAGGTGCTTTCACTTTACTTCCACATTTTCTACGTCAGCTGAGCTCATCGAAGACATGTTCAGCTGTTCTCAACATTTCTAACAAATAAGCATCCAAATATACTTCTTTTTTTTATCTGAGAAGAGCTTTAGGTATTCACAAATACAGATTTTTAGTATTCGACTTAGAATACCAAAAAGTATTCGAATAGCCAAACATTCACGGGTGATAGATCATATTTTTTCATCCAATAAAAACGAGTAATTCTCTGTATTTCTCATGAAATTGCCGTGCTGCAAGCCTTGAAAACAACCAGCGAGTAAAGGGTTAACTAATGCAGGCGGGATCTGATTTGACAACAATCAAGAACTACCCAATACCACACAGATGCATATCTGTTGATATATAATATGCCACTGCTTTATGAAAAGAAATATCAATATAATTATTTTTTTTATCAAATATCAGCAAATATTCGACTTTGATGTACAGTACGACTAATAGCGGTTTTGATATTTGAATAGTCCAATATTCGATTATTTTGTGAAACCCCTAACACACACACACACACACACACACACACACACACACACACACACACACACACACACACACACACACACACACACACACACACACACACACACACACACACACACACACACACACACACACACACACACACCCTGAAGGCAGAGCACACTGCTTGGAGCTGTATTGTTTTGCTGTGGTCACACCTCTTCCAAACAGGCCATTCACACAACATGCCCCAGCATGAGTCGCAGGAGAAAATATTCCAGCTCTATCAGCCTGTTAATTCTCCTACCACAGTCACAGTGACAGCAGCAGTCTAAACACTAGACAGAGTCCAGGCTGCCATCTGAATATCACCACTAAATATCCTCGCTGTCGGGCAGAGAGCCAGCAAAATCGTGCATGTCCAAAAACGTTACTTTTCAGGAAACAGGAAAAGAGAGCCTGTGTGGATCCAGTCAGTGTAGTTATTATTTAGTCCCACACTCTTGTTAAAAGGGATATTTCACTTTCAAACATGTTTGGGTAATTTTAACGTCTACTCTGGCTTTTGTGAATACCCCAGACAGTATTTAAGTGGTTTGATTCAGTATTTAGATAGTCGATATTCATTTTATCAGACACGCCCCCTTCCTAAACAAACCCAGTGTAACTTCAAACTCCATTTTAATCATGATAGATTAATTGAAAACACCCGTCCTTGGTTCTGGTGACACATACTGCCCTCCTTATACGTGAGGGGGCCGTGTGTTTTCAATTACCTTTTCATTTATTTATTTTCCATTTTCCCCAAAAGCATTAATAGTAATAGAAAAAACACGGCCGCCTCATGCATTAGAAGGACAATATCAGTCACCAGGCAGAACCAAGGACGGGTGTTTACAATGAATCTAACATGGTTCAAATGGGTTTGTATAGGGGTGTGTCTGATAAAATGAATATCACATATCTTAATACTGAATCAAGCAATTTAAAAACTGTATGGGGTGTTCACAAAAGCCTGAGTAGACCTTAAAATGACCCCAACCATGTTTGAAAGTGAAATATCATTTTAATACTTTTTCATTGGCTAAATATTCATAAAACCCACAGACAGACGTAACCACTTTTCGAGGACATTTTTTTTACAATTTTTTTAAAATAATATTGCCGATCTACAAGCTCGAGCTTGTAGGTCTGCTATTTTTGCAGAATGAAGTAGGGCATTCATTTACTAAAAAACACACATAGTTGAAACATGGAGATGAGAGGTATTAATTTGGGGGGTACTTGACATGAAAATGTTTGAGAACCACTGGTTTAAACAACATTAGGAAACAAGCCCAAATAAGCCCATTTTACAAACAAGCCACAAAAAAAAAAAACACAACCACCAACTACCAATGAAAATTTACAAGCAACTTTATAGAAAAACAAGCCCAAATTTGCTTATAATAAGCAGACATGGCAACACTGATCGCCAAATCAACACTTAGAGGTGACAACTTCATTGACATGCAATGACACGGCAATGTGTACAGCCTAGTTGAGGCACTTCCCGTTTACACACAGGCTAGTTGTATAATAAGTAACAGGTTCTGGTGTCACCGAAAAAACAGCACACACATGCACACAGTCAACTACTACAAATGAATAAAACAAAAACGATAATGACATGATAATAGCCTAACTTCTGTTCTGGTCTGCTCGCTTTTGCTGTTATGGATTTTTTTTGTCTTATCTTCCCATTTGATATATCTTTGTAACAGCCGTACACATAATTAGATCTTCAGGACAGTGTGAAATCTCTGTTGTTTTCAGCGTGGCAGGCTACTAACAGATGGTTGGTTTCAAGTGCATTAATGAACTGTTAAAAGTTTCCTTCCTCACACACAGTCAGAAGCCTCAAACATTTTTTTTCTCACCTTTTTGCAAACAATTGAAACATAAGTCACACTTTTCTTTTCGCAATGCAATGTTTTTCTCACGGCAGGGGAGGTTGGGTTGGTGGTGTGCGTGTGTGCATGTGTGTGCATCACTGACAGCTAAACGAAAGTGGCAAAGAATACACTACGATTTAAACGTTTAGCAGATGCACTTATCCCGAGTGAAGTGCAACGTCACGGCATGAACCCTCGTCTACAAACGACGGGGTAACTAAGCAGTAACGTACGCATACTGCAAAGAGAACAGTAGTGCTTCAAACTAACTAACCGTATGAGGTAAACAAACAAACCTAGCATCTGTCTAGAGTAGACGACATGCTTAATAATAACATTAACGTGTGGTCAAGCAAATCAAACCTAAATAACAAAAACATGTGAACAATTAACCAGACAGATTTGCAAAATATAAATGGCATCTATCACAAAGGGTGACAAGGAGGAGAGACACTGACTTCATTGGCCATGAATACGTAGATGCCAAAGTAGTACGTCTTTGTCCAACCAAACAATGTATATAACACTCTCCATGCTGTTAAGTCTTCATTTCACAGACACAATTATCGTAATACATATGACCTGCTATAACTTCCAATGCAACTTCAGCCTTTACACACTTATTTCTATTTACAGCATGGAAGATGACCTCAAGAGGCAGCTAGGCCTTTCACAATTACTACATAATCGATTATTTGAGATAATCACATTTATGCATTTTTGCATAATCTTCATAGTCGTTTCCATCTACAAGCTCATCTACAAGCCCATCTACAAGCTCACAGTGCGTCGTGATGAGACACATTGTGAGCTTGTGGCTATTTCCACTATTAATGTTCTTTTGAACGTATTAAGTTATCAAATGTCAGTCATTTCTTTGTATATTTAGGTCATTTGTCATATGTGCCCTGTGCAACTTCAAAGCCTAAACAGATATTAAAATGTTAGTCATATGTTCAATGACAAAAGCACAATTCAATTGTTAATCGCAATTATTTGTGTGACAAATAATCGTCATGTAAAACATCATAATCGTGACAGGCCTAAAGGCAGCTGCTGTAAGTGGCTACAGTGGAGTCACAGTACTGCTGTACAGGGCCGAGACATGGACGCTCACAGCACAGCAGGAAAAGGCCCCTGGATGGTGTCTAAACAAGAAGAATGCTACGAATGACACTGAGTGAACCACATCAGGAAACACAGACCTCTAAAGCAGAGGCCTGCCATGGGTCACACTCACAGACAAGGTCAGAAAGAGAAGGATGAGGCTGGCCTGGCAGGGCACCGTGTCAGGCACCTGGAACTGATGGCGAGCAAGCTGACACTGTGGGAGCCGACTCAAGCTCACAGCTAGGAGGGGAAACTGACGCACCACCACCTAAGTGGACACACTTCGGCCCGACAGCGGAGTTAACAACACTGCAGAGAGCTCAAGACCCTGATGCTAGATCAGGGGTCTTCAACCTTTTCAGGCCAAGGACCCCTAGCTGAGAGAGAGATATGAAGCAGGGACCCCCACTGTATGGTATAAAAGTGTGTTTCAGATAAACTTTTGCTGCTCTTTTTTCCCTCTACACCTAGAACTCTATGCCAAAAATAGATCTACAAGCTCACAACGCCTCGCGCTGAGCTTGTAGATCTGCTATTTTTGGCTAAAGTTCCTCTCGGAAAAAGGGATGCTAGGGTTCAAGTTGTTACGGTAAAAAGAAAAATCATATCCCACAAAGATTTGGGGGACCCCCTGTAGTAACTCTGAGGACCCCCTAGGGGTCCCGGACCCCCTGTTGAAGACCCCTGTGCTAGATAAGAGGCAGCGTTTCAGGAGTCCGGAGTTGGTGTCGGCTAGCCCGCCCCCTCTCGTCACTCTTTACAGCTATTTGGTATCATGCCCATGCACTGTGTAATAATACACATTAAGTTTCATGTGTCTCATCTTATACACTCTTTACAGCCATTTGGAGTTATGCCCATGCACTGTGTAATAATACACATTAAGTTTCATGCGTCTCATCTTATTCAGCACAGCTAGTCTATATATCAAGGGTTCCCAAACTTTTCAGGCCGCGGCCCGCGACCCCCAAAAATAATCATATTTCAACTGGGGACCCCCCACCCCGACAAACACTCGGAGTGCTTGGAGAACCGAGTTTGACTCGGTTCCACAAATAAATATTGTGAAACTAGCCGAACTACAAGCTCACAGCGCCTCGTGAGCTTTTAGATCGGCTATTTTCACAATGTTTGCCTCTTTCTTACATAACATTTGACAATTTGGCCAATTTGTCACTTAAATTGTCACTTTAGCTATGTGCAGATACCCCTCTAATACACTTACACTGTATGTTGGTTTGTTTACTGTTGAGTGAGAAAACAATATTGCACATTAAGCTAACCATCTGGGGGGACCCCAAAAAAAGCATTTGGGGGTTCTTTTTTGGGGGTCCTGACCCACAGGTTGAAAGGTTGAAAACCACTGGCCTAAACATCACAGAAAGCTGCTCCCAATGGGTGTGCTACCTCTCTGGAACAGAGTTGAGGGAAATGACTAGACAGTCACCCTCTTTCCTGAACGACTACTGTTGCCACAAGCAAGGCAAGGCAGACGCCCTCCTGCCCGGCCCCACCATACCACCCCCCCCCCCCCTGCTCAGTGTGAAGGCTGTGTTTGTACTGGGCAGCACCGGTCTACTGTCTATCGTATCATCTGTATCTTGGCTCTGTTAAAAAAAAAGTTCTCCCGTTTCTTTGCTTTGTGTACCTTATACCCTTACTGGCCTAACCCATTCAATCCGGGAACGCATCTGTGTCATTTTAGATTTCTTTGGCTATTCAAGAATAGCAGATATACAAGCTCATAGCGCGGCACCGAGTGCCGCGCTATGAGCTTGTACATCTGCTATTTATTTTTTTTAATCGTGAAGATTTGTGCCAATCTTTGAATATATATATATTTTTAAAGCAAACATTTGTAACTCAAATCTTTGTTCCTGGGGGGGTCCCCGGAACAACATATTTTGACATGGGGGTCCGCAGCCAAATACATATAATTTTGGGGGTCCATGACATGATATTGACCAATATTATAGCAACATAATGTTTTTCAAAAAAACTGTAAGGATTTAGAAGACATTTGTAGAATCCCCCAGAAGCAAAGATGAGGTTTTTTTTTAAAATTGCTTAAAATAAAATGGCAGATCTACAAGCTCATAGTGCGGCACTCGGTGCCGCACTATGAGCTTGTAGATCTGCTATTTTTGAATAGCCAAGGATTTCTAAAAAAAAATGACGTTCCCGGTCTTAATGGGCTAAACTGGATCCTAGAAAGGGGGTCTATATGGCACACAAAGTGAAGCTTGCCAACACGGGTCAGTGAATGATTGCAGTCATTATCGGGGAGCACATAAAGAAATGTGACATTTAATGACTCTTCTTGTACAAATAAAGCTTATCTTCTTAGACAGAGTGTGTGTGTACTTGTATATATCTGGCATCTGGCCAATTATCCTCTGGAAGAGGGAGGGAGGGAGGGAGGAAGGAAGGAAGGAAAGGAAGGAAGGACAGAGGGGTTATTTGAGGATTGTGACCCCAGTGAGACTGTTTGTGTGCCCAGGAATAGGGCAGCCACTTTCCTGGCATCATTGCAGAGCATTTAAGTAGTTAGGAGGTTGTTAGGAGCTATACGTTTAGAAACCACATAAAACAAACTCCCTTTAGCTAGAATTCAATGACTTTAGGATGCAAACACACAGATATAGCACATTCATACAGTGAGTCTGAGCACAAAATAACCCAATAGCGGGCTACAGAATGTGTCTTATTAATGACTGGGCCTGGAAACGTTTGGATGGGCCAGATTTTAAGCTTGGCCGGTGGATGATGTCAATATGACAAATGTTTTCGCTGTCTATTTCAGTGTGTGGGGGGGGGGGGGGGGTCCCCCAGGGGGTTCCCAGCTAAATGTATTAATACTGCATCACAATCATTTCAGCACCATATTTCCTACATTAGTGATTAACCAATCAGGTCTCAACCAATTGAGACCTGAAGCTGATTCTACATGTCTCCTAAATCTCAACAGTTTTCTGAAAAACGTATGTTTCTATATCAGTGGTGCTCAATCTTTTTCATGTCAAGGTCCCCCAAAATGATATGTATTTGGCCGCCGACCCCATAGAGGTATAATATAACTAGAGGGCGGATTGCCCCGCCCCCAGCTATCATTTCAATGAATGTGCTCACTGGCGTTTTGAAGCACCCGGAAACCTGCCGGAAGTAGAATTATTGAGTCGTTTTTGGACACACCGTAGATTTATGAGCATGCGCAGTAGTGTCCTTTTTGCGTTCTACGGCAGCCCGTGTGTCAAGGATTGAACGCGAGATATTTATGAAATTCACTGGAGATGCCTATGTATATGTAAATGCATATGTATTTATGTATAATATGTTTACATATTTATATCTATATATATAAATATATATCAGTATGTTTTGCTCGCGCATGTATTTCTCACCGCCTGCAGTTCCAGCTTTGGCCACTGGGGTGGCGGCTTCAAGATTTCTCAGCGGCTCTGGGGGCTTGGCCGACCCCCATCAAAATATTTTGTTCCAGGAACCCCCCAGAAGCAAAGATTTGAGTTAAAAATGTTGTCTTTAAAAAAAAAATCACACCCTGTGTGAAGGAAGCGGTGCCTTTGGGGCGGGCCTTAACTCATTTCAGTTCGTCCCTATTGGTGGTCTGAGGCCACTTACCAAATTTTGAATAGCCCAAAGTGTTAAATAATGCTTTTTAGCTCAAATCTAAAAATGACACAGTTCCAGGTCTTAATGGGTTAAAAGATGTACAAGCTTGTACATCTGCTATTTTTGAAGATTTTTTGAAAAAAATGGCTTATTTAATAATGTTGCATGTTTTAACAAAAATCTTCTTTTCTGGGGGTCCCTGGCACAAAACATTTACAGATGAGAGTCCGCGGCCAAATACATTTTTGGGGGTCCTTCACACGAAAACGTTTGAGAACCACTGGTCTACTTGGCTTATTTCTACGAGCGCCAGGTGGAAAAAGAATTCGACGAGGCACGTAGTTTCAGTGGAGTACAGATTGCACGCCACTTCTGGGATGCATCTTTAACCCATTAAGACCGGGAACGCATCTGTGCCGCGCTATGAGCTTGTAGATCTGCTATTTATTTATTTTTTATCTTGAAAATTTGTGCAAGTCTTTGATTAAATATATTTCTATAAGCGAAAAATGTTTACTCAAATCTTTGCTTCTGGGGGTCCCTACTATAGAACAACATATTTTGAGATGGGGGGTCCGCGGCCAAATACATATCATTTTGGGGTCCTTGACATGAAAGAACCATTAACATTATAGCAACATACGTTTTTTTTAGGATAGGATTTAGAAGACATGTGTAGAATCCCCAGAAGCAAAGATTTGAGTTACAAATGTTCGCTTTAAAAAATATATGTATTCAAAGATTTGCACAAATGTTCACGATTTTTCTAAAATAGCAGATCTACAAGCTCGTAGCGCGGCACTCGGTGCCGCGCTATGAGCTTGTATATCTGCTATTTTTGAATAGCCAAAGTATAAAATAATGGTTACACGGATGCGTCGCGGCCCGGAACACGATGCTACCACGCCAAACCCCGCCGTAATCCTGGCATCAGGGGTTAGTTTTCATAGCTCTCATACAGTATACAGTGGGGGAAAGCCATCAATATGGGTGGGCCTTGGCCCATCCAGGCCCACCCCTCGTAGATCCGCCCCTGAAATAATAACCAACTAAGTCAAGTCATGTGGTTGAATTTCAATCTGTCTGCTTGAATTGGAATGCTGTAAAATCACAGGCTCCCACACCCACACCCACACACACACACAGGCGTCCAAAGTAACCAAGGGTGGCTGGCTGGCAAATGAGTTGATTTGCTGACTCTGATGAAGGCTGAGGAGATGAAGCGCGTCTGTTTGTGTTGGTCCCGGTGAGGCTTTCATTTTTTTAACCACTTAAACCCATAGCGTACGTATTGTGGAGAAAGCTTTCGCTGAAAATAGCTGAGCCGAAACAAAACAAAACAGATAATACACTAGTATAGAGCTCTGAGGGACTCCGCTCAACCATATTGGGATAGTTCTTAATAATTTGATGACCAGCAGCGGTTCCGGTAGGAGACACAAAGAATCTCCTTTGTGTCGCCTACCGGAACCGCTGCCCACCTGAACCGCTGGTCATCAAATGATTGGCTTAGGAATGCGACAAAAACAAAGAAAATATGAATTCACGATGGGGTGACTAATCGATAGAAAAGAAGTAATTGTTTGGGTGAACTATCCCTTTAAGTGGTTAAAGGACACTGTTGCGTGCAGGCACAATTTCCTATTGAAATGAGTTGATTTGACATATTGTTCCATTAGTTCCGATTGGTCCTTCCACCTCCGAAAGCATGGACCCATGTTTCACATATTAAAGATAATTAGGCTATTCATGAACAAGCAATCATTTAATCAGTAATCTAAAAAACATAACTATTTATAGTATACATAAAATAGTACATTTGTACATCCTCGCTATGTGTGTATGTAGCCTACACTGATAATTAATTTTCACACTGGCACAAGGCACACTATGAACACATTCTGTGCGGTAAAGGACTCAATTTACTAGAGTAGTAATTAATCATGTTTTTTTCTTGAGCCGTCTGTGATAAGCAAAGTACTTTCTACAAGTCGGTCATTCTACAGCGTATGTGTTGACATGCTTTCAGCGAGGTCTTTCTCATGTTCTGTCAAACACAATATCGTAGCGAGTTCGCAGCTCTACAACCTCGCAACGCGTCGCGATGACGACGACGCGTCGTGAGCCTGCAGATCTGCAATTTTCACTCCTTTCGCGCGACAATCTTACGCAGCGAACGTAGGGCTTTCATTTCAGGTCAGGAGAAGAAGAAAAACAAAAACAAAAAAACATAAAATGTTGAAATACGGATGTTTCTGCCCTACAGCAAAGGTTGACATGGAAGGAATCATTGACAAGAACAGAGGAAACGGGAGTGCCACAGGACATGACTCATCATCTCAACCTCACATTAACATGCAGTGTGCAATGCATGGCAATGGGCTGGCAGGCTATAGCTTTACTGTACGCGTTAGGCCACTCCTCCATATTGAGCATCATTCACAGACGCAGCATAACACTGGCACCGTTAGCTGAGAGAGCAGCAGGTGCCCGGGCCTGACAGAATATTATCCTCCAAACGAAACTCCCTGCTAACAGCAGTGGTGTGTAAAGTAACTAAGTACACGTACTCAAGTACTGTACTTAAGTACAATTTTGAGGTACTTTTTTACTTTACTGGAGTATTTCCAGTTTTCAGTACTTCTACTCCACTACATCTCAGAGGCAAATATTGTACTTTTACTCCACTACAATTATTTGAAAACTTTTAGTTACTAGTTACTTTGCAGAAATACATTATTACATTATAAAACATACATTAACCACTTTAGCCCTATTTTGTACCTAGGCTATTTGAAAATAGCAGATCTACAAGCTCACAACGCGTCGCGATGCGACGCGTTGTGAGCTTGTAGATCTGCTATTTTCAAACATTTTAGTACTTACTTTTGGTGGTGTAAGTACATTTTGATACCAATACTTTTGTACTTTTACTTAAGTAAATTTTGAATTCTGGACTTTTCCTTGTAACAGAGTACTTCTACATTGCAGTATTGATACTTTTACTTAAGTAAAACATTTTAGTACTTCTTCCACCACTGTTCATGGACGCAGCAAAACACTGGCATCGTTAGCTGTGAGAGCAGCAGGTGCCCAGGCCTGACAGAATATTATCCTCCAAACAAAACTCCCTGCTAACAGCAAGACAACAATGTGATTGATTCAATTGATTCCATGTGCTGTTGTAGTTAGGCTGGGGGCTGGATAGCAGAGGCCGTTGAAGACACACGGGTAAACGTGATGAATCAGTCTACCAAAGACTGGAGACGTGGGCGGAGAAGGTTTGTTTTGCTAATGCTGGAATTGAGTCATTCCTCATTCTAATAAGGAGATGTTTTATCCGCAAGTTGTAAAATGCAATGAAATAATTGCCTATGTTCAATGTTCAATGGTTATAGCAATTGATGTGGATTTAGAACCGACTCTTATGTTATTACTCAAGTCAGATCATATGAGTTGGAAAGCATATGATACCAATATATAATGGAAGAACTGGAAATAACTCCTCCTAGCTCTGCCAAAACGAAATGAACCAACTGAATCAGGAAGGCCTGTTCCATTTTGTGCTGCACAGAAAATAAACGCTGTTCGAGTTAGCTATTATTATTTCTGAGACCTGGCTGGATTTCCGTAATGGGTAAAGGCAAAGACAAACCATTCAAAATGAGTTGGAAGATAGTGACAGTTAGTCCAGAACATACCACTTCAGCAAAACTTCAACAACAAAAAAAACAAATACATAAATTATATATAATATACATATACAGTATATATAATTAATGGCAATCAACAATATATACATAATGAGTAACCTGCATCATCATCTCAGCACCTTTTATGGAACATTTATGAGACTATAATAGCCTAAATCATTTCAGGCTTAGGCCTATATCTCAGAGTTGTCACTTGTCACAGACTTTATGATGCCCATTGGGGGGGGAAAAACCCTAATGCCACCCTAACTGCTTTAACAAACAAATGCACACCACTGCTAAGTCCCACCCCCCCGGGCAGAGAGTCCACAACGTGCAGCCTATAGCAAGTAGCGTCCCCTCAAGACTAAAAGAGGATATTTGTTTACTTGAGTTTCAACGAAATGCAATGCACATGCATGCCATATCACCCACTTCCTGTAATCGCAGACACACAAGTTCTGCCTGCTCAACATATATCACGATGGAAATGTAGGTTAGAGGGGAAAAAGGGCACAGACCATGTGCTCCTTATGAGCGCGAGGACCCGAGTTAGAATCCGACTCTGTCGCTCACTGTGCCCTTGGCCTCGTGTCCACACACTCCGCTATATGAATTAATAAAGCATAAAATGCCTCGTATGAAAAAAGATGGCCCTGTCACTCAGAAGTCATAGAGCGACGCACGTTACCGCAGAAGAGAAATGGCCTAGTGTTGTCAGCCTATCATGACACCATAATGCAATCGCTCTGTGCTGAAGGTTAATTGCAGCTCGCCCGGTGTAGGTTGAACAGGCAATATCAGTTATTTTCGTTTATGAAGAGAAGACACACAAAAGACTACTGTCATGCTGAGGGCAAAAAGGAACACAAATTGGGTAAAACAATCCAATGAAATCCTCTGACATTGAGTTTGCAACAAATTACGTAAGATTGTCATTTCTGTCATAACTAAACAAACTGTAAGAAAAACTAAACATTATCCATCTTCCTGTTACACTCTGTAGACCAAATGCAAACCTGCTGATAGAAATAATAATGTCATCATGTATCCCAAATACTCTGCTACCAAGGCATGCTCTTGTGTGTGCACTCCATTATCAACAGATAGCATATTAGTGCTATTAGTACTCCATTGTCTATACAGGAAGCACAAACAGAGTCAATATTGTCCTGCCGTGTGTCCAGCAGCCATTCAACAACACGGTTTAAGTCCAGTAAACTATGTCAGTGAGCAGGTATAGACTCCTGTGCACCGACCAGTTGAGCTGTAATCCCAACAGTTCAGACTTCAATGTGTTGCTCAAATGAGGTGTTCCTAACTGACCCCTGTCAGCCTACCACGCCCATAACAACTAAGATTCTACCAGTGGTGGGAAAAGTACTACATTTCTTTGCTTGAGTAATAGTATCAATACTGCAATGTAGAAACACTATGTTACAAGTAAAACTCCGGTAAGCAAAATGTACTTGAGTAAAAGTACAAAAGTAATGTCATCATCATGCACTTAAAGTACCAAAAGTAAAAGTACTCATTATTACAAGGTATATGTATAATATGATTTTGAATGCGACGCGTTGTGAGCTTGGCTATTTGAAAATAGCCAAAGTTTAAATAGGGCTGAAGTGGTTAATGTATATGTTTGGTAATAATAGTTCAAATCTACAAAGTAACTAGTAACTAAAGTTTTCAAATAATTGTAGGGGAGTAAAAAGTACAATATTTGCCTCTGAGATGTAGTGGAGTAGAAGTAAAAGTATTAGATTAAATTGGAAATACTCCAGTAAAGTAAAAGTACCTCAAATATTGTACATAAGTTACTTTACGCCACTGTATTCTACACATTTGAGTGCAGTGTATTGCTGGTGGCTTTACTGATCATGTTTTGTCATTCCACACATTATGTGAAGTGTAGAGATTGAAACAAAATACAAAGTGGAATAGAGCAGAAAATAGCATAGCATTTCATCTGAACACTGGCTATGTATTAGTGGTGCCACACAACTGTGACTATATGTATGTAAAGTGTACAGACAAGTTAAGTATGTTAAAAGCAGCTTTGGCATTCGCCTTCTGGCAGGATATATGGCTCCCTCCTTAAACAACACAGTGACGCTAGTATCGGTGGTGTCAATCATATGGTTTCTGCTGTAAACACATACTGTGTCAGTGTAACATACTGTCTGCTCAACTTTTCATTCTGTATAGCTAACTGACTACAGTACCATCATGACAGGCCAATGGTACAATATGAATTCGACTAGTTGTAGGTCTATGAGAAAAAAGCTGACAACTGTCAAAATGTAGCAGCACCACAGCCCGGTAACGGGAAGGCTCGCCCCAAAACACAGTCGTCCCCAGGTTCTTGTATTCGTTTTACTGAGGTTGAGGTTAGGAATACGTTTAGGCATAGTTTTACTGAGGTTACGGTAATTTAGGAATAAAATAAGGTTAGGTTTAGGCACAGTTTTACCGAGGTTAAGGTTAGGAATAAGGTTAGGTTTAGGCGTAGTTCTACTGAGGTTACATTTAGGAATAGGATTAGGTTCAGGTATAGTTTACTGAGGTTACATTTAGGAATAGGGTTAGGTTTAGGCATAGTTTACTGAGGTTATGGTTAGGAATAAGGTTAGGTTTAGGTATAGCTTACTGAGGTTATGTTTAGGAATAAGGTTAGGCTTAGGTATAGCTTACTGAGGTTACGTTTAGGAATAGGGTTAGGTTCAGGTATAGTTTACTACGGTTACATTTAGGAATAGGGTTAGGTTCAGGTATAGTTTACTAAGGTTACATTTAGGAATAGGGTTAGGTTCAGGTATAGTTTACTAAGGTTACATTTAGGAATAGGGTTAGGTTCAGGTATAGTTTACTAAGGTTACATTTAGGAATAGGGTTAGGTTCAGGTATAGTTTACTGAGGTTACATTTAGGAATAGGGTTAGGTTCAGGTAGCTTACTGAGGTTATGTTTAGGAATAGGGTTAGGTATAGCTTACTGAGATTATGTTTAGGAATAGGGTTAGGTATAGCTTACTGAGGTTATGTTTAGGAATAGAGTTAGGTTTGACCCGTTGTTTAATGTTAACTGAAGTTCCATTTTAGGAATACCAGGTGGCAACCGTTCCGATGTGTCGCCGGATTTTGCCCCGGGTGGGCGACTGTGTTTTGGGGCGAGCGTTTAGGTATTCCCACAGCCAGCTAGCCAACTTACTGATATAATAAACCCACCCATACCATGTCGTTCGTTTACAATCTCTGATTTACGTAGGTGATAACGGCGGATGAGACTTAGACATATGTGGACAGCATTCATCCAGGTTTTAGCCACGATCGTTTAAAGACCGATCGCGGATTATATACGTTGTGAACCTATAGGGTTCCGTCTAGTCGGGTAATAGCGTATAGCTAGTCAAACCAGCTTGAAGAGCTGCTTGCCAGATCACCCCCATAGGGCTGGGAAATGACTTGTCTTGTCTGTGTATATTAGCAGATCTGCTCTTTCATAGGATGTTTGTTATGCTGGGATCGGCGGCAGCCGATCCCAGCATAACAAACATCTATGAAAGAGAAGATCGATCGAGCTTTAAAGGAGAAGCCAAGCCAGTGCAGATCGGTTGGCGTTAGCCTATAGCAGTTGATCACCATCATTCACCACCACCACAACACGGTACATATACACACACACACCACTGCTTGGGATCTATACTAGATCCGATTAGCTCAACCCTTTACAATAGACACTTTCCCTTACGATCCCACCTGATCATCAATGAACACAACTTACCTTGACTATTCCGTAGACAGCACATCATCATGAGTAATAGTTGCATACATATCATATTTAATACATTCATTGTGGGCTAAATACAAACTAGCTGTGTGTGTGTGGAGAGAGACTGATGGCTAGAATTTGCTTGTTTCGTTTTGACTTAAAGGTACAGTCGCCCTTTTTCCAGGCAGCGCCACAACACTCCAGTATGACGTCATTACCGCCCGTCAGCGTTGCCAGATTGTTGCGAGATGAATAAGCAACCGGGGTATAGGAAAATAAACAAGCCCAAAATGAGGCGACTGTTGGTTCACCACAAAAAAAAAAAATCACACCCAGTGTGAAGTGGGCGGTGTGGTCACAGTGGTCATCACAGTGATGGAATTTCACTTAAAGAAAGGTAATATTTCTGAAGTATGTGGTGCTATTTAATAACAATAAACAATGGTTGGTCCACAATGGGTGATTCACTTAAAAAAAAAACATAAATGTGTTTTTTTAAGTGCATAGTCCTATTTATAGCAGGTCTATGCACATGTGTCATGTGTTTCACTAGCCAATCACAGTCCTGAATAGGGGTTGGGGGGGTACAATGGTGGCCAATCACGGTGCAGTGATTGGCCACCACACTTTAGGAACAAGCCCAAATAAGCAACCACACTTTAGGAACAAGCCCAAATAAGCAACCACACTTTAGGAACAAGCCCAAATAAGCAACCACACTTTAGGAACAAGCCCAAATAAGCAACTACACTTTAGAAACAAACAAACAACCCCAAACAAAAGTAATCCACAACAACCAATATTTTACAAGGGACTTTACAGAAAAAACAAACCCAAAGTCGCTTACAATAAGCAGACATGGCAACACTGGACACCACCACCTCCCTTCCGGAGTCTTGTCTTGCTGGGGAGTCTAGCACCATCCCATAGTCCAGCAGGTACAGTCGCGCTGTGATTGGCGGGTTGGTTGTCAAGCAACAGCTGGGCGCGAGGAAACAATGACGATCACAAGTTTCTGTTGTTCTTGTAATATTCTTTTAAAATATATATATTTGTATTAGGGAATAACAAGTAATATTCGCCTATTTAAATTATGTTATACATGGGTACTCAGTGGTGGAAAAAGTACTCAAATTCTTTACTTAAGTAAAAGTACCAATACTGCAATATAAAAATACTCTGTTAAGTAAAAGTCCAGAATAAGAAATGTACTCGAGCAAAAGTACAAAAGTATTGGCATCAAAATGTACTTAAAGTACCAAAAGTAAAAGTACTAAATATTTGAAAATAGCCGATCTACAAGCTCACAACGCGTCGCGATGCGACGCGTTGTGAGCTTATAGATCTGCTATTTTCAAATAGCTTAGGTATAAAATAGGGCTAAAGTGGTTAATGTATGTTTCATTATATCATAGTTTATATCTGAAAAGTAACTAAAGTTTTCAAATAATTATAGTGGAGTAAAAGTACAATATTTGCCTCTGAGATAGTGGAGTAGAAGTAAAAGTATTGGAAATTGGAAATACTCAAGTAAAGTACAAATACCTCAAAATTGTACTTAAGTACATTACTTAAGTAAATGTACTTAGTTACTTTCCACCACTGGGGGTACTCACAGGTAAGATGTGTGTGTAAAAATGCTAACACTGCAATGATCCAGTAGAAGTTGGACAACCCATCTTGAGCTGGTAACATAATATAATGAAGACTAGAATTGAGTATGTTCTGCCACCAAGTGGCTGAAAGAGGTTAGTACATGTAGAGCTCTACCCAGTGCCCTCTGCACGGTGCCCAGTACCCAGTGCCCAGTGCCCAGTGCCCACCTCCATGCACACACACACACACACACACACACACACACACACACACACACACAAACACACGTTGTATTTGGGCATCCTCGTAAACTGGCAAACTACCAGAATGAAACTACTTAAATATACTTCACTTTAGTACTGTACTTTATTGTCAAGTCAATGACCCACAAGACAGGAATAATCACGAAATGGCTGAGAAATGGCGGAGCAATTCATTATGTAGACACACTGGTGTCATCACAATACGTAATATAAATAGCTTAGACAGGATTAATCAAGAACAGTACATTCCAGTACAAACTGATATCACAGTTGATGACAGATGATAGCACGGTTCTGCTGGCGGAGACTTGTGCTCCGAGGAGCACATTTTCTAGTTATTATTATTATTATTCCCCCCGTTTTTTGGGTCATTTCGATGGAGAAATGCCATTTAGTGACGTCATAATGCATAATGCCATTCTAGTGATAGTAGTGAATGGTAATGCCATTCTAGTTACGTCATAATACTGATGTCATTGTATTATGACCCTACTATAACACTACTAACACTATCAATACTCAATACCAGCTCAACATTCTTAGCAATCCCACACTGTTTCTTCAGGAACAGTACTTTCTAGTTGTTATTATTACTCTCCGCAGGAGAGTATTGTTTTCACTTTCTAAATATGACACACCGATTGGTCAAGCCTCACGTGACACGTGACAATACGGTGAAATACTGTATAAATACATGGCATCACTTTGACAGTGTCTGTGCCACTGTCAAAGTGAGGTAAGACAGGAACCATCACGAAATGGCTGCATGGCTGATACATAATTGGCAGATAGGACAGATAGGACACTTATATAGACAGGAGGGATATGACACTTACACAGACGGATAGGACACTTACAGTACACACTTATGGACACTTATACAGACAGGACGGATAGGACACTTATACAGACAGGACGGATAGGACACTTATACAGACAGGACGGATAGAACACTTACACAGACAGGACGGATAGGACACTTACATAGACAGGAGGGATATGACACTTACACAGACAGGATAGGACACTTACAGTATACAGACAGGACGGATAGGACACTTACAGTATACAGACAGGACGGATAGGACACTTATACAGACAGGAGGGATAGGACACTTACACAGACAGGAGGGATAGGACACTTACATAGACAGGACGGATAGGACACTTATACAGACAAGACGGATAGGACACGTATACAGACGGATAGGACACTTATACAGACAGGACGGATCGGACACTTATACAGACAGGATGGATAGGACAGTTAGAACATAAGAATTAGAACATTCCCAACATTCCCAACACAAGTCTGGTAAGAGTGAGGTAAGACAGGAACAATCACGAAATGGTTGAGAAATGGCGGATACTGTAACAATTGGATAGGACACTTACACAGACAGGACGGATAGGACACTTACACAGACAGGACGGATAGGACACTTACATAGACAGGACGGATAGGACACTTATACAGACAGGAGGGATAGGACACTTATACAGACAGGACGGATAGGACACTTATACAGATAGAACATTCCCAACATTCCCAACAGCGGAGAGTTGTGCTCCGAGGAGCACTTTTTCTAGTTATTATTGTTATTATTAAAGGTAGGGTTAGTGATATTTTTTGGTTAAAACAAAAAGTATTTTGTTAAAAGGTTAAAATACTATATTCTGATAGTAATCATTGCTATAGAGTGTTTTTTCAGTAACAGATGTCTCCCTGTCTCTCCAGCTCTTTAATAAACAGAAAATACATTTTTCGGTAGGTGTCAAAATCTCAGCCAATCAGGAGAAAGTACCCATTTTTAAGCTTAATTTGTATAGTGTTCCAGATCCAATTATGTCTGCTCATTTCTTAGTGTCATCACTTCCAATTTCACTTGTTTAATCTGTATCCTGATTGAGTTCTCTGTCCTGGTTGGATAAAATTGGAAATTAAACTGAAACTGAAACGAAAATGCATTTTCTGTTTAATAAAGAGCTGGAGAGACAAGGAGGAGACTCCTTTTACTGAACAAACACTCTATAGCAATGAAGTACTATCAGAATATAGAGCTATTTAACACTTATTTTAACAAAAGCAAATCACTTACCCTACCTTTAATGTATTATTATGGTCTGTGTGCTGCTCTGGGTAAAACTTAAGTCATGTGTGTGAAGGGAAAGTGTTTCACCGTTTTCACGTCATGTCATTCTGAATGTCAGGAAAGTTTGAAATGACCCATTTCAAACTTTCAAAACGTTTAAAAAAATCTTTTGAAAATAGCAGTACTCGAGTAAATGTACTTAGTTACTCAACATCACTGGCACATGGTAATTTAAGAATGAACCGGGACCAGCTGAAAATGCGACAGCACTATTATCCTGTTGGCGCTCTGACGCCCTAGCCCTGAAACATGACTGTCATACCAGTCATGGTGCCGAGTCCCCCTGGTTTATAGCGGTGTTCGATTTTTTTTCATTGCCAACTCTCACATGTACATAAACGTTCAGATTTCAAATATAAAGTGCTTACCCCCGAGCCACGGATGTTACAAGGCGACCTGGACCACGATAAGTACCCGTATCTCCCGTATTGTTCAATAAAAAGCATTTTAATCCCGTTGCCAGCCATTTTCTTTTATTTTTTTCCTTTTTTTTGGTAATGTATCAGAGTGCAATACATCTCCCAACCATTAGTGTCGCATGGTTGAAAGTATAGGAGAGAATTTGGAGAAAATGGCCGGCGATCGGATTAAAATACTTTTTATTGAACAATACAGGAGATACGGGTACTTATCGTGGTCCGGGTCGCCTTGTAACATCCGTGGCTCAGGGGTAAGCACTTTATATTTGAAATCTGAACGTTCATGTACACGTGAGAGTTGGCAATGTAACACAAATCGAACACCGCTATAAACCAGGGGGACTCGGCACCATGACGCCTGTATACAAGCGTCATGTGAACCATGGCTATGCCGCCCCCTACCGGCCCAAAAAGAAAAACACACGAACGTCGGTGACGTCACTAGCAGAGTTGTCATCATGGCGTCTGGGTCTGCGGGACCTGAAGCTCGAGCTGCAATTTAGCAGCTAAAAGAAGAAGAAACAAAACCCCGTCGACAGCTCAGTGATCTCTAAAGAAAATGGAGAAAAATGCAAAGTTGCATCGAGACGGCGATCGAGGCGGTGCGACGACGACGATCGCGGGCAAAAAAATAACGGACGATCACGTTGTTGTAGTAACGGCTGTCGGCGGACTGAAGGGAGCCGCCGATCATACATGCAAGAAGAAGAACACCACCGGACCTTCTCTTCTACACACTGTGGTCAGCGACAGTTGTAACAACGGATCGCCCGACGTCAACGCGAACGTCAACGCCGCGATCGTCGCCAATGCCGATCGGAGGAAGAAGAAAGCCGACGACAGGCCAGAAATGATGGAATTCCTGTCGGTGCGGCAGGAGGAGCAGCGGGAGGAGGAGAAGAAGGAGGACAGCAGGGGCGGATCGTGCTGGTCGGAGTCTGATGGGGATCGGGAGGAGGAGGAGAAGGAGGACAGCAGGGGCGGAGGAGGAGGATCACGGTCTGGGGATCGGATCAGTAACGGGATGGTGGGACATGAGGATGATGATGCTGGGACGGAGCTAGCGGCAGGGGAGGAGGAGGGTGGCTCCTCAAAGTTAGTCAACAACAAAAAGGATGGTGTGTCAGTGTCATCCTCCTCCTCTCCTGCTGGGACATTATTATTACCACTGGATGCTGCTGAGAGGATCATCCGGAGCCCGGCGGATGCACCACCACAGCCCGAGGAGCAGCGATCATCCACTTGTCCGCCGATGGAACAGGTGATCAAGCTGGCCAAGCCGACGCGTCTCTGCCCGGACGACGCGATCATCAGAACAACAACAACGACGACGACGGGAGACGGGAAGTCGGGACTATCCAGGAGCGATCCTCCTCCTCCTCCTCCTCCCCAGGAGGCTCCGTCTCCGATCAGTCCCGCCGGAGCCGGAGGAGAGTCAGTGCTGAGGAGGAGCCCGGACGACTCCCTCGAGTCCTTCTCCAACCTCAACTCGTGCCCGAGCTCCGACCTCAACAGCGAGGGTCTGGAGGAGGAGGAGGAGGAGGAGGAAGACCCGGGGCTGGTGGTGCTGGCCTCCTCTTCCTCGGCAGCTCTGCAGCAGTATGGAGGAGCCGATGATGGAGCCAAGAAGGACCGGGGAGCAGGAGTTGGGGTTGGGGTTGGGGTCGGGGGTGCCGCCGCCGGGGCCGGGCCCGGGCAGTCCATCTACCACATCAAGTGGATCAAGTGGAAGGAGGAGAACACGGCGGTCATCACCCAGAACGAGAACGGGCCCTGTCCGCTGCTGGCCATCATGAACGTCCTCTTGCTCTCGTGGAAGGTATATCGAAGGATTTTGCACGAGATTTGGGACTTTTGGGACTTTTATTTATTATATATTTATTTATCTATATATATATATATTTTTTGTTTGACAAATCTCTTTTATTGATTTTAGGCAGAAAACAAAGACAGTGAATGAATGATAGTGTTAACAAAAGAGGTCTGCAATTTTTTGGCACATACAAGAAAAAAAGCATCATTTATCTATATATGAATAAAAGTCCCATGAAATTATCTTAAAAAATGAGTAGACATGTTTAAGAGAATGGTAGGCCTACTGTATAGCATTGGTTCTCAAAGTGGGGTCCGGGGACCCCCAGGGGTCCTTGAGGGAGTTCCAGGAGGTCCCCAGCTAAATGATGGATAGTTAACCAAATGGACCCTTATGGGTCTGTAACTCTGAGAGTGTACAAATGGAACCAAATGGACCCTAACGGGTCCATTTGGTTCCATTTGTACACCCTCAGGGTTAAATTAACATTGATTTTACAATATAAATTGGGGTCCCAGAGATAGAAATGATATTAAATGGGGGGGTCAGTAGCCTAATGCATGTCAAACTGGGGGTCCTTGGAATTAAAATGGTTGAAATCACTGCTAGAGCCTTAAAAATCTTCTCTTATGTGGATCATATCTGGCATATTTTTTCAAATGGGGGTCCGCGGGCTAATAAGTGTCAATTTGGGGGTCCTTGACATGAAAAAGTTTGAGAACCACTGTGAATGTGTATTTGGCCGCAGACCCCCATCTATCAGACCCCGTCTGATATATAAATATAGGGCCATGTCCTGGGTCCCCGGACCCCACTTTGAGAACCCCTGCATTAGACCATAACTTTGAGAGTGTACAAATGCAGGTCCATTTGGTTCCATCTGTACACTTTCGGAGTTACAACCACACAAGGGTCCATTTGGTTCCTAACTATCCATCATTTATCTGGGGACCCCCTGGAACCCCCTCAAGGACCCCTGGGGGTCCCCGGACCCTACTTTGAGAACCAATGCTGTATAGCCTTGGATCAAGACTATCATAGAGGTATTTTATCGAGTCTGACGTTTACTTTCTTTCAAAAAGTCAAAATCGATACAAATGCATCTATGATAGTATTGATCCAAGGTTAGAAACCGTACGGCATGTTCATACAGCGTTACTCTGTCTTCTGTCAACTTAATTATTGCACAGAAATCAAGGGAGCACTGTAGGACATGAAATATACTGACAGACTAGACCAGGGGTACTCAACAACAAATCTTGAAGGTCCACAAATACCTATGGGTGTATTGTATAATCTGCTGCTCTATAATCAGTTTTACATTTACATTTGCTAATGTGAGTCTCTATTAGGCCTACTGTAAGTGTGCTTCTAATATGGGTTCACACACAAGGAAAGCTGGAAAAGTGTGAGTTTCAGAAGATGATTTAAAATAGGGTGGCAACCCTATTGGCAACAATTAACATCACTTTCAGAGCAGTGTTAACGTTATACTGTTGGATATATATGTTATGGATAGAAATATGTCAGGTTTAAGTCCTGGTTTTGATAGCTGCGTTTGTTGAATCAATGCCATTGTGTTTTTTTGTTGCAGGTTAAAATGCCACCTATGATGGAAATCATAACAGCTGAACAACTCATGGAATATCTTGGTGAGTATTTGTATTGTTATGATGCCAGTATATATACAGTATGTCTTCAAACGATAATGAAGCCTGGTTGTTATCTACAGTGGGGCGGAGGTTATTGTTTTCACCCTGTGTGTACTTCTGCGTGTCTGTGACTGTCTGCAGCTAGCGAGTCTGCAGCTAATGTCACAAACTACTAAACCGACACTAAACTGTTATGTTTGTGCGTTCATAATCTCAGACTCATAGCCTGGAGGGACACTATGGCGTACGTGTCCGTGAGTCTATGGAGTGCAATTATACACAATCATGCGCAAGCGTTCAGTCTGGCGTACGAGATCTACTGCTAGCGAGAGAGAGACTGTGCGTAATCCAACGCCATAGTTTTGATTAACACCAACTTGCTAAACATGACAACAATGACCCGCGCACCTACAGTATGATGCACAGTGCGTGCACACACACACACACACACACACACACACACACACACACACACACACACCGGACGTAGAGAGAGAGAGAGACAGAGCGAGGGAGAGACACACAGTCTGACGTTTGACTGTGTCTGACATTAACATTGGGGGAGATGCCTTCTGGCGTAGAGTAGACCTTTTCACACAGGAAGCGACTTGACGGCGCCCAGTAATCCATTTTCAACGAGAGGCGAGCAATCTGACAGGTGGATCGACAAGCGGGCACGGAACTGTCGCGTTCGTCCTCGTCTCTCACGCACACGCCCCCCCCCCCCCCCCCCACTGCCAGAGTTGAAATGTGTTTTTAACTTTTTTCGAAAAATATATTCACACGAGGAGGCCTGTGGATCCAAGCGAGTATGCATAGGTGGTAATAATACTATAACAATAATGCGTACCATTTATATAGCGCTTTTCTAAGTACTCAAAGTCACTTTACAAAAGAGGAACACAATAAAAACAACTTTATTAGGAAAAACTTTTTTCCTAATAACGTTTAAAGGTAAAAAACTATAGAAAACATAGAAAAGGGGGAGAATTAGGTAGGGAATGCGAGACTGAAAAGGTGAGTTTTGAGAGTGGTTTTAAACGTGACGAGGGTGGGGGGCAGCTCTGATGTGGAGCTGGGAGGGAGTTCCATAGGGAGGGGGAATATAGAGTTACCTTATACAGGGACGGACTGCCCCGCCCCCAGCTATTCATTTCAATGAATGTTGCTCAGTGGCGTTTGAAGCACTCGGAAGTCTGCCGGAAGTACTAATATCGGAGCCAATAGAGCAGGCCATAGAGTTTTGAGCAGGCGCACTAGGGTTTTAAAACGGTAGACGCACGCGCAGTAGCATTTTAAATGTGGAAGCGTTGCTATCCCAGATTTGACCACCAGGCGACGGCCGCTTCACTGTTCTACCGTGGTTCTGGGGGATTGGGGGGCGGCCACTGAGAAAGCCCTGTCACCCTGGGTTTGCTTCTTTGTCGTGGGGATGTCCAGGAGGTCGGCATCATCACCCGTACCCGACCTGAGGGAGCGGAAGAGGGCATGGAGTTGGAGGAGTTCAGAGAGGGATAGTGTGTGGAGCCTGGTTGTTGAGGGCCCTGTAGGTAGTGATCAGTATCTAGTGTTGCTCCCTGTGTTGTGTGAAAGCACCTACAGTAGTTGTGCGCCAACAAGTGAGCGGCACCTTTCTTAATTCTAAGTTGGGCCATGAAATATTCAGATAGGAAAGCTAGAAATCCATGTCACACATACTGCAAAGGCACGGTGTGAACAAGAGTCTAGCTGGTGGATATTTGAAGCCTGAAAATATGTCCCTGCCAAGGATTGCCAAATCAAAAACCATCCTGTCGAACCTTTCACTAATTCTACGTTTAAATTCAGGGGATTGATACCCCTTGTTAATTTTTTATTTTTATTCCTTCTGTAAATGTCCAAATTTATGAAGTGACCTAACTGTCAACTAAATTCTCAAAGTGGGGTCCACGGTGGGACCTCCATGGGTCCTTGAGGGGTGTCCAGCAAAAATACAGCATCATTTAACCACTTTATCCATATTTTATACACTGGCTATTCAAAAATATCAGATGTACAAGCTCACAGCGCATCACTTCATGCCTTGCTGCAACCTTGATGTTTTTGCCAATATTGAAAATGTTGATAGTTTTTTTTTAAACAAATTCTGGGGGGTCCCTGGCACAAAGCCTTTTCAGATGGGGGGTGGTCCGTGTGCCAAATACATATCAATTTGGGGATCTTTGACATGAAAAGGTTTGAGAAACACTGAAACTAGATGGTCCTGTGTGTTAGCATTGGGAAGAGGAAACAAAGGAAGCTTCGTAGGTTTATTCCTCTCTCTCTACGTCTGCGTGGGAAACAGGAGCCGGATCTCCTCCATGCATAGCATGCCTCACCTCCTCCTCCCACCTCCCCTCATAGTCATAACTGATGATGTTTATAGAGAGTAGAGTGTCTGCTTACTGAAGCAGTTCCTCTCACCCAAGGTGGACACTGGTCCACAGTGAGCTCACTGCTGTGGTGTGGTGGTTTAGTCCAGGGGCCAAGGCAGATTTTGGTACCACCTAAGGTCATACATTTTTGGTATTTTTGTATTCCTACATGTCTCTAGTTTATATTTTGGTATGATACATCTTCCAATTCAGTAGCTTAATGACAGTAATCACTCTAAACCGGCTAATGTATCCGGTAGGAGACACAAAGTAGAATCTTTGTGTCTCCTACCGGAAATACACCCGGGCATCAAATTATTGCGACAAAAAACAAAATATATCCATGTATTCAAGGCTTCATGGGGTGTGCAATTGACAGAAAATAATCATTTTTTGGGTGAACGGCTCCTTTAAGTTTCCCAGGGGGACTCTCTACCCATTCAGCTATGACCACCCTAGACCGAAGGAGGGTCAACTTTTACAAGCTTATGGAAAGCAGTCTTTTTGCAAACACCAAAAATCTGAGAAGTTATCAATTGCACACCCCATGAAGCCTTGAATACATGGATATATTTTGTTTTTTGTCGCAATAATTTGATGCCCGGGTGTATTTCCGGTAGGAGACACAAAGATTCTACTTTGTGTCTCCTACCGGATACATTAGCTGGTAGGTAGTGATAACTGCCATTAAGCTACTGAATTGGAAGATGTATCATACCAAAATATAAACTAGAGACATGTAGGAATACAAAAATACAAAAACTTTACGGCCACCTCAGGTGGTACCAATTTGTGAAAATATCAGTGTTGGCCCCTGGACTAGTTGTTGCCATCGCTGTCACAAGTAGAGCTGCAACTGAACTATCCATCGTTTTCCTAGCGATGTATATCGTTACTTGTTTCTATTGATCAAATAATAACGAAGTGTGTTTTTTTTTATATGATTTTAATATCGTCTCTGTCGGAGACAGATGTCCAAAACATATGACCAAAACGGTTACTTTTCCAGGATTCAAATTTAATTCAGTATTCAAATTCAGTAGGATTCAAGTAGCAGATCCACAAGCTCGAAACGCGCCGCTTCCCGGTCTTAATGGGTTAATGAACGATTATAAAAAGAGTGAAAATTGCAGATCTACAACCTCACAGAGCTTGTAGATCGGCTATTTTCACAATTCTTTGCACGCCGCCATTGTACAACGAAGCACTGTAATACAGGGCGGTTAATCAGAATAATCGATTTAGCTGATTATTAAAAAAAATCGATCGGAACGTTGTTTTTTAAATTTGTTTATATATAAGACATAACAAAAAAATATCCGGAAAAAAAACCCTGCTTCGAAATGTTGGTTTCGATATATCTTTGGTTAGTTGCCCAGCCCTAGTAGAGGCCCTGTGGAAGATATATAGATGTTGTAACATAGAGCAGTGGTTCTCAAAGTGGGGTCCGGGGACCCACATGGGTCCTTGGTAGGGGTTCCAGGGGGTCCCCAGCAAAAGTAATTAGTATAGCGTCACAATCATTTTAACCACTCTATCCATGTATATGTTGGCTATCCAAAAATAGCAGATCTACAAGCTTGTACACCAGCTATCTTTTTTTGTGTGTGAAAAATATCAAAAATGTTTGGATAATTGTGAGAAATTTTGATTTTCTTTTTTTTTACATGAATCTTGTCTTCTGGGGGTCCCTGGCACAAAACATTTTCAGATGGGGGGGGGGGGGGGGGGGGTACGTGGCCAAATTCATATCAATGTGGGGGTCCCTGACGCAAAAAAAGTTTGAGAAACCCCTGGTGTAGAGGTTTCTAAATGTTGTTTTGGATATATTTTGGGTTTAGTCGCTCACAGCCCTAGCAGTATAAGAGGCCCAGTGGACGATGTAGATGTCGTAACATAGAGGCCCAGTGGTTGTTGACCAGCTTGCATACCATGGAGCATGTCCGAGTGGATCAGTTGCAGAAGAGGCCCAGTCAGAGAGGCCTACAAGTAAGGGAATCCACAGTCAACAAGAGTTTGCGGGGGTAAAGGGGACTTCCCCTTACGCCCGCTTGCCCGGGTGTAGAAATGCCATTCAGTGCACACTGACTGGGGCACCTGCTGGGACTCTTTCTTTCTTGACTTACACTGAAAGCCTGCCATGTGAAGACGTGATGTGGGGATCAAATGACTAAATAGTTTCTGTCTTATTAACCAACACGGACCCTAGACAAAATGTAACGTACGTTTTCTTTCAGAAAGCTCTTAGGATTTCGAATGGTGGTTCTAAAAAAATAGCAAATATACAAGCTCACAGCGAGCTTGTACATCTGCACATTTTGAAAATGTTTGGAAACGTATTAGTTAGTTGCTTAGTTATTATAGCATCACAATAATTTTAACCTTTTATATTTTGGCTATTTTTGAGCTTCTAGATCTGCTATTTTTCTAAAATCTTGAACATTAGTGAATGTTTTTGAATATATAGGGGGCGGCAGTGGCTCAGCGGTAGAGTGGCCGGGTAGAGTGAACTGGAAACCGCAACGTTCCCAGTTCGATCCCGGGCTGGGGCGCTCCCCCAGAGTTTGTGTCGAAGTGTCCTTGAGCAAGACGCTGAACCCCTAATTGCTCCCGATGAGCAGGTTGGTGCCTTGCATGGTTTCCTCCGCCATCGGTGTATGAATGTGTGTGTGAATGGGTGAATGTAATGCACAATCAATGTAAAGCGCTTTGGATAAAAGCGCTATATAAATGCACCATTTACCATTTATATATATTCTTTTAAGCAAACACAAATCTTTGCTTCTGGGGGTGCCTGGCACAAAGTAATTTCAGATGGGGGTCCGCGGCCAAATATAATATCAATTTGGGGGTCCTTGGCACGAAAAAGTTTGAGAACTACTGTTGTAGATCGGCTAATTTCAGCAAAGACATGTGTTGTAGAGGGGGGTGTCTAGTATAGACCCCTAGGGAAAACCGGTGAAAGTATATGTAGGGTTTAGTGGTTAAACAGTCTTAATTGCCCTGGTGGTCACATGAGAATGTCGTTTCGGACCAGTCTTTTGCAAGTAATGTAGTTTCTGTCTCAACATTATTTGAAAACTAAGCTATACATCATAAAAAAGACACTTCAGGGGATAGCGCGCTCCTCTGAGTGTAAACTCCATTCACTTTATTTGCTTTAATAGCTACATTTCATCTGCAGACCCGGGCTAAGAAGCAGCACAGTGAATGGTTCTCACGTGGTGTAGCTGTCAGGTCTACCCTCATGCGTCATTTGTCGACGACGACAAGTTTAAGAGAAATAATATGCACCATTTTCCGATATGCGAGATTTTTCCGCTCAGCAAATAATGAGCTTGCAGTAGCAAGATGAGAGGCAGTTCACCCCCCCCCCCCCACAGCATTCTGGGAAGCTCATCAGAGAATCAGTTTCAAAAGCCATCCTATCTGGTGGCATTGTGTCCTTTAGTATGAGTTGGTTTGAACCCATTAAGACCGGGGACGTGTCATTTTATAGATTTATTTGGCTATTCAAAAAAATAGCAGATCTACAGGCTCATAGCGTGCACATGTATTTTTTTAAGCGACCATTTTTAACTCAAATCTTTGCTTTTGGGGATTCTACAAATGTCTTCTAAATCCTAAATTACACACCGGCGATTATGCGAATATACGCAAATTTCGGACTTGTTCCGAATAATTAAAAGACGCTTTTTCGCTTCGCTTTTTCGCTCCGTGGAAGCCTGCATTGACTTTATAAGGTTTTTAAAAAAAACGTATTATTCGCATGAAAAATTCGCCCCCGGTGTGTAAGGAGCTTAACAGTTAAAAAAAATAACTTGCTACAATATCAGTGGTTCTCAAACTCTTTCATGTCAAGGACCCCCAAAATCATATGTATTTGACCGCGGACCCCCATCTCAAAATATTTTGTTCCAGGGACCCCCATGAAGCAAAGATTTTGAGTTACAAATGTTCCCTTTAAAACATATATATATATATATGTTCATATATTCTAATATTCGCACAAATGTTCAAGATTTTTCAAAAATAGCAGATCTACAAACTCATAGCGCGTCACTCTGTGCCAAAAAAAATAGCGACGAGAACCGCTTTCAAAAGCCATCCTGTCTGTGTGGAAGTGTGTCGTTTAGTATGAATTGGGTTTAAATGCCTAGTCACACGGAGTGGTGTAAAGTAACTAAGTACATTTACTCAAGTACTGTGCTTAAGTACAATTTTGAGATAGTTTTACTTTACTGGAGTATTTCCAATTGTCTATACTTTTACTTCTACTCCACTAGACTCCATCTCAGAGGCAAATATTGTACTTTTACTCCACTACATTTATTTAAAAACTTTAGTTACTAATTACTTTGCAGATATAAATCATTATATTATAAAACATACTTTAACCACTTTAGCCCTGTTTTATTTCTAGGATCTTTGAAAATAGCAGATCTACAAGCTCACAACGCGTCGCATCGCGACGCGTTGTAGATCTGCTATTTTCAAACATTTTAATACTTTTACTTTTGGTACTTTAAGTACATTTTGATACCGACACTTTTGTACTTTTACTCAAGTAAATGTTGAATTCCAGACTTTTACTTGTAACGGAGTACTTCTACATTGCAGTATTGATACTTTTACTTAAGCAAAACATTTGAGTACCTTTTCCACCACTAGTCTGCTAATAGAGCATTCCTAATACGAAGGAGGCATTAGGTAATATAGAACCAGAGGCTCTGTTATGTCATTTCCTCTGACTGGAAGCTTGTGCCACAAGTGGCGCCGTGGAGGAGAATGTTAATGAGGGTGATAGACAGGTGCTCTTGGGACCCTTTTGTCCTGTATTGTAGTGCATTGGTTCTAAAAGTGAGGTCCGGGGGACCCCCTGGGGGTCCTTGGGGAGGTTCGAAGGGGGTCCCCAGCGAAATGTGTTAATATAGCATCACAACTTTGGCTATTCAAAAATAGCATATCTACAAGCTCATAGCGCGGCACCGAGTGCCGCGCTATGAGCTTGTAGATCTGCTATTTTTCTAAAATCTTTTGTGAAAAGTTTTGAATATATTCTTTTGCTTCTGGGGGTCCCTGGCACAACATATTTTCAGATGAGGGTCCGCGCCCAAATAATCTGTATTATTATAACAAGTATCTCTGTTCTCTTGCAGGAGATTACATCCTCGATGCCAAGCCTAAGGAGATCTCCGAGGCCCAGCGCCTGAACTATGAGCAGGTGAGGACCGTTTATTGCCCCCCCCCCCCCGCCCAAATAATCAGATTTGAACTGGGGACCCCCCCTCCCTGACAAGCACTTGGAATAGTAGGACTAAGGAGTTGAGGCATTCCATTTTGTTTGACTCGGTTCCACAGATAAATATTGTGAAAATAGCTGATCTACAAGCTCAGCTATTTTCAAACGTTTTGCCTCTTTCTTGTATTATTCGACAATTTGGCCAATGTTTGACCCGTTTTTATAGTATAGCTTGTTGATGCAATAATGGTTCTTTTTCATTTAATTACATTTCTTTTTTTGTAGGTATTAAAAGGGTCTTAAAAGTCATTAAATTGTCACTTTACTGTCATTTGAGGACCTCTCCCCCCAAAATCATGCGGGGACCCGACCCGCAGGTTGAGAACCACCGTGTATAGGTTGACGGGCATTCTTCTTAAATGGGCCCTATATCTCTCTCCCTCCCGTGACTCGGGCAAGAAAGTGCCTCTGTTAGCGGCTTACTGTTTCACAGTAGCTCAAGGAGCATATAGCGCTCTCTCTCTCTCTCTCCCTCTCTCTCTCTCTCTCGCTCTCTCCCTCCCTCCCTCTCCCTGACATTATCAGCTGGCTCCTACAGCCATTATAAATTCTGCATGATAACATGGATTCCATTTCTATAGTGGCTGCTCCCTCGTGTGCAGCGGTATACACACACGGCCCCCATGTATGTACTGTATGCGTGTACAGTTCGTGTCAGTGCTTCTGCACACATTTGCATCGAGGTCGCACGGAAAAAGGTCAGCGAGCGCGGCGTTACATAACGCGGGAATAATCACCGGAGTCGATCGCCATTTTACGACTTCTTGGCCCACGACGGCCAACAACTCCACCGGCTCTTCAGTTTACTGTTTCACTCTTCACTGTACCAAGGTTACATAAGACGGTGTCTTGCGAGGTCGCCGCGGGACAACAGCTGAGGTCATGAAAGTCAGATCGTCTCGGTTTCACATGACCAGTGTGGATGCTGCTTAGGGACGTTGGTTCTGAAAGTGGGGGTCCTTGAGGGGGGGAGGGGGGGGGGGTACCAGGGGGTCCCCAGCTAAATTAGTTGACATGCCGTAGCGTCGCAAGCATTTTTAACCACTTTAACCTTTTAACGTTGTGCTATTCAAAAATAGCAGATCTACAAGCTCATAGCGCGGCACGAAGTGACGCGCTATGAGCTTATAGATCTGCTGTTTTTGATTTTTTTTTTTTTTTAATCTGTGCAAATCTTTGAGTACCGGTATATATATATATTTTTTTTTTAAAGCAGACATTTTTAACTCAAATCTTTGCTTCTGGTGGTCCCTGCCTGGCACAAAATATTTTTTCAGATGGGGGGTCCTTGGCCAGGGTGGTCCTTGGCATGAAAGAGTTTGGGCACCACTGGCTTAGGCTTTGTTTTGGAGCTTTGGCTTTGGCTTTGAGCCAGACTGATTCTGATACAGCCAGCGGCCATTATTGGAACCTTTTTGCAGACATTGATGATATTGGCGTTTTATGACAGCTGATGATGACGCTTCTTTTGGGCTTGATTTCATATACCTGGGTTCATGCTCATTTCTCTCGCAAAACCTGGCAACAATGCAGCTGAGTGTCCAAGCTAAAACGAGAGGCTCGCTGCCTCTCCTCCTCCACTCGTGTGTGGCAGTCTGGCAGAGAGAGGGACCAGCACATCTGTGAATGATTTCCACACACTTGTCTGTCATTTTAAGAGGAAAAAAAACAAAACAGGAGTATAATAATGTGTATACTCTTTTGGCTCGGGCCATTCTTTAAGTTTAAGTTTAGCTGAAATACATCCTCGGAAATGAAGTTTGCGGTCGGCGCCTCGGGGCTCGCTTTGCTAAAAGTAAGGGAGCGGGTTTTTTTAGCGCTTGTGTTGCATAGTAATTATGGTGGTCTAATCCTAGGCTGGTTCCAGAGAGCATGGATGGAGCGCGTCGGCGTGCGCGTGGGTGTCCTCAGAGTGCACGTTAATGTGCGTATGTGTGGGCGTGTCTCTGTGTGGCGGGTGCATGGGCGTGGCCTAGACAGGTGCTGTGGTTAACCATGTAAAACACCTTTATCGTCTCTGTCGGGTGGAAACCTCATACGGTATGTCCAAAACGGTTACTTTTCAGGATTCAAATTCGACAGCATCAAAAGTAGCAGATCTACAAGCTCGAAACGCGTCGCTTCGCGCCGCGTTTCGAGCTTGTAGATCTGCTACTTTTGATGTGTTCGTGAGAAGCTGTAGCGTGATCAAGTAGGCCGCTAATTTACGGGGGGAAAAAACACCTCCGCAAGCGGACGCGAGGGTTCATGTTGGTTTTTGTGTGTGAAATTTGGAGGAGACTACTTCTACCTGGGGCTGTGGCAGATTTAGGTTTCTGTATATAGAGCAGTTACTAATGGGTAACCCTGGGTTACTCTTAACAGATATATATATATATATATATATATATATATATATATATATATATATATATATATATATATATATATATTACACACACACACACACACACACACACACACACACACACACACACACACACACACACACACACACACACACACACACACACACACACACACACAGTGTATATAAATAAAATTAGACTCTGCAAACTCCGAAAACTGTGGTCTAGGCACAGAATAAGCATTGAAAGTAGAAAAGTGTGTGTGTGTGTGTGGGGGGGGGTAGTTGGGGGGGTGGGTGGGGGGGGGGGGTACTAAGGGACAGGAAACTCTCCAGGGGAGTGTGTGAATCTCTTGTATGCTAATGTGCCGAGTTAAGCAATGTTTTCTCTGTACTGCAATATATATATCTTCTCCAATTCCTTTCTTCTTTTGGTTTTGAGCCATCATCATCATCGTAATAATAACCAGCCAGATTTTTGGGGAGTGAGCTGGCGCGAGTCTCCAATAAAAAAGAGATAGGCCTTGCTTCTATTTATAAATGTAGCTTCAACACATCATCTGTCCCAGCAGGAGAGGGAGATTGAAATAGTGATTGCATGGATATTCATTGGATTTTTTAAAACTTTTTTTATTTATTCAGAGGAGAAAAAAAACACAAGATGGTCATTTTATTCAGCTTATTACCTCAATACACAGGCAGCGTCTCTGAGAGTATTTGGACTACGAAATGTGGACCGTTTTTTATTGGGCCACCAATTGGCAGAGTAAATAAAATAAAAAAAAACTGCTGAATTGGACTTAATGTTGTTGTATGGATTGAACTGTGGTGGGGAATAGCGTTGCTTCCATGTAGACTGGTTACTTTCCTGTTTTGTTGAATAACTGGGAAACACAGATTGGAGCTGTTATATCCAGTGATGTATTATAGCATTGGTTCTCAAAGTGGGTTCCAGGGACCCCCAGGGGTCCTTGGAGGGGTACCAGGGGGTCCCCAGCAAAATGTGTTAATATAGCATCACAATAATTTCAACCACTGTAACCTTTTATATTATACTTTGGCTTTTCAAAAATAGCAGATCTACAAGCGCTTGTAGATCTGCTATTTTTGAAAAATCGTGAAAATGTGTGCAAACCTTTGAATATATATATTTTGTAACTCAAATCTTTGCTTCTGGGGGTCCCTGGAACAAAATATTTTGAGATGGGGGGTCCGCGGCCAAATACATGTATTTTGGGGGTCCTTGACAACAAAAGTTTGAGAACCAATGCATTAGTTGCATACATAGGCTTTGACTTTTACAGGGGCCAGTTTCGAATTGCAGCCACCTGTAAGTGCTCCTTTAGAGCGGTTTTGAAGGGATTTACACTCCTTTACGACTGTTGGTGGGGCGTTCCACATTTTAGTGGCATAGCAGGAGAACAAAGTTAACCCCTTGTTTGAGCCAAATCTGGGTTGAACGTGATTAATGGAGCTCCCCTCTGGTGTTGTGATTGTGGACGTCATTGACGTTTGTGAAGTATTCTGACAGGTACTACTGTGGTGTAGTGTATCTTGTAGACCAGGCCCATTGCAAGTTGCTGAACTCCTGTCCTCTACCCTGAGCCATTCCACCCAAAGCAAAGTGAGCAGGGGTTAAATGAGTCGTAGATGTGAGGCCAAGGAAGTAGCCTTACCAGTTTTTGGGATGTCTGGAGCCTTGTTTTTAAGGCCTTTGTGGTGTTATGAGGTGCTTGCGTAGTCGAAGTAACCTTGGATGAGTGCTCCTGCTAGAGTCCTCAAAGTATTCTTAGTTTCTTACTGACCAGAGAGGAGGTCCTGTACAAAAATCTTGTTCTTTGGTTGACTTTTTTGATTGCTAGTTGCCATTTTATCACTGGAAAGAATTGCCTCTAATTTTCTTGTGATAACATCTTTTCTTGTGATAACATCAACCACTTTTATTGTGAAGCCGTCTGCCTTTTTCGGATTCAATTTCACCCAGGTGTAATGATAGTTTGTTATCAGTGAGCCAGATGCGGATTCTACCGAAATGTTTTTGAAAAATCTTTTTGGATAGCGTTGTGTGGGAGTGGCTGCCTGGCGTTGTTGTCCCCTTTGGATAAATAAAGCAGCCTCTATAAATGTTTCACCTATGTACAAAACTTCTCCATAAGCTCAGTGTTTAGAAATTCACTGATTTTAGTATTTTCTCCTTTACATGTATAGATCAACAACAAAAGCCCAAGTAAGTTTCACATTCTCTTTTATGACTTCCACTCTTTTTCACAGACAAGACCTCATTGCAGTGTATAGTTGATATATGATCAGACTCTCTCACACCAACATTGTTCTTGTGAAGCAGTTTATAGGTGAACTATTTAGGTCACTCACAAGGCAGCGTGTCCACTCCAGCTTACAGTAACATTAACTGTCATCAGGCTTAGCCTTGGACTTGTGCTTTCCTCATGGACCTACCGGTGGATTATATATACCAGTAAAGCAACCTTTCTGTGGACTATGTGGTTGAACTTGACACTTATATGACCGATATACTCTGCAATCTCGTAATCTCATGTACAACGCACTGATACTCTTCTTGCACCAATGTCATGAACAGTATACACCAGCCACTATTCTTCTGATTCTGAACTTTAGGCTTGTCTCTCTAAACGGACATAGTGATCTTTATGATCTTCAACCAAAATAAGAGAAAAAACTACTTCACAGGTTGGCCCAGGTGCTTAGACAAACAAAGTATAATGAAAAACAATAAAGTCTGCACACTGGTGGTTGCAAAAAGCTCCAGAATGTATTGCTCGTCAACGTTTCGGCCTGTTCAGGCCTTCATAGATATGTCCTGATGAAGGCCTGAACAGGCCGAAACGTTTGACGAGCAATACATTCTGGAGCTTTTTGCAACCACCAGTGTGCAGACTTTATTCTTTTTCAGTATATATTTTTAACCCATTAAGACCGGGAAAGTGTCATTTTTAGATTTCTTCGGCTATTCAAAAATAGCAGATCTACAAGCTCATAGCGCGGCACGAGTGCCGCACTAAGATCTGCTATTTTCGAAAAATCATGACAAATTGTGCAAGCATTTTTAACTCAAACACAAACATTTTTAACTCAAATCTTTGCTTCTGGGGGGGTCCCTGGAACAACATATTTTGAGATGGGGGTCCGCGGCCAAATACATATAATTTTGGGGGTCCTTGACATGAAAATATTTCAGCACCACTGATTATAGCAACAGGTTTTTTTCAAAAAACAGTTTTAGAACACATTTGTAGAATCCCCCAGAAGCAAAGATTTGAGTTAAAAATGTTCGCTTTAAAAAATATAAAATAAATACATATTCAAAGATTTGCACAAAAAGAAATTGTAGATCTGCTATTTTTGAATAGCCAAAGAAATCTATAAAATGACACAGATGCGTTCCCGGTCTTAATGGGTTAAAACCACAATCAATGCAACTGTCACTAGTTGGCTGTGTATTTTTTTTTTACACAGACACGTTTACCAGAGAAGCTTTGTGTTTTGTCGTTGTGTGTGTGTGGCTCGTCTCGAGATCCAAAGAATAAAAAAAAGACACTCGCTTGGAAAATGTGCAGAGTATCCAAAGCTTTGAAAAGAAGTATTCATGATGACAGCCTCTCTCAGAACGTCTGTCCAATAATGTGATTTTTCGTCAGGTCAAAAAAAACAGAAAACCCTTAGGGAAAAGTCATCATTTTCTAAAGATGAAATAGCCGAAATTCATCAATTTGAAAACCTTGAGAAACGTATTGAGCTGTGCACGTCGTGCTCAAGAGTTTCATGACAGTCGGAGCTGTCAGGCAGAAACCTTGTATCTCCGTATTTCATCTTTTGTATGTTTTTAAATCCGATCCATTTGAACATAGTTCGTTTTTTTCCATTTCTTGAAAATTAACTCTGTTGGACATAATAAGGTTTCTGACTGAGAGCGACTATTGTGTCGCTATCAGGCAGAAGCCTCTTATCTCCATTATTCTAAATGTTTGTGTTTTTTCGTAAATTAACGCCCTACTTGATCATACCACAGCGTCACACAAAAGCATCAAAAGTAGCAGATCTACAAGCTCACGAATCCTGAAAAGTAGCAGTTTTTGGACATGTGAGGTTTCCACCCGACAAGAAGGTCAGTTGGCTCTTATGCATTGAAGGAGGCATGAGCTCGGCCCTGGCCTCCCTTGGCTGGTGGGGGGAGTGTAGTGCCCAGTTTATAGGGGTGGCCATAGCTGAGTGGTTAGTGAGCCCGCCTAGGGAGCCAGAGGCCCTGGTTGCCCCAGGTTCGATTCCAGGTCGATGAAATGAAATTTGTCCCTGAGCAAAACTCTTAACCCCTAATTGCTCACAGGTTCTCATTGGAAACAAGACCGCAAGGACTTTTATGAACGACCTGTTAAAAGGAATTATCCTTATCACTTAGCAAATTGGCACCGGGTGAAAAAAGTGTCACAAAATCGCGGGATAAAAATGATTTAAACAAAAAAGGTTTCCACCCGACAGAGACGATATGTTGATTGACAGGCAAAAAAAGATGAACAGACAACACAAACAAACACTAAAAACAAATATAATTGTTTTGAGAAACCATTCCCACCCATTTGTGCCTCGTCTCATTCTCCAGTGTGATTTTCTTTCAGCCAAAATACAAACAAGTGTGATGAAAATATGACTCATCACATTGTATACAAGTATTTGTCAAAAACAAGAAAGAAGAACTTTTGGCAGTAGAGCCCTTTTGTTAGTTTCCTTGTTTTCCAGCAGGATGCAGAGAATACAGCTCACAAGTGGCTTTAATTGGTTGGATGGAGTTTTTTAACTGACTGATAAGTGATCTCTACCGCAGTGGTTCAACAGTGGTGTAAAGTAACTAAGTACATTTACTTAAGTACTGTACTTAAGTATACTTTTGAGGAATTTTTACTTTACTGGAGAATTTCCCATTTTCAATACTTTTCCTTCTACTCCACTACATCTCAGAGGCAAATATTATACTTTTACTCCACAACAATTATTTGAAAACTTTAGTTACTAGTTACTTTGTAGATTTAGATTATTGTCACAAAACATACATTAACCACTTCAGTCCCTATATATATATATATGTCTGCCTTTGGAAAATAGCCGATCTACAAGCTCACAATGCATCGCATCGCGACGCATTGTGAGCTTGTAGATCTGCTATTCAAAAGATTTGTATACATTTTTAACTTGTGAAATGGGACATTCTGCACAATGAGTACTTTACTTTTGGTACTTCAAGTGCATTTTGATACCAATACTTTTGTACTTTTAATCAAGTAAATTTTGAATACCGTACTTTAACTTGTAGTAACAGAGTATTTCTACACTGCAGTGTTGATACTTTTACTTAAGTAAAAAAAATGGAGTACTTTTTCCACCACTGGTAGTTCCCAACCTTTATCTGGATCAGGGCCCAGTTTGTCAATCTCCAAAGTGTTCGTGCATTTTCAGATCGTGTTTAGTTTAATGGATCAATTAATTGATTGTGTTTCGGCTTGGATCAATAGAACTAACGTAGTATACTTTAAGTTCATATTCACGGTATCACAATGAAAGACAATTTTTCAAGGTTTTAAAGAAATTAATCTAATTGACTACTTTTAACCCATTAACTCATTCAGTGCCTGACTTATTTCTGGCAGTTTGGCTCTGAGTGCCACAGCCAAAATTCATTGTAAAAAAAAAGTGCTTAGGAAGCGAGATACAGCCTTTTTCAGTAAGATGTTAAACAAGAAGTGAATGGAGCAGCAAATCTTCAAATCATCATATCTTTGGTTCTGAACATTTTTTTTCAAAACAAAAAATGATTTCTTTTTTTTTCATGACGTCGGCGACGTCATTGGCACTGAATGAGTTAAGACCGGGAACGCATCTGTGTCATTTTAAGATTTATTTGGCTGAAAAATCGTGAAAATGTGTGCAATTGTCTAAATCCTAACAGTTTTTTGAAAAAAACGGATGTTGCTATAATATCAGTGGTGCTCAAACTTTTTCACGTCAAGGACCCCCAGAATGATATGTATTTGGCCGCGGACCCCCATCTCAAAATGTTTTGTTCCAGGGACCCCCATGAAGCAAAGATTTGAGTTACAAATGTTCGCTTTTAAAAAATATGTATTCAAAGATTTGCACAAACTTTCAAGATAAAAAAAAAAAATAGCAGATCTACAAGCTCGTAGCGCGGCACTCGGTGCCGCGCTACGAGCTTGTAGATCTGCTATTTTTGAATAGCCCAAAGAAATCTAAAATGACACACTGATGCGTTCCCGGTCTTATAGGGTTAAACAGTCTTCAACGCACACACTAGTTGCCCAAGGGCCCATCTTTTATTATGGACGCAGAGAAGATAATGTGTGTGTGTGTGTGTGTGTGTGTGTGTGCGGCCACCTTTATTTCTCTTGCAGACTTAGTCATTTGTATTCTTCTGCCGTGGGCTGGCACCACTACAAGGACTCTGGTGTGCGTAGCATTCCTGTTCAAAGAAATAAATACCATGACATTGCTTATATATGCGAATGCTATAGGCCACTTTCTTTGAAACGTCCTGTTATCTAATATAACAGTGGTTCAACAGTGGTCAGTGGTTCTCAAAGTAGGGTCCGGGGACCCCCAGGGCCCCCTTGAGGGGGTTCCAGGGGGTCCCCAGCTAAATGACCGATAGTTACTTAGCGACCAAATGGACCCTAATGGTTCTGTAACTCAGAGAGTGTACAAATGGAACCGAATTTGGTTCCATTTTGTACACTCTCTGAGTTAACCCATTGAGACCTGGAACGCATCTGTGTCACATTAGATTTCTTTGGCTATTCAAAAATAGCAGATATAAAAGCTCATAGCGCTATGAGCTTGTAGATCTGCTATTTTTGAAAAATGGTGAAAATTATTTTTATTTTTTTTCAGAAAAACTGTTAGAATTTAGATTTTTTTTAGAAGCGGCCTCAGGTCTTAATGGGTTCAGGGGGTCCATGGTCTAATGTAGCGGTGAACAACTTTGATAATGGAGGCGGCCACTATATTTCCGTACTCACTCCAGAGGGCCACATTGCACATACTGTACTGTCTCTCTGTATTTTAACTTTTTTCGCCATTCCATGTCACATGCATTTCTGTAGATCTGCTATTTTTGCTATTTTTTAATTACAATCCTGAAAAGTAACATTTCTTTTGTATTTCAAATGCATTTAGTTAAACTTGTGTTCACTTTTTGAACTTAAATACAAATACATTGGACATAAAAAAGACAATCGAATTTTAATACTAGTCATTTAAGCTACTAATATGGACTGAAGTAATTAAAGCGGCTCATGTTTGCATGTTTGGAATAGTAACAGCTGAAATCAATAATATATCAGTATTTATCACAGAGTGTACTGAAGTGGTTAATGTATGTTTTGTAATAATAATCAAAATCTACAAAGTAACTAGTAAAAGTTTTCAAATAATTGTAGTGGAGGAAAAGTATAATATTTGCCTCTGAGATGTAGTGGAGTAGAAGTAAAAGTATTTGAAATTGGAAATACTCGAATACAAATACCTCAAAATTGTACTTAAGTACAGTACTTGAGTGTCATGTACTTAGTTACTTTCCACCACTGACGACAGCAACGATAATAAGAATCTCTAGGCTGTGCTAGTGTTACACCAGCATAAATCCAGCATCCACCCCATGGTGGATTAGAGCGCTGTGTTGCTAATCAGCCACATCTCAGTTAGGATCATCGCTGTCATGTTAACTGAAGCCCCCCCGTGGCTCTGGAGGTAAAGCACTCTGGTCCATTAACATGGAGCCTGCTAAACCCTCCACTCAATACACTACAGACCTTCTAAATCCATACACTCAGATGGACAAGCAAAGTGGCTTTACGCCTCGCTGTGCCCCTCAACCAAATGCCAACGCCAGAGGACCTCACTCACTGCTCGTGTTGTAAAGGTTTTTCTCCCACTGTTTCTTCTGTGTTAGTCCTTCGTTATCCACAAGGGGAAATTGTTTTTTTTCTCGGCTCAATGCATACATTCAAGACAATATACACTACAATTAAAACACACAGCAACCGACAATAAAGACAAGAAGTCCTTCAATTCTATAAAAGGTATGCCTCATTCAAAATTCAAAAACGGTCTTTAAAAGAAAGCAATGTCCTCTCCAGACTCGTGGAACAGCCATTGATTGTGTGTGTGTGTGTGTGTGTGTGTGTGTGTGTGTGTGTGTGTGTGTGTGTGTGTGTGTGTGTGTGTGTGTGTGTGTGTGTGTGTGTGTGTGTGTGTGTGTGTGTGTGTGTGTGTGTGTGTGTGTGTGTGTGTGTGTGTGTGTGTGTGTGTGTGTGTGTGTGTGTGTGTGCCATGTCTGTGCATTGGCCTGTTAACCGGTACATAGGTATATCTGGTTAAGTACAATGTATAGTACGGTGGTTCTCAAACTTTTTCGTGTCATGGACCCCCACATTGATATGTATTTGCCCCCGGACCCCCATCTGAAAACATGTCGTGCTAGGGACCCCCAGAGGAGAAGTAAATACACATATATTTATACATGTAAAAAAAAAAAGAAGAAAAAAAAGGTTCCAAACATTTTTGTGATATTTTCAAAAATAGCAGATGTGCGAGCTGCTATTTTTAGTGGTTAAAATTAGTTATATTGATTGTGATTGATGCTACATTAACCGCTTTTGCTGGGGACCCCCTGGAATCCCCCTAAGAACCCCTGGGGGTCCCCGGACACCACTTTGAGAACCAATGCTGGATAGTATACGCAAAGAATGTGCATAACATATTTTGGCTTGCAGTTAGCCAAAACATATCTAGGTCAAATTGAAGTTAAGATGAACTGCTTTAAAGGTGATATTTGATCACACACTCTGTATCAAATAAAAAAAGCTATCACGCATTTGAATGTCATTTATGAAGCATAGCGTTAGATCATGCCTAGTTCAAGTCTTGCACGCCTCAGCTGTAATTGGCTGTCAGTCAGCTGATCCTATTCCCCATTCACAGCTCTGCTGGTCATTACGTCACACATTCATATACTCCAATCATAGGCTCAACTACTTGTGATATCATATCTGCTAATTCACACTAATATGTCAATGTATTGCTTATTGTTTGATATTGTATCCCTATGGGGGGTTTTGCTTAACGTTCCCTGATTTTGCTTAGCATGTGGCTTGGACAAAATGCAGGGAATATCTCCAAGAGCGGAGCCTTTAACCCATTAAGACCTGAGGCTGAAAATGTTTTCTAAATCCAGCAGTTTTTTTGAAAAAAAAATTGAAAAATATTTTTTCAAGATTTTTCAAAAATAGCAGATATACAAGGTCATAGCGCGGCACCGAGTGCCGCGCTACGAGCTTGTAGATCTGCTATTTTTGAGTAGCCAAAGAAATCAAAAAAGTGACACAGATGCGTTCCAGGTCTTAATTGGTTAAGGCCAAGCTTAACTGTATTCCATTTGTTGCAAAGAAATGGTTAAATCTGCTTTGACGTGAGTGTTCCTGACTGAATTAAGTAGAGCTCAAGTTGTGTCCACCAGCACTTTGTTAAGGTGGAATAAAAAGGATAGCTCTATATATGACCTCATTGTTATTCAGGCCATGAGGCAGTATACTGTATGTCGGCCAACGACCAAAAGCCACCATGTCTCTGGGAGCACACTTAGCCTAAGCCCCGGGACACCTTCTCTATTCCACACATATACTGTTGATGAAGGTTTAAGTTGACGATTCGTGGAGAAATTGCTAAATGATTTAACACATTGGGTGAAAACCGTATATATACGGTTTTGGCAATACAACCATGGAGTGCCAAAACCGTATATATACGTTTTTTGAAAAAAAAAAAAATCATTTTTTTTTTTTTCTTCATAGCAACAGGAGATATCATTTTTCGAAGATTTAGACTTGAATCCACTTCCTGGTTAACTTATGACTTCAAAAGCCTGTATCTCTGCTCCTGTGTACTTTTTTTTTTTACAATGTTAACTGACTATTTTCAACTGGCTGCAACTGTGGAACGGATTACCGAATGTTTTTAATTCCCCCCCCCCCCCGATTGTACGAGACCTCTATCTGTGTAATGAGGGGATCACCGTGAGGACGGTGATCACTGAAAATATTTTGTGACTACTTGAAAAAGGTTCAAAAATGGTTAAAAATCCAGGCACTCAACGTACATTTTTTTAATAAACCTCTGGCACCTCAAGTGTTAATTGTGTTTTTGGGATTACTTATACAAACAACACCTATTACTGAACTATACAAAGAAATGAGTGACCGGTACCAACAATCATCCACTTATGCAAAATGTTAAACATTAAACATTTGTTAGAAAACTTAAAGTTAAAACTTAGTTAAAAAAACTAGAAAAAGTGCTGCTCGGAGCTCAGGTCTCCGCCAGGTCAGGTAGGTTATTGTGGCCTCCTGGTGGCGCTATAATAGGCCAATGTGAAAAGGGTGCCATTTCTTCTTAGGCCTTTCACGGCAATCGGACACACTGCATTCATGATTTGAGGCATTTTGTTCCAAAAATGTGTTTTGCTAAATTAGACCTGCTGGTGGCGCTATAACAGGCCAATGTGAAAAGGGTGGCATTTCTTCCTCGGCCTAGAGGGAATGTGCGTGTCAAAATGTCATGATTTGAGGCATTATGTTCAAAACGAACCAATCCTGCAAACTTTGGAAGACAATCTTAGGCAACCAGGATGGAATATGGGAAATTGGACGGATCCGTGTTGATCACATGACTATAGAGATACTGTGTACCGATTTGTGTGATGTTTGGATAAAATCTGTAGGAGTAATATCAAAAACTATGTTTATGTTTTCAGACAGGCTCTATTAGCTCAATGGTAAAACAAAAAAATCAGCACTTGCACAGGAAACCGGGTTCAAATCCGGGGTAGAAGAGGAAAGTTACATAGTGCAGCCTTAATGCTGTGGGGAAACTCGGCTACATTGCTTTGACCAAAAGTCCCACTTTCTTTCTTGTCCTGAATTGTCCCTCTCTGTCCCTTTTTCAGAACATGAGCGATGCCATGGCGGTGCTGCACAAGCTGCAGACGGGTCTGGACGTCAACGTGAAGTTCACCGGGGTGCGAGTGTTCGAGTACACCCCAGAATGCCTGGTGTTTGACCTGCTGGACATCCCTCTGTACCACGGCTGGCTGGTTGACCCACAGGTAATACCATTGACCCCTGCTGCTTCTCTCTCTCCCTCTGTCCCTCGTTTTATTATACTTTGTCGTGTTGATGGTGGTTTTGTGAGCACTGAAAGCTCACCAAAAACAATCCATCATAAAACAGTGGTTCTCAAAGTGGGGTTTGGCGACCCCCCCCCAGGGCCCTTTAGGGCATGGGTTTTCAACTGATTATGAACCAGGGACCACCACCCTGGTCCCTGACTGAGAATCAACCTGGGGACCACTGTTGTGTTGGGAGGGAGGATATGGGCGCGGTGTGGGGGAAAAAGCTTGAAATTAAATAATGACCGTTAAGGCCTTAATTTAATTTGTTGATTTGAGGTGAATTAAATCAAGCCCTTAACAGTCATTATTTAACTGAGATATGCTAGTGGTCCAGAGCTCAGAAAAGATTGAGAACCACTGATCCATTCCTTTCCCATGGTTGCCCTTATTCTGTTCTCTTAACCTTCCATATTAAACTCATGTTAACTGATTCATTGCAACATATGTATGAGCAAGCACATGCGATTGATATGGGCACATTTCCTACTAATGATGACTCAACCAGGTAAACCGGTACAGGTAAACATTACTAAATGGATGGTCAGGGACCACATGCAATACCTTCACGGACCACAATTTGAAAACCCATGCTTTAGGGGGTTCCAGGGGGTCCCCAGCTAAATGAGTTAATAGTGTCACAATCATTTTACCCACTTTATCCATATTTTATACATTGGCTATTAAAAAATAGCAGCTATACAATCTTGTACATCTTTAATTTTTGAAAATCTTTGAAAAATCAAAAAAAATGTTTTAATCATTTAGATTTAGAACACAAATCTTCTCTTCTGGGGGTTCCTGGCACCAAACATTTTCCGATGGTGGTCTGCGGCCAAATATATGCATGTTGACTAACAGATCAGATTTTGTGATTGAATAATTTGGCCATTGATTCAACAATCAAGTCATTTGGAGTGCAAATCACTCTTATGGGTGGCTGATCAATTGGAGCACCCATAACGGCACATCTTCTCTCCTCCTACTGATGTTTTGATCCTTTTTGTTGTTCTCCGTCTCATCCTTTTATTTGTTTTACTTCTGCCTCTCTCATATCAAACCTCCTGCTATCGCCTTACCGTCAGGTGGAAACCTTGTTTGTCCAAAAGTGTTAACTTTTCAAGAAATGGTAGAAATGGTATTTCAATGGATCCAATGTAGTCATTATGTGCCGGTCTACAAGCTCACAACGCGTTGCATTGGCTATTTCCACTATTATTGCGTGACACTTTTCAAAAGTTGAAATACGGAGATACAAGGTTTCTGTCTGTTATTCTGTCGGTCACTCTTGCATGTTAGGGGGACATTTGCAGCACACTGTAATAAAGTGGTTCTCAAACTTATTTTTTTCTATTCCAAGGACCCCCAGTTGAATATGCATGAGGCCAGGGATCTCTGGGACCGCAATCTATATACTATAAAATGATAACTCTGAGAGTTACGGGTTCATTTGGTTCCATTTGTACACTCTTTTAGAGTTACAGTCTCTTAAAGCAGGGGTCTTCAACGTTTTCAGGCCAGGGACCCCCTAGCTGAGAGAGAGATGAAGCAGGGACCCCCTACTCTATATTGTATAACATTGTGTTTCAGATTAAAGTTTTTTTTTTACTTGGTCTGGTCTTTTTTCCCTCTACACCTATAGCCTCTTTGCCAAAAATAGCCGATCTACAAGCTCTCAACGCCTCGCAGCGCGAGGCGTAGAGAGCTTGTAGATCTGCTATTTTCGGCTAATGTTCTCCTCAGAAAAGGAATTCTAGGGTTCAAGTGGTTAATGTAAAAAAAAACAAATCATATCACACAAAGATTTGGTGGACCCCCTATAGTAGCTCTGAGGACCCCCTAGGGGTCCCGGACCCCCTGTTGAAGACCCCTGTCTTAAAGGGATGTTTCACTTTCAAATAAAATATATATATAAAAAAACAAAATAATATACTATACTGACGGACAATCTATGTACTGAAAAGACACTTTTTGTATGCCACTGTGAGAATTTGTATGAATTGCTGATGTGATGTAATGTCTCTTTCCTGTGGAAAGCTTGTTTTAAAAAAGATGAAATAAAAAGTTGGGGCAAAAAAAAAAGTAATGGAAAAATCACGGCCCCTCACGCATTAGAATGTCCATCTAATGCGTGAGGGGGCCGTGATTTTTTTTAACTATATGTTTTCAATGTTTATTTTATTGCGAAATATAAATAAGTGAAATATCCCTTCAACCCTATTCTATATTTCAGCTATTCGAATATAGCCGACATACAAGCTCACAGATCAACTATGTTCACAAAAAAACGAAAAAGCTGTGAACATTTAAAATTCTTCAAAATCTTCTCTCACGGCACAAACATCTTTTCAGATGGGGGGGGGGGGGGTCTGTGGCCAAATATACATCAGTTTGGGGGCTCGTTGACATGAAAATGTTTGAGAGGAACCACTAGCTGTAATGACTCAGCACCGAGCTAACGCTCCTATAACGAGCTCGCTGTCCGTTGCAAACATTTCAGCATGTTTTAACCCATTAAGACCAGGAACGCATCTGTGTCATTTTAGACTTGAGCTATAAGCATTATTTTATACTTTGGCTATTCAAAAATAGCAGATATACAAGCTCGTAGCGCGGCACCGAGTGCCGCGCTACGAGCTTGTAGCGCTGCTATTTTTTGGGCAAATCTTTGAATAATGTTTTTTAAGCGAACATTTGTAACTCAACTCTTTGCTTCTGGGGGATTCTACAAATGTCTTCTAAAACTTTTTTTTTTTTTTTAAACATATGTTGCTATAATCAGTGGTTCTCAAACCGTTCCATGTCAAGGACCCCCCAAAATTATATGTATATGGTCACGGACCCCCTTCTCAAAATGTGTTGTTCCAGGGACCCCCCAGAAGCAAAAATGTTCGATTTAAAACAGTATATACATATTCAAAGATTTGCACAAATTTTCACGATTGTTCTAAAATAGCAGATCTACAAGCTCATAGCGCGGCACTCGGTGCCGCGCTATGAGCTTTGTAGATCTGCTATTTTTGAATAGCCAAGGTGTAAAATAATGGTCAAAGTGGTCACACAGATGCGTTCCCGGTTTTAATGGGTCAATGCAGTCCGTTCGTTGGTTGGTTTTGTTGTAGTCTCGAAGCAGGAACAAAGGCTTGATGGATGCTCTTGTTCTCTCTCTCTCTCTCTCTGTCTCTGTGTCTCTCTCTGTCTCTCTCTCTCCCCCCAGATGCAGGACATTGTCAAGGCGGTAGGCAACTGCAGTTACAACCAGCTGGTGGAGAAGATAATCTCCTGTAAACAGTCGGAGAGCAGCGAGTTGGCAGGGGAAGGTGGGTGGCTGTGTGAGGGCGGCATTGTTTTTCTCTTCCCACTTCCTTCACTTTCTCTCTCTCTCTCTCTCCCTCCTTCTTCCTTTTTCCTCTCCCTTTCCCACATCATGGTTCCTACATAACGGGGCTGTGAAATGTTCACTAGTCTCCACTACCGCGCTCGTCCTTCATTTTAAAGGAAAATATTATGTATACTAAAAGAGAATAAAAAACGATGAAATAAAAAAAGATCATCGTTGCCGTCGTGCAGAAACCTCTTATCTCCGTATTTACTACAGCGTCAAAAGTGGCAGATCCACAAGCTCGTTTTGAGCTTGTAGATCTGCTACATTTGCCATTTTTGAATTTGAACCCTGAAAAGTAACAGTTGTGGGACATATGAGGTTTCCACCCGACAGAGACGATTGTTCCCTGTGTAGTGACATAAAGAAAAGGAAAAGATATATAAAAAAATCACACCCTGTGTGAAGGTAGCGCGCCTTTGATACATTTTGTCATCGATATGTGTTTATAATGTGTTTATAGCCATGTGTCACGTGAAGCTTGACCAATCACTTTGTTGACGGGTCTGACCAATCAGAGCGTTGACGGGTCTGACCAATCAGAGTGTTGACGGGTCTGACCAATCAGAACGTTGACGGGTCTGACCAATCAGATCGTTGACGGTGAACACGGACAAAGTCAGGTATAGAGCAGGATCCGGCTAGCGCCGCTAAAAATCACACCCAGTGTGAAGTGGGCGGTGTGGTCACAGTGGTCATCACAGTGATGGAAGTGATTCACTTAAAAAAAAAACATGAATGTGTTTTTTTTAAGTGCATAGTCCAATTTATAGGGCTATGCACATGTGTCATGTGTTTCTAGCCAATCACAGTCCTGAATAGAGTTATGGTGGCCAATCACGGTGCAGGGTTAGGGGGGTACAATGGTGGCCAATCACAGCGCAGGGTTGGGGGGGTGCAATTGGGTCGATGTCCAAACCTCACATATAGGGGCGGTTGCACCGCCCAAAAAAATTCACACCCAGTGTGAAGTGAGCGGTGATATTTATGAGTTATTAATTTCATCATGCATCTCGGTAGCCAATCACAGCACGTCCTGCGAAGTGACGTGCTTACATTTTTTACATTATTATTAATTTCATCATGCGTCTCGCTAGCCAATCACAGCGCGTCTGCGAAGTTTGAAGTTAATTTCATCATGTGTCTCGCTAGCCAATCACAGCACGTCCTGCAAAGCTTAGCCTATGGGCGTGTTTTCCACAGCATGGCGTCACAACGAAAGACAAATTTTCACGACGGAAAGAAAAACTTTCACCACGGATGGGTCCTAAACCCTCTTATAGGAGCGGTTGCACCGCTCAAAAAGAGAATAAAAAAATCACACCGCGAATCTCTGATGTCATGTTGATGATGACATCATACTGATGATGTCAGTCTTGCCCAAATATGGACGGACGGCAGGGACAGTGGATCTGAGATGAACAATTCGCAAAATGTGAAAATGATTCTCACGCCAAAAGAAAACCACAAAATGTGAAAAGAAAAACCCAGCGTTATTTTTCAAAACTGCCACTTTCTCTCAAGTGTGTAGACCCCAGTTTACAATCAAGTATCAAACTCTACAATAGAACAATGGCATTTTTTTACTGCAGCATTTGCTATACAGCAGTGGTGGAAGAAGTACTCAGATATTTTAGTAGCAATACCACAATATTAAAATACTCTGTTACAAGTCAATGGCCTGTGTTCAAAATGTTACTTGAGTAAAAGTACATAAGTATGGGCATCAAAATATACTTAAAGTACCAAAAGCAAAAGTACTAAAATGTTTGAAAATAGTAGTTGTAGATCGGCTATTTTCAAATAGCCTATGTATAAAATAGGGCTAAAGTGGTTAATGTAAGTTTCATAATGTAATAATGTATATCTGCAAAGTAACTAAAGTTGTCAAATAATTGTAGTTGAGTAAAAGTACAATATGTGCCTCTGAGATGTAGTGGAGAAGAAGTAAAAGTATTGTAAATTGTAAATACTCCAGTAAAGTAAAAGTACTTAAAACAATTGTAGTGGAGTAAAAGTACAATATTTGCCTCTGAAATGTAGTGGACTACTCCACTACATTTCAGTAAAATTACTGAAAAGTGGAAATACCCCAGTAAAGTAAAAATACCTCAAATGTGTACCTAAGTAAATGTACTTAGTTACTTTACACAACTGCTTCTTTCCCCTTGCTCGGTTGTACAATGTCGTCTTGTAAACACTCTCTACTCCAGCCTAAGAGCATCCTCCATGGAGGAACACTGCACAACGGATAATGTATTATGTTGTACTAGTGTCTTTTATTAATCATAATGGCTGTCACTTCCCAGCCAGGGCTAAACTTCTTTAGACATACATTTGTCAATGTATGTCAATGTGTCACTATGTGCATGCGTTGTTATTTTGGAGCTCTTTATGTAAGGCATAAACAATTTAACCCATTAAGACCTGGAACTGTGTCATTTTTAGATTTGAGCTAAAAAGGATTATTTTACACTTTGGGCTATTCAAAAATAGCAGATCTACAAGCTCATAGCGCGGCACCGAGTGCCGCGCTACGAGCTTGTAGATCTGCTATTTTTGAAAATTCGTGAAAATGTGTGCAAATCTTTGAATATATATATATATTTAAAGCGAACATTTTTAACTAAAATCTTTGCTTCTGGGGGGTCCCTGGAACAAAATATTTTGATGGGGGTCCGCGGCCAAATACATATAATTTTGGGGGTCCTTGACATGAAAAAGATTGAGAACCACTGACATAGACACATATGTTTTTCAGAAAACTGTTGGGATTTAGGAGACATGTAGAACCGGCTTCAGGTCTCAATGGGTTAAAATGTGTGTGTGGCAGCAAATGTCTGTCAACATTCATTCCTCTACTTGCTGTATAGAAAAGGCAGAGAAGCCTGTGGCATATGATTTATTCAAATCATTTCTCGTTACCTCTGGGACCTCAGTCTCTACACTGTAAAATCCTCTGTGTCAATGTAACTGTGAGAGTGAACAAATGGGGGGCCCGGATTTGTTCACCGTCTGTCTGGGTTACAGACCTGTGAGGGTCCATTGAGTTCCTAACTATCAATCATTTACCTGGAGGACCCAGTGGAGCCCCCTTTAAGGGGTAGAGTAGTTCACCCCCAAAATGACTTTTTTCCTATTGATTCTAGTCTCCCATCAATAATTTGATGACCGGCAGCGGTTCCGGTAGGAGTCTCCTATCGGAACCGCTGCCTACCGGTCCACTGGTCATCAAATTATTGGCTTTAAAAAAAAAATGTATCCATGAATTCAAGTCTCCATGGGGTGACTAATCGATAGAAAAAAAGTATTTCTTTGGGTGAACTATTCTAGTCTGGCATGGCCAGACTAGGGCAATTTTTTTTTTCAATGGCAGATTCGTCTGGAACCAGGCTAGAACTATCCCTTTAACACATTCCCTGCCAGAGGTTTTTTTTTTATTCCCACCCAGTGCCAGCATTTTAAAAGATTTTTTAACCTTTTTAAACCATTTTTTTAAGTAGACACAAAATATTTTGCAATCAAATAGGCTATCTACAAACTTATAACCCGTCGCAGATAGCCTATTTTTGGTTGTTAAGCATTTTTAAGATTAAAGAATATTTGAAGTGGGCAAACTAGCTAACTAACAATAAAAGTTCAATTTTCCATAAAACCCTAAAAGCAAAGGTTCAAGCCACAATCTGCTATTTCTTCAACTGGTGAGCTGTATGGCTACCAAAACATCATGCTTTTACATAATTGTACCAATGGTTTGTTTTATGAAGACAAATGCACGTTGCTACAGGTGTAACAGAGCAGCGTACAAATCTCGTCAACTCCTTACTTTCAAATAATTTCAGAGAATTAGACCTGTAGTGTAATCGATACCATGTCTTTCGTTTGTCGTTTTAACAACTTAAACCCTACTATATTGACCGGGGTCCGTCAGGAGTCTCTACTTGGGGCCCCCCTCCTTTTCCCCCCTCTAAACTAGTGGTTCCCAAACCTTTTAGCTCAATTTTCACTACTTCTTAAATGTTTATTTTACTTTTATTTATGGAATTTCTTTGATTTCTTTAAAATGTATGAAATTCTCTGGAAATGTTTAAATGTTTGACATTATTTTTCAGAAATGTTTAGAAATGATAATAAATAAATAAATGAGCTATGAGCTTGTAGACCTGCTATTTTTGAATAGCCAAAGAAATCTTAAAATGACACGGATAATGCTTTTGCGGTCTTAAAGGGTAAAATCCATGTAAACTAACTGTCTCTCTCCCTCTCTCTCTCTCCCTCCCTCTCTGGCCAACGCAGGCATGGTAGCAGAGCAGTTTCTGAACAGCACGGCCACTCAGCTGACGTACCACGGCCTGTGTGAGCTCACGTCCACGGTACAGGAAGGGGAACTCTGCGTTTTCTTCAGGAATAACCACTTCAGCACCATGATCAAATACAAGGTAAAAAAAAAAGCGACCATAACACAGGTCGTCGAGGTTTACATATAAATAATAAAGAGACAGAGTTCTCAGTCTGTGTCGTCCATATGAATGCGTCAGCTTAACCCTTGAAGGCCGGGAAGGGAACGCATCTGTGTCATTTTAAGATTTCTTTGGCTATTAATAAATAGCAGATCTACAAGCTCATAGCGCGGCACCGAGTGCCGCGCTATGAGCTTGTAGATCTGCTATTTTTAGAAAAATCCTGAACATTTTTGCAAATCTTTTATATACATTTTTAACTCAAATCTTTGCTTCTGGGGGAACAAAATATTTTTAGATGGGAGGGGGTCCGCGGTCAAATATATATTATTTTGCGGGTCCTTGACACGTTTGAAAACCATTGATAATATAGCAACATAAGTAAAAAATAAGAAAATAAAAAACCTTGTTGTTGTAAAATCCCCAGAAGCAAAGATTTGAGTTAAAAACTTTCGCTTTAAAAAAGTATATATATATTCAAACTGAAGATTTGCAGACATTTTCACAATTAAAAAAAAAAAATAGCAGATCTACAAGCTTGTAGATCTGCTATTTTTGAATAGCCAAAGAAATCTTAAAATGACACAGATGCGTTCCCGGTCTTAAAGGGTTAAATAGACTGTGATATGTCATACATCCCCCCTAGTGGATGCCACGAGTCTTGCAGCCTACTATCTGTTCGCAAGGTTCATTCCTGGTCACGTAACGTTAAATGTGTTTTGCTAGCCTATGAACCAGGTCAATCTGGAATATGAATTGCGTTTCTCTGGAAGTAAGCGTACACATAGTGAGACTTTCTTTAGCATAGTTTATAAATGGTTTTGAAAGTAACTTTCAAAACCATTTATAAATGGTTCTGACACCACGGTTATGGTTGCGCCAGGGGAGCGGTCTGTGGATTCGTCTATATGCTAATAAACGAGTAACGTCATTTCCTTTGTTAGCCCACCCCTCTTTTTGGCCGAATTCACACCATGACCGGAATTCAGCTTTTCATGTTCTGAGAAAGCAGCACGGAAAGCCTTATAGGCCTCCCCCCACCACCAGTTTATTTTGTTAAAAAGTTCACCACTTCTTCAAAAAGTTAATATAGATGGTGTCAGGTCAAAAAAAGGCTGTATTCCTTCTGCTGCATCGATCTCCAGCACTAACTGCCACAGGACATGAGCTTCCCTTATCGGTGCAGCAAAGGACACACCTTTCCTGTTATCTGCAGCACCGGAAGCTGGACCTGTACTGTGGTTGCGTTTAACCCATTAAGACTGTGTAATTTTTTGATTTCTTTGGCTATTCAAAAATAGCGGATATACAAGCTCGTAGCGCGGCACTCGAGCTTGTAGATCTGCTATTTTTGAAAAATCGTGAAAATGTGCGCACATCTTTGAATATCGGTGTATTTTTTTAAAGCGAACATTTGTAACTCAAATCTTTGCTCCTTGGGGGGATTCTACACATGTCTTCTAAATCCTAACAGTTTTCTGAAAAACGTATGTTGATATAATATCAGTGGTGCTCAAACCTTCTAATGTCAAGGTATATGTATTTGGCCACGGACCCCCATCTCAAAATATTTAGTTCCGGGGACTCCCATGAAGCAAAGATTTGAGTTACAAATGTTCCCTTTAAAAAATATATATACATTCAAATAAATCGATTTTTCCCAAAAATAGCAGATCTACAAGCTCATAGCGTGGCACTCGGTGCCGCGCTATGAGCTTGTAGATCTGCTATTTTTGAATAGCCAAACGTCACACAGATGTGTTCCCGGGCTTAATGGGTTAATTTCTGAACAGTAGAGTGTGCTTGCCAAAGTAAGCAAGCTGTGTCTACTAGCACCCTTAGATAAAGTACCAGAGTATCCAAGACCCCTAGCACAGTAGTTCAAAATGTGCCAAATTGATATGCACTTGCCCACGGACCCCCCCCCCCCCCCCCCATCTGTAATGGTTGTGTTTAAAATCGAAATTTTGTCAAAACACTTTCAAGATGTTTCGAAAATGTTCCAAAAATAGCAGATGTACAAGCTCACAGTGCGGCACAAAGTCACGTGCTGTGAGCTTGTATGTCTATTTTTGAATAGCCAAGGTAACAAGTTTTGCTGGGGACCCCCTGGAACCGCTCCAAGGACCCCCTGGGGGTCCCCGGACCCCACTTGGAGAACCGCTGCCCTAGTAATCATTTATTTGCAGACATTTATGATATCTCACACACACACACACACACACACACACACACAAAAGAGCTGGGTGTGTACGTTAGCGTTTCCTGGTTTTAGCCACTAAAGCTCATTTTATACTTTTAGCTCATTTGAAAATGTTTTTAATTTTTCGGGGAAATAGATGTGAATTATACAACATAATTGATGTCATCACAGTATCGTCTCACAGTATGTCCAAAACTGGTACTACTACAGGATTCAAATTCAAAAACAGCAAAAGCAGCAGATCTACAAGCTCAAAACGTGTCGCTTCGCGCCACATTTCGAGCTTGCAGATCTGCTACTTTTGATGGTTTCGTCTGACGCTGTAGTATGATCAAGTAGGGCGTTCATTTACGGTAAAAAAAAAACACAAACAGTAAAAATATGCAAATAAGAGATTTCTGCCCCACAGCAACAATATGATATTTGCCACAATATTGATATGGAAGTATTTGGTCAAAAAATATATTTGTGTGTGTGTGTGTTACAGGGCCAGCTGTACCTCCTGGTGACCGACCAGGGCTTCCTGACGGAGGAGAAGGTGGTGTGGGAGAGCCTCCACAACGTGGACGGAGACGGCAACTTCTGCGACTCTGAGTTCCGCCTGCGGCCTCCCTCCGACCCGGAGACGGTGTACCGAGGCCAGCAGGACCAGATCGACCAGGTCTGAATATTTATGGTCACACAGACACAAGCCTGACTCATGTCAAGGATCCCCAAATTGATGTGTTGATTTGATTTGGCTGCGGACCCCCCATCATCTCAAAAATATTTTGTGCCAGGGACCTCCCAGAAGCAAAGATTTGAGTTAAAAATGTTCGCTTTAAGAAAATATATATATTACACAAAAATAGCAGATTTGTGCCGCGCTATGAGCTTCTTGATCTGCTTTTTTTGAATTGCTAAAGTATAAAATAATAGTTAAAGTGGTTAAAATGATTGTGACGCTATATTAACCCATTGAGACCTGAAGCCGATTCTACATGTCTCCTAAATCTCAACAGTTTTCTGAAAAATCGTATGTTTCTATATCAGTGGTGTTCAATCTTTTTCATGTCAAGGACCCCCAAAATTATATGTATTTGGCCGCGGACCCCCATCAAAATATTTTGTTCCAGGGACCCCCCAGAAGCAAAGATTTGAGTTAAAAACGGTTCGCTTTTAAAAATATATATATTCAAAGATTTGCACACATTTTCACGATTTTTCAAAAATAGCAGATCTACAAGCTCGTAGCGCGGCACTCGGTGCCGTGCTATGAGCTTGTATATCTGCTATTTTTGAATAGCCCAAAGTGTAAAATAATGCTTTTTAGCTCAAATCTAAAAATGACACAGTTCCAGGTCTTAATGGGTTAACTAATTTTGCTGGGGACCCCCTGGAACACGTTAGCCTGTGGCATGGCCAGACCAATATCACTGTGTTGATATTAGTCAGGAACTTCGGTGTGGAAGATTCATTTCTAAGGGGCTTTTTCAACGCCTAAAACTGGATGCTAAAACCTTGCGTCGCCAAAGCCTGCTCAATCCCGATTGGTCAATAATACTCAGACTTGCGAATTGGACTACACACAGAAACCAGAACACCCCCGACACCAAAGACCTTATCCCTCACCTACAGAATCTGCACACATCTGATTATAGACATTACACTTACAGTATACGGACATTGTTAGTTGTGTTGTCCTGTGTACAGGTCCTGTGTACATCATAATACTACTTCACACACCCCTCGGCTGTCAAAGGTAGTACGGGAAGTATTCTCAATAATAGATGTGTACAAGCTCCTTGTACCAGCATCGTTCATACACACGCACGCGCACGCACGCGCGCGCGCAGTGTGGGGTAGAGCAGTAGTTTTCAAACTTTTTCGTGGCAAGGACCCCCAAATTGATATATATCTGGCCGCGGACCCTCATCTGAAAATATTTATGTAAAGAAAAGGTTTCCAAACATTTTCGATATTTTTTTCGATAAGCTTGTAGATCTTTAAAACAAGATGTGTTATACTTTTCGGAATAATTAAAAAGAAAGAACGAAATCTTAGTACTTTTACTTTGGTTCTGTAAATATATTTTGAAGCCAATACTAACGTACGTTTTACACAAGTGAAATGTTGAATACAGGCTAGTTGTACTTAAAGTAAAAAAAAACTGCTCAGACATCAGAGATGCAGGACTCCTCAGTTCTCGGTCGCCACGACTGATTCCAGGCATTTGGATTCCATTGAAGTGTTCAATGGAGTCATGTCCTGCACAGAAAGTAGCCTCTCTGGCAGCTTGCAGCGCGTTGTAGATAGGCTACTTCCAGTCATTCGAAACTTTAACCCATTAAGACCGGGAACGCATCTGTGTAACCACTTAAAACATTATTTTATATTTATTTTTTGTACGTGAACATTTGTGGAAATCTTTGAATATATATGTTTTAAAGCGAACATTTTTTTTTCAAATCTTTGCTTCGTGGGGTCCCTGGAACAACATATTTGGAGATGGGGGTCCGCGGCCAAAATACATATCATTTTGGGGTTCCTTGACATGAAAACGTATGAGAACCACTGATATATATAGATTTTTTTTTTTTTAAACTGTTTAGACGACATTTGTAAAAAAAAAAAACACGATTTAAAAAAAATTGCAGATATACAAGCTCATAGCTATGAGCTTGTATATCTGCTATTTTTGAATAGCCAAAGAAATCTATAAAATGACAGAGATGCGTTCCCGGTCTAAATGGGTTAAGATGAAAGAGTATTTGTGGTCAAGCTAGCTGTAGAATGCATGTTCAGAAGCATCTTCCATAAACCTTAATGGTCTCAGATATTAAAGCAAAGGTTAAAGTCTCAATCTGTGGTTAGCAGTATGTAGAACAGCAGGAACATGGGCTTAGAACAATATTACCAAAACATCATCATTTTACATTGTGCTAATTGTTTAGGAAACAGAGCACAATTATGGAGAGGCACCTTTCATGCTGCTTCACAAATCGTAGATTGGGGGACTTGGCCTAAACAAAATGGTGAGATTTTATTTAGCTTTAATCCTTGGACTCTTCAGGAGTACCAGGATTGGTGGTGGCGCCCTCCCGTGGCCGTTCAGGGCACAGCACGGTGCACAAGCCGCTGCTGGTTCTCCATAATGCATGAGACTCACATTCTCCCGTGCATTTCACCGCTCTGCTCTCACAGCTTGTCTGCTCTTTGGCTGGCCCCCCCCTCGTCTAGCCTCGCTTCCACACAAAAACTCTGAAGAGTAGAACTCCGGAAGAGCGTACAAACTGAACCAAATGGACCCGTCTTCGGAGTTGAATCCGTACTAAGGGACTTTGCTGTGTGGTTGCAGAACGCACAAGCGCGCGCGCACACACACAAGCACACGCGCATGCACACACGCAGCAAAACTAAGGCAACGGTATTTCAGGACATGGCTTTTTTTCTCCACAGGCCCGCACTCTCCCTTATGAATAAAACAGTTTATCACAGAAACCAATTAAGTTTAATCTCCCAGTCAGGAGTCATAGTCTGCATAAGATGGTCTAAAGTCAACTTACAAGTTCAGAATAAATGAAGGGCTATATTGCTACCATTTAGTTTAGTAAGGGATAATCCGTTTCCGTGCGCATTTGCTGTATCGGCGTGAGTTTGAAAATGTACACGTGTGAATGAGAAAGCGTTTGCTGATAACACACATCGAAATACACCACGTAAGCAGCCATTACACTGATCAAAGCAGGTGTGCTTTAAAGGTGATGTAACTGATATTTCATATCTATCTATCTATATATATATATATATCTGCTGTCGGAGAGAAACCAGCTAACTCCATAACTTAATTGTTCAGGAAATGACAAAAACAAAACAAAAAGTGGAGTTAGGAGGTTTTGTTCATCATTGATAAGAACAGTTGAATGGACCTCCAAGCTCACAATGAGGATGGAGGTCAAAAGAGGGTTGAGCCTGGAGTCAACAAAAGCTAACTCCACCCCCCTTTGGTGGAGCTGGTTTAGCAGAAAGTTTGAGGAGCCAATGGAGTTAGCTGGTTTTTGTCATATCTATCTTTTTGGGGCGGTGTAACCGCCCCCTATAAGTGAGTTTTGGACACTGACCAATCCTGCACCGTGATTGGCCAATAGTCTACAACGCAGTCTACACCCCTAACCCTTCCATTGTTAATGCAAATCGATACTTTTGCAAAGTCAGCCAATCACATTACAGCTAGTGTCATCACCACTAACTGTAATGTGATTGGCTGACTTTGCAAATTCAGGACTGTGATTGGCTAGCGAAACACATGACACATGTGCAGCCCTATGAATAGCAGTATGGACTTAAAAAAAGATATTAATCCTTTTTTTTAAGTGAGTCATGTTGTGATGACCACACACCGCCCACTTCACACTGGGTGTGATTTTTTTTACCAACACACAGATGTAAAGGGTGTTCAATAGCACTGATTTATGGGGGAAAAAATGCAAAAGTGTCAAAATGGAGTTAGCTGGTTTCTGCCCGACAGCAACGAATATATATCTTTTTCATTTATTTGAAAGTTTTATGTTTAAAAGTTAAAGCTCTATATTTCGATGCTAATCATTGCTATAGAGTAGAAAGGGAGTCTAGTACCAGTGCGCCTCAGCCTGATGCGGCTAGTCCGGTGCGTCACAGGAGCAGGGACAACAACAGTTGCAGAAGAGATTGACACTATGAGCAGCTTGGACAGGTAAAGCCTTTTTATTCAGGTGCTAGTACAATAAGGAATGACTGACCTTTTGATCTTTCTATCTTCCTCTGAGTCATCAATGATGTCATCAATGATGTCATCGATCAATGATGACTCTGAGGTCACCATGACACAGAGGAAGATGGAAACGTCAGTCATTCTTTATTTGAGGCTTACATGAGGCTTTGTATCCGTTTTCTCCATACATGGGCATGGTCACTTTGTCCCCCGGCCCCAGCCAAAAAAGTCTGTCCCCCTTTCGTCATAGAAGGGACATACAGTAGAAGGGACACACGTCATGCGAAGCCCGGTCATTCAGATTTCAACCACTAGGGGTCTGGCAGTACCAGGTCTCCTGGTTCCCTTGTTGTACTAGCAGCACCTGAATAGAAAGGCTTTACCTGTCCAAGCTGCTCCAGTGGCATTGTTATAGAGCAGTGGTTCTCCGACAGTGGTCCGGGGACCACCAGTGGTCCTTGAGGGGGTTCCAGGGGGTCCCCAGCTAAATGATAGATATTTAGGAAGCAAATGGTCCCTTATCAAAATAATAATACACTTTATTTATATAGCACCTTTCATGACATAAATGCAGCTCAAACTGCTTTACAAAACAGGGTCTTATGTGTCTGTAACTCAGAGAGTGTACAAATGGAACCAAATGGACCCCAACGGGTCCATTTGGTTCCATTTGTACACTCTCAGAGTTAAATTAACATTGATTTTACAATATAAATTGGGGTCCCAGAGATAGAAATGCCATTAAATGGAGGTCCGTAGCCCTAATGCATGTCAAACTGGGGTTCCTCGAAATTAAAATGTTTTTTCAGAATCACTGCTAGAGCCGTAAAAGTCTTCTTTTATGGGGGTCCCTGGTATATCTTTTCAAATGGGGGTCCGTAGGCTAATAAGTGTCAATTTGGGGGTCCTTGACATGAAAAGGGTTGGGGAAAAAAGTGTTTGTTGTGTAACAGGGTCTCTCCATCTCTCCAGCTCTTCAGTAAACACAAAGTACATGTTCAGGTCGGGATACCAATTTGATCCAATCAGGAGAGAGAACCCCACAAACATATCAGTTTTATAGTGTTCCGAGTTCCAATTGTGTCTGCTGACTCTGCTCGTGTTTTTTGTTTGTTTCATCACCTCCCTATTTCACTTGCTTTCCTGTTATCCTATGTGTGACTGGACAAAATCGGTATCCCGACGTGAACATGTATTTTCTTCTTTTTCTTCTTTTACTAAAGAGCTGGAGAGGTGGGGAGACTCCTGTTACAGAACAGACACTCTATAGCAGGGGTCTTCAACAGGGGGTCTGTGACCCCTCGGGGGTCCTCAGAGTTACTACAGGGGGTCCGCCAAATCTTTGTGTGATGTGATTATTTTGAACCCTAGCATTCCCTTTTTCTGAGGAGAACTTTAGCCAAAAATAGCAATCTACAAGCGCGAGGCGTTGTGAGCTTGTAGATCGGCTATTTTTGGCAAAGAGGTATAGGTGTAGAGGGGAAAAAAGAGCAGACCAAGTAAACAAAAAAAGTTCAATCTAAAACACAATTTTATACAATATGTAGTGGGGGGGAGCGGGGTCCCTGCTTCATCTCTCTCTCAACTAGGGGAACCTTGACCTGACAACGTTGAAGACCCTTGCTCTATAGCATTGGTTCTCAAAGTGGGGGTTACCAGGGGGTCCCCGGAAAAATGTGTTTATGTAGCGTCACAATCATTTAAACCACTTTTTTTAAAAGATTTTTTTTGGGGCTTTCTTATGCCTTTATCAGAGAGGGATATGGAAAGTAGGCTGACAGGAAATGGGGAGAGAGATGGGGGGGGGGGGTGACACGCAGCAAAGGCCGTCGGGAACGGGAGTCGAACCCGCGACACTCTGTCAGGCTGGCATTGCAGCCTATAGGGTGCCTGGACGGCCACGCTGCGACCCAGGCCACTTTTTAACCACTTTAACCATATTTTATCATTTGGCTATTCAAAAATAGCAGATTTTCGCCGCACGAAAAATCTTGAAACTTTCGACAAATCTCTGAATATATATTATATTTTAAGCAAGTTAAACATTTTTTAACTCAAATCTTTGCTTCGGGAGGTCCCTGGCACAAGATATTTTTTAGATGGGGGTCGGCAGCCAAATACATATCATTTTGGCGGGGTCCTTGACATGGAGTTTGAGAACCACTGCTATATAGCAATGATTACTATCAGCATAGACGGCTTCAGGTCTTAACCCATTAAGACCTGGAACTGTGTCATTTTTAGATTTGAGCTAAAAAGCATTATTTTACACTTTGGGCTATTCAAAAATAGCAGATCTACAAGCTCATAGCACGGCACCGAGTGCCGCGCTATGAGCTTGTACGTGCTATGAGGTTGTAGATCTGCTATTTTTGAAAAATCGTGAAAATGTGTGAAAATCTTTGAATATATATATTTTTAAAGCGAACATTTTTAAATCAAATCTTTGCTTCTGGGGGTCCCTGGAACAACATATTTTGATGGGGGTCCGCGGCCAAATACATATAATTTTGGGGGTCCTTGACATGAAAAAGTTTGAGCACCACTGATATAGAAACATACGTTTTTCAGAAAACTGTTGAGATTCAGGAGACATGTAGAATCGGCTTCAGGTCTCAATGGGTTAATGGTTAATCTCTCTCTCTCTGTATATCAATGTGTGTGTGTGTGTGTGTGTGTGTGTGTGTGTGTGTGTGTGTGTGTGTGTGTGTGTGTGTGTGTGTGTGTGTGTGTGTGTGCGAACGTAGGACTACCTGATGGCGCTGTCCCTACAGCAGGAGCAGCAGAGCCAGGAGCTGCAGTGGGAGCAGCTCCCTGAGGGCATCAGTGACCTGGAGCTGGCCAAGAAGCTCCAGGAGGAGGAGGACAGGCGGGCCTCGCAGTACTACCAGGAGCAGGAGCAGGCCGCCGCGGCTGCAGCCGCACAGGGCCAGGTATGGGGGCTGTGTGATATTCCAACAATTCCAAATGGTTTTATAAAGTATTTCGCGTGGCAATTTTGCTTGTATTGCACTGTGAGAATGCCCGACTTGTGGCTGGAAGCAGTACAGAGGCCTGGTGTAGGGTTTTAACCCGAAGGTGTATTTATTCACCATTGAACATACAAAAAGGACAAGAACATCACATGCAGCTCTTCTCCCTCCACACAGACTCTCATCAACCGACAAGTGGCCACCATTTATTTATACTCAGCTGAGCTAACGAGCCAGCCTGGACTATACCACTGCAAGGGGCGTATTCTAAATACGAGCATACAATAAATGGATGCAATAAATACATAAACCCACATATTATCTTAAAACTTAATGAACTTCAAGTAAATATACATTCTTCACACTACTACAACATCCTTACAATTACAAATTATATCACAACCCCCCCCCCCCCCCCCCTCTGCCATTCTGACTTGGTCCAGCCCAATTACACTGGCCACAGAACGACTTGGTACGTGTTAAGCTTTCAATCATGACTTAGCATTACCCTCTCTATTGCACTCATACATTACACATTGCACTTGCCCGCATGATAATCATTCAATAGTAGAATCATGTGCAATATGCAATTGTGCAAACCGCTATAAAGTGCCAAACATCAGTAACAGAGGTCCTCTCTGTTACATGCACATTTCAACAACAAGGCAATTCAAATGTGCTTTACACAAAACGTCAAGCAAAGGAAACACAATAATACAAATATAGCTGCAAGCAGCGATAATATGGGGCCAGGAGAGAGAAAGAGAAATGATAATTCCTTTAACAGGTCAGTTCATGAAAGTCCTTGCGGTCTTGTTTCCAATGAGTGCCTGTGAGCAATTAGGGGTTAAGAGTCTTGCTCAGGGACAAATTTCATTTCATCGACACATTTGCTGACCTGGCCTGGAATCGTACCTGGGGCAACCAGAGTCTCTGGCTCCCTAGGCGGGCTCACTAACCACTCAGCTATGGCCACCCCTCAGAGAGAGAGAGAGAGAGAGAGAGAGAGAGAGAGAGAGAGAGAGAGAGAGAGAGAGAGAGAGAGAGAGAGAGAGAGAGAGAGAGAGAGAGAGAGAGAGAGAGAGAGAGAGAGAGAGAGAGAGAGAGAGAGAGAGAGAGAGAGAGAGAGAGAGAGAGAGAGACAAATGGAATAGATTGAAGAGACAGAGACATGGAAACGGAATAGATTGAAGAGAAAGACATGGAATAGATTGAAGAGAGAGCCATGGAAACGGAATAGATTGAGTCATGTTTTTTGCATTTCAACTTAAATGAGTCTGCATCAAGTGAGGCTTGAACCGGCAACCTTACGGTCATGAAGCACTCTTAGGTAGCTGCAACACTACCTATAGTGCTATATCTTTGTCAAGGCTGATATTGTCTGTTGAGGATCACAAACTCTTGCCTTCTGTCATGACCCAAGCCCCTGTTTCACTAACACTAAGATCACTCGTTCACAAACCATTTACCAATGAAGAAATTGTACATCTCCTCAGAACCAAAACTAGTGAAAGTAGCCGATCTACAAGCTCACAAACCATTAAAAGTTGTCAGATTGTACATTGGCTATTTTCACAATGAAGTATGTTATACATTGAAAAAACATACTCTCATTGCTATCTGAAAAGTTGTGAGATTGTAGATCAGCTGTATGTAAAAAACACTCAATTAAGTATTTCATGTTATCTTTAACAATTGCAGATGTATTCATTGATAGTCATGTTGTGTGAAATGCAACTTAGATGAAGTCTGCACCAAGTGAGGCTTGAACTGGTGACCTTCAGGTTGTGGGGCACACATTTAAGCGAGAAGCCACCAACAGACAAGAACCTGTGAAAAAGGAGATCACACAGATCATACAGTTTCACGCAAATAGCTGAAAAATCCTGGGTTTAAGTGTTTTTCAAACTGCTCAAGATTGCGGACAATCTAAGGGCGGTGCTTACTGGTCAACGTGATAGATGTGTTCCTCATTAGTCAAGGCACATGTGTAAGCAGGTCTAATGGCTGTCGGCCAAACGAGGCATGACTTTTGCCTGTTTAAAGTTTCAATTTTCAAAAAATTGCTATAGCGCCCCCGTTTGACCAATTGGAGTAAGATTGGTTTCAGTGATATTTGGAATGGCCCTTTACATTTCTGCAAAGTTTCAAAGAATGGTAAGTCTGCATGTATGTGTTAGGGGCAGATGAATAATTGTCATAAAACTGCAATATTCATTGGCTCATTAAAGCTTCATTTTTTCACTTATGGAAGATATTTTGCAAACGTTTTTTGGTATAGGTCCAAAGTTCATGTGTAAAAAGTTTCGTGCAGATTACTCAAAAATCCCAGGAGGAGATAGGTTTTAACTGTTTTTCATATAATTCCAAATGGTGGGAGATCTAAAGGTCAGAGGTCAAAAGTCAGAGGGTGAAAGTTGTTCAGCATGAGGAGACGCATGTGTGCATCGAAGTTTCATGGCTGTAGGTCAAACACGGCATGAGTTGTACCTGTTCAAAGTTGGCATTTTTCAATTGAGTGCTATAGCGCCACCTTTTGACGAAAGATTGTGAGAATTATTTCTTGATCGTTTTTCATGACCATCTATCATATGGCCGAGTTTCATAAAAAGCGACTGCACGGTTCAGCCAGAACTGCCAAAAGTGGCAGAAGAAGAAGAAACGGAATAATGCGAATAACAATATGGGTCCATGCTGGAAGCCTGGCCCCATAATTATAAAATGACATTAGGATGCATAAAACTGCAGTAAAATCTTTTATATACAGTTACAGTGAAGAGGAGAAAAGAAAAGAAAACAACATCTAATCATTTCCATAAATAAATAAATAAATAAGGATTGTTTAAGAGGTAGTGAAAATAGCAGATCCACAAGCTCACAACGCGTCGCTTCGCGCCGCGTTGTGAGCTTGTGGATCTGCTATTTTCACTAGTTTGGGCCCCGGGGAAAACGTCACATTTCTCTTTTGAGTCTTGAGCTAAAAAGTTTGAGAACCACTTCTTTACACCACTGTGTGTGTGTGTGTGTGTGTGTGTGTGTGTGTGTGTGTGTGTGTGTGTGTGTGTGTGTGCGCGCGTGCGTGCCTGCGTCGTGTGTATGAACGATGCTGGTACAAGGAGCTTGTACACATCTATTATTGAGTAGTACTTCCCGTACTACCTTTGACAGCCGAGGGGTGTGTGAAGTTGGAGCAGAGCGGCAAGCCTCAGAGATGTACACAGGACCTGTGTTCATATCTCTAGTATTATGATGTACACAGGACCTGTGTGACCAGGATTAAGTTCATATCCTAGTATTACCAAAAGAAACTAATTATGTTTTTGTATCTTTGTATGGTCTATTATGTACCTCCCCCTTCAGGGGCGGTTCTTAAACATAAATAAAAAATCACACCCAGTGTGAAGTGGGTGGTGTTTGGTCATCACAACATGACTCACTTTTAAAAAAAAAGGATTAATTACTTTTTTTAAAGTCCATACTGCTATTCATAGGGCTGCACATGTGTCATGTGTTTCGCTAGCCAATCACAGTCCTGAATTTGCAAAGTCAGCCAATCACATTACAGTTAGTGGTGATGACGCTAGCTGTAATGTGATTGGCTGATATGAAAAAAGTATCGATTTGCATTAACAATGGAAGGGTTAGGGGGTACACAAATGTTTTGGTCGGTGTCCAAAACTCACTTATAGGGGGCGGCTACACCGCCCCAAAAATAGTCACAGTATTTCCCGGGTTTTGGAAAGTTTCAGGTAATGGAAGATTTCTTTGTGGAAAATGGTGTATTCAGAACTTAAAGCTCTATATCCCGATACTAATCGTTGTCAATAAGAGCCGTGAGAGACGGAGGGGGAGAGGCAGGAACCAGGAGGAGACAGAAGAGTGAAAGCTAAATGTAGGGCATAATCAACCACGTTTAACCTGGTGTCTGGCCCTATTTAGGGCATGTCATTATAGGCTGAACATTTTCAACGATTTTGGAAAATAGCAGACCTACAAGCTCACAAGGTGTCGCATCGTGACCATAGACTGTATAAAAATAATGGACAGCGTTACGCCCCTAGACTCTACAGACGTAAATGAAGCCGATTGTTCAGGAATTTCAAATCCGCCAGCTTTCAATATCGCGTCATATCCTGCAGAATGACGCCAGACCAGTATTGGTTGGGTAGCTTGTCAATCAAAAGCGGGGGCGGGGAATGAATGCTATTGGTTGTGTAGCTTGTCAATCAAATCACCCCGCCCCTCCTAGAGCATAACCTACTCGGGAAATGGGACCATAGTTTACCAAAACGCATATCATGATTTTTGAAAGAAGACTTTAAACTAGCAACTGGAAGCATGTAGTATTTATGACAATTTTTATTAAGGTAAGAAAAAAAAAACACCCGCTTGCGTTAAGATAAATTCTTTCTGACACCAGCAGGGGTAAAACAGTGAAACTGCAGGCCATTCATATGAACTGCCTCTTCCGTATTGGAGTCAAGGTAAAAATCTCAAGCTGGCCCCTTGATCGTGACACATTGTGAGCTTGTAAATCGACTATTTTTGGCTGTGCAACACTAAGCATAAAATAGGGCTTATATTAAGTGGATAATATAGGATCTAGGGTGAAGTGAAGGATGCGATACGTTGGCCTCAGATGGAGGCTCAGTATGTAATTGGGTTGGAACGGAGTCTTGCATTTTGCGGGGGCGGTGGGCTAAATAGTCAAAGAGAACTAGGACGATGCTAAAAGGGACCATAAAGTGTATCAGATCGACTCAAATCAAACCTCCGGGTTGTCTACAAAAATACATCAATCCTGCAGCACTCTCTCCAACCCTGTTGTGTGTTTCCTCTATGACTCTGCATTATTTAACAAACATTAAGAGCTGCACTCCAGCTGCGCTCCTCTCACTCTGAGCATAAAGTCAGCTGTCTAGATCACTGGTTCACAAACTTTTCAGGCCGTGACCCCCCAAAATAATCATATTTGAACTGGGGACCCCCCACGCCGACAAGCACTTGGAATTGTAGGAGTTGAGGCGTTACATTTAGTTTGACTCGGTTCCACAGATAAATACTGTGAAAATAGCTGATCTACAAGCTCACAACGCCTCGCGACGTGAAGCGTTGTGAGCTTGTTAGACCACCTATTTTCAAAATGTTTGGCTCTTTCTTAGGTAATATTTTGGCTAGTTTCAATCAACGATCTTGCAGATTAAGCAAAATGATCTTGGGACCCCTCAAAATCATTTGGGACCCTCCTGGGTGGCCCAACCCACAGGTTGAGAACCACTGGTCTATATTAGTGGTTCTCAAAGTGGGGTCCAGGGACCACCAAGGGGTCCTCAGCCAAACGATAAACGGTTTAATTTCACTGGCTAGGAGTTAGCCTAATGAGAGAATGGAAGGAGAAAAAAAAGACTATTCAGAATGTATTTTTCACTCACTTCATCTACAGTATAGACAGTAGTAGAATTCTATATATCATTAATATTACATATTTTTTGTTGCTTTTTACCCCTTTTTTTCTCCCCAATTTAGTCGTTATGCCAATTAATTCCTCCCCACACACATTTCTGTGTTGTCACTGCTGTCGTATCCTACTGACTCGCCTGCCAGTGAGGAGCCCCCACCTGGAGGACATAGAGCCTTCGCCCTACTCCCGCCCAACACTCCCTGTTGACAGGTGCCGTCCCAGCCCGTAGGAGTACGTGCAGTGACATCACGCTCCCAGCCCGGCTTACCTCCCCCGAACACGGGCCAATTGTGTTCGTGTAGACGCTCGACAAAGCTGGATGCACCGCGGTGGATTCAAACTCACAACCTCCGCGGTGACGGGCAGACACTTTACCACTGCGCCACCCGAACCCAACAGACAGTTGTAGAATTCTGTTCTAAGTCTAATCCATTAAGACCTGAAGCCGATTCTACAAATGTCTTCAAAATCCCAACAATTTTCTGAAAAAACGTATGTTTCTATATCAGTGGTGCTCAAACCTTTTCATGTCAAGGACCCCCAAAATTATATGTGTTTGACCGCGGACCACCATCTCAAAATGTTTTGTTCCAGGGACCCCCAGAAGCAAAGAATGGAGTTAAAAATGTTCGCTTTAAACAATATATATTCAAAGATTTGCACACATTTTCATGATTTTTCAAAAATAGCAGATCTACAAGCTCATAGCGCGGCACTCGGTGCCGCGCTATGAGCTTGTTGAAAAAGTGACACAGATGCTTGTTGAAAAAGTGACACAGATGCGTTCCAGGTCTTAATGGTCTAAACTAACAACAACAAAATTCTCTGGCCCAAAATATTTTCAAATGGGGGTCCACTGCCTGATACGTATCAATTTGGGGGTCCTTGACATGAAAATGTTTGAGAACCACTGGTCTAGATTAGCTACACTAATGGTGACGCGAGAAAGTCCTCGTTTAAACTTTAGTTCATAGTTGGCATCGGCGAGTCTAACTCTGAACATAAAAGAATCGTTTTCAAAAGAATGGCTCAACTTCCAGCTTATCAGTCCTGCCACCCACAACGGAACAGAGATCAAAAGAGAGACGGATGAAAGAAGTCAGCCGGGTTGTATGTATTGTAACGTTATTAATTATGCCACGCTCAGCTGGGAGTGCAACAATAATATTTATTCAGCATGACATGAAATAAGGCCCCATCTCATTATGCTACAGTACTTCCTACTGCATCTTCTTCACAGAACGCTTTATACTTTTTGAAAACATTTAACTTTCATTTTATAATAATTATATGGTCTCTGTCGGGTGAAAACCTCATAATGTCCAAAACTGTTACTTTTCAGGATTCAAATAAAAAAAATGGCAAAAGTAGCAGATCTACAAAGGTTTCGCGCTTGCAGATCTGCTACTTTTGATGCTTTTGTGTGACGCTGTATTATACTGTAGGGTGTTAATTTAGGAAAAGAATATCTGGAGATAAGTAGCCTGGGATCAATGCCATTTTCAGGGTTTCTGATCCGGTCGGAGCGGAAATAACTTCAAGTCATCAGGCATCCCCTAGTTTAAAATGTGTTTAGTTTGGTTTAATCGTTTCTTTTGCTATAATAATGGCTTGGTTTGTCCATTTTCTATCCGTAGCGCGACTAGCGCGACTAAACTAATTGCTTCACATTATGTGGGGAACAAAAACAATGCGACGCCAACCGAAACCAACCACCGGAACCACGATTTTTTTTTTTTATTGTTGGTATTTAGAACGAATACCAGGCTTTCCTCCGCGGTGGGAAGGCTGGTGACACGAGGTTAGGAGATAAGAGGTTTCTGCCCGACAACAACAATATAGTGGAAGTCAAAGTGGCTCTGACCCGGCTGAAACCATGCCCAAATTTGGAGTCATACGTCATAGTCAAAGAATGACTGACGTCACAGGGCTGGGTCACATGAATCTGGAGATCCACTAGCTGACGCATGGCTGCATGACCGACCAGGTCCAGCAACACACGTACATCCAGCCGTCTCAATGTCACCATTCTCCTTCACCAACACCCAAGGAGGACTGTGCGCGTCGTTATCAATGCACTGGCTAGGCTCAACGCGTGCCTCAACCCATTAAGACCTGGAATTGTGTCATTTTTAGATTTGAGCTAAAAAGCAATATTTTACACTTTGGGCTATTCAAAAATAGCAGATCTACAAGCTCGTAGCGCGGCACCGAGTGCCGCGCTACGAGCTTGCAGGTCTGCTATTTTTGAAAAATCGTGAAAATGTGTGCAAATATTTGAAAATATATTTTTTTAAAGCGAACATTTTTAACTCAAAATCTTTTCTTCTGGGGGTCCCTGGAACAAAATATTTTGATGGGGGTCCGCGGCCAAATACATATCATTGTGGGGGTCCTTGACATGAAAAAGATTGAGCACCACTGATATAGAAACATACGTTTTTCAGAAAACTGTTGAGATTTAGGAGACATAATGTAGAATCGGGTTCAGGTCTCAATGGGTTAAAATAAATAAATCCGTCCTGTTGATGGAGCAGCACAACACCAACTTTTTCGCTGTGGAGATACTGATATGCTAGTCTTGCGTGGCCAGACTGTTGCCTCCCACAATTTTCAAATGTTTCCGGTCATACAGTCTGGGACTCGGAAGCTCTGATCATGATTAGAATACAAACCGGATGTGAGGCCTCCTCCCCACTTCCGTTTCGTCTTGACAGTCGCGCAAATTTATCCTAATATAAATACAAATCATCTAAGTATATTTAGCTTGCTGCTTAGCAGAAATGGAAATCAAAAAGTAAAGTGTAAAGATATTTTAAAATATATTTTCGTGAACGGAAGTGCGAGTTTCCTCTCTCGGAGTTCCAGACTCTATATAGCATTCAGAGATTGTGGAATAGTTGTCTGGCTACGCGAGACTACTGATATGCCACCGTCGCACACTTCAAAGCGTCCCGTCGGTTACCATCCACTGCCGTTGATTCGGGCAAGTAGAATAACATTTTGGCGAATGTAACATTAGGCCAGGGGTCTTCAACAGGGGGTCCGGGACCCCTAGGGGGTCCTCAGAGTTACTACAGGAGGTCCGCCAAATCTTTGTGATATGATTTTCTCTTTTACATATACCACTTGAACCCTTAGTATCCCTTTTCTGAGGAGAACTTTGGCCCAAAAATAGCTACAATATCTACAAGCTCACAACGCCTCGCGCTGCGAGGCGTTGTGAGCTTGTAGATCGGCTATTTTTGGCAAAGAGTTATAGGTGTAGAGGGGAAAAAAGAGAAGCAAAAGTTTATCTGAAACACACTTTTATACAATATAGAGGGGGTCCCTGCTTCGTCTCTCTCTCAGCTAGGGGGTCCTTGGCCTAAAAAGGTTGAAGACCCCTGCATTAGGCCATTTCGTCCTCCCAAGTTTGTACCGTAGACGGGTGTGGGATCGTCACAACTCCGTCATGTATCAGCTGAGTGGATGAATGTTGCCATTTCAGTTGCATTGTTAAAACAAACATTTGATCAGACGAGAATCAGCTGTTTGAGTGGCGGCAACCGGAACTATAGCAGACAACGGGCGCCCATATAAGTCCTCAGAGCTGAAGTAGGGGGCGTGGCCAGGAATATGGTGTACTGTATAAGAGGGTCAGTCTGTGAGTTTGTGTGTGTTATTAGGGGGGAAACAACCAATCTGCATCGCAGCGGATGGGAAAAGTCAAGGATGATTTGACACCAGCTGCATCGTTAAGCTCATTATAGCCTCGCCTCCGCCCCCCAAAAAAGAATGAAAACAACGTCCTGTCAAGTCATCTTTGTTGATGCCTAACAAGGAAAACGTTCAGATAATATTTAATAAGCTGCAATAATCAGCTCTCTGCAGTAAAAATGTTCAAAGGCATGAGAGCATTCCATTCACAGATAAGGAGTTTAAAACCCCCCGAATCACATCCTCACACTGAGGGCACCGTGACCTCACCTGTGTTCTCTCTGTAGTTTTCTACACAGTGTGTTCCTCCGGAGCGAATCTCCTAAACCGCTGCACCGTTTCAACCCATTCAATCCGGGAACGCATCTCTGTCATTTTAGATGTCTTTGGCTATTTTTTAAAAATCGTGAAAATGTGTGCAAATCTTTTATATATATTTTTTGAAGCGAACATTTGTAAATATTTTCTTCCAGGGACCTCCAGAATCAAAGACTTGAGTTAAAAATGTTGTTTAAAAATATATATATTCATAACGCTCGAGAGTGTAAAATGAACGTTGGTTTCATTTTACACTCTCAAGAGTGTAAGATCTATAAGGGTCCATTTGGTTACCACACTCTCCATCATTTAGCATGGGGACCACCTGGAACCCCCCTCAAGGACCACTGGTGGTCCCTGGACCACTGATTGAGAAAATAAGACTGTAAAAAGAATGGACGATGGGAACGCGACGTCACCCATTGGTTTCTACAGACCGCAAATGAAGCCGATAGTTCAGGAACGTGCATCCTCCATCTTTAATATATACAGTTGGGCACGTCGGAACTCAAACGCTATTGGTTGAGACCAGACATGTGACCAGGGAACCGGAAAACAACCCCCAAAGAATGCTATTGGTTGGGTAGCTTGTCAATCAAGAGCGGGGCGGGGAATGAATGCTATTGGTTGTGTAGGTTGTCAATCAAATCATCCCGACCCTCTTGGAGCATAGCCTACTTTATCGTCAATTTTAGAATAAATGGGACCATACTTTAGCAAAACGCATATCATGATGATTGAAAGGAGACTTTAAACTAGCGACTGGAAGCATATAGAATTTATGACAATTTTTTATTAAGGTAAGAAAATCTAGTCTAAAGTTCGTCCAAAAACCCATCCGCTTTAATGAGAGAATATTCTTCCTGACACCTGCAGCCACCTACTGGCCAATTTTATGAACTGTCTCTCTTCCGTGTTGGCCTCATTGTAAATATCCAAGCCTTGCCCCTTGGTTGAGAACCACTGGTCTGTTGGTCTGGTTTTCATAAGCCTGACCAGTCCTGTTCCTCCCATGTGTGTGTGTTTGTCCACCAGGGTCAGCAGGAGGCTGTAGGCGTGGACGAGGCAGACAGAGGAGTGATGGCGGCGGCAGGAGCGGCGGCGGCGGCAGCGGCGGCAGCAGGAGCGGGAGGAGGAGCAGGAGGCGCGGGGGGGACTGGAGGAGGAGGAGGAGGAGGAGGAGGTGGTGGTGGTGCAACAGGAGCAGGGGCCGCCACGGCCAGCCCGGGGAAGCAACACGCCTCCTCAGGGGAGCGCAAAGCCAAGAAAGAATCAAAGGATAAAGACAAATGTGTCATTTTGTAACATACAGCCGGGTATGTGTATGTGTGTGTGTGTGTGCGCGTGCGTGTGTGTGTGTGTGTGTGTGCGTGCGTGTTCATGTGTGTCTTTTGTGCATTTTGCTTATCTGTGAGAAGGGGGGACGGCGTTCGTTTCTACACAGGTTCGCCACACAGTGCACAGCCCCTCCGCTTGACAATGAGGAGACGAGCCCGATTTATATTATATCCGTACCTGAAAATAGACGATCTACAAGCTCACGGCGCGTCGCGACAGCGACGTGCCGTGAGCTTGTAGGTCGTCTATTTTCAGCGCGCAACCCCGAGTATAAATCAGGGCGACGAGGGCCCTTCAAACCAAGCACTATAACTATACCCTATAAAGATACAGTTTTTAAAGAATCGTTTCTAACTCCAGTGGATGCCAGAGTCCACATCACAACTACAACAGAGACGATGGTGAACCGTTACAGGTCTAGTTCCACGTATACTGCTTGGTGTGAACAGCCCTACAGTATATAGAGCTGTGGTTCTCAACCTTTTGCAGGCCGTGACCCCCCCCAAAATAATCACGTTTGACCTGGGGACCCCCCCCCCCACCCATTTTGTTTGACTCGGTTTCCACAGATAAATATTGTGAAAATAGCCGATCGTTTAAAAGACAGCAGAAGTTTGAGAACCACTGCTCTATTAGAGGTAGAAGAGAAGATAGCTGCGAGAGAGAGAGAGAGAGCGACGTGCGAGAGAGAGAGGGAGAGAGAGAGAGAGAGAGAGAGAGAGAGAGAGAGAGAGAGAGCGACAAGACTAACAGAGGACTTGGCGTTCCTAAACCACTGGTGCCTGCCATCCTCAATCCTCAGTGGACCCCCTGGACACCAGAGGAAAGGGACGCTACTACGACAACTACACTTATCTTTCGTAGAGAGTAGGCCAAACTTTGTTACAAGGCGCACAGTGCACTATATTTGTGACACCAGGGGGGGGGGGGGGGGGGGGTCAAGTTTATCCGGGGAGGGAGGGGGGGAGGGGTGATATATTTTATAGCAAAAAAAGACAAAAAAAAACCCACAAAGAAACACAATTGTCACCCTCTCACCATATTTTTTCAAGGAGAAACCATTGTCATTCATTTTGTTCATTACGGCAGTTTATAAGCTATTTTTTTGTATTAATATGTACTGAACATATATAGATAGACCTGCTTTTTTTTTTTTTTTTTTTTTTTGTAGATTTGTTTTTGAGTGAGAGAGATCCATGGATTTGTACAGTTTAGCGGTTGTTCAGCGCGGCCGCGGGGCTCGTTTCACAGCCCCTTCCGGATTTGAAAAATCAGTCGCGTTACGGAAATGCTCTCACCTCTTTTATTGATGCCAAGTTCAGTCGTTTTAGTTATTATGTACACGTGTGAAAGAGAGACTTGGAGGAAAGGTTTTATTTTTGTGTCAATCGAAAGGGATTTCCTTTTTTCTTTTCTTCTCTTTATTTTCTTCATAGAAATTGCCTGCTGGGAATTAATGTAATAATAATATTTGTGTCCCCCTTTTAAACACTCTCTCTACCCCGATCCCTGAGGATTTGTGAAGGGTTTTCCGATGCCAGATAGCTGCAGTGCTACATACTTAATAATAATTCTTGATATGATTTGCTCAGTTCATATTTGCCTTACCAGAGCATGGTGGTGTTGAATTGTGCTCTGTTTTTGAATGTGAATGGTGTTTTTTTAATATGTAAGCTGTATATCCACAATGCTATGTGTGTATGATTTGATGATCACATCTTAAACATAAGTCTAGTTTTTGTACAGCATCGACAATATAACACTTCAATTTCAATATTTGGAAATATTTACATTTTGTATTTCTCAAGCCAGTGGTTTCAAAGTGGGGTCCAGGGACTCTCAGGGTTCCTTGATGGACCCTTACAGGTCTGTAACTCAGAGAGTGTACAAATGGAACCAAATGGACCCGTAAGGGTCCATTTGGTTCCATTTGTACACTCTCTGAGTTATGGGGGTCCTTGAAATTTTAAACACGTTTGAGAACCATTGGCCTAAGCTATACATACAGTACAGAACATTTAATGTTTTCATGTCACTACATTCATATTCCGTTAACATCCACTACTTTCAGGACAATCACTTGACAGCCAGACAGGCAGGTGTGGCTAATGAGGTTAATTGAAGAACGTGTCTCTTCCTGAACCTGTTCCCTGAGTGAAGAGACATGGCCTGCAGAATACTGCTGACCATGACCAGGGGAAACGTAGAGTCGCCAATTCTTTTCCCTCCCTTTTTTCTTAATTTAGTCGTTATGCCAATCAAACCACCCCCACACATTTCTGTGTTGCCTCTGCTATTATTATTGTACCGTACTGGCTCTGGACAGTACGGTAGGGCCCTATCTTACGTGCCGCCTTATGCCTAAAATGTTTTAGGGAATAGAGGTTTTAAGTGGCTAACCTACCCCACGGTACCCCTTCCTGAGAAACGTGGCCATCTGTACATTCCGGCAGGATGCCTCGTCTCAAAACGTGTCGATTTTGTCAAGAGAGAGAGGAGCAGGAGTTCCTTGTTATTGGAATCACCATTTTTGGTCCGTTAACATTTCTTGTTCAGTCTTCACCTCCAGGGAAGGCGATTTCAGGCCCGATGTGTACTTAAGTTTCGCGCCGGTGTTGTGCGCACCCGAAATAGCCGATCTACAAGCTCCCGCCTATTTTCAGTGCCCCGACGCAACGGCCTAGCCAAGTTTAAATCGGGTGTCGTGGGGCACTAGGGGCTTTCTTAGGGGCTTTACCTGAAGGCTTCGGTCAATTCTGCCCATCTGTTTGTCCCTAATATGTCTATACAGTACTTTGTATATCGTTGCTGTCGAGCAGAAACCTCTTACCTCCATATTCTAACTTTTGGTGTTTTTTTCGTAAACTAGTGCCCTATTTGATCATACTACAGCGTGACACAAAAGCATCAAATCGCTTCGCACTTCGAGCTTGTAGATCTGCTACTTTTTGATACTTTTGAATTTGAATCCTGAAAAGTAACAGTTTTGGACGTATGAGGTTTCCACCCGACAGAGACGAGGCCAAGCGAAAAGGCCACGAGGAAACACGAGACAATCCACTTTTTTTTCACATCCGACATCAGAAATACTCTCAGGCCTTCTTTGAAGGGACATATCCATGTCTTTTTTTTATTTTATTGTATGATTTGTACTGGCAGAACCCTGGGCTTGTGATGTATTCACTGCTTCAGACAGTGTGGGGGATGTGTGCGTTATAGCCATATTCATGCAATACAGGTGATAGGCCGGTGTTAGAAGTTTGAAATGTGTGTCTTTGGTGTCCGGGGGAATATTTTGACTCCTTAGCCCTTTAAGACCGGGAACGCATCACTTTAGATTTCTTTGGGCTATTCAAAAATAGCAGATCTACAAGCTCATAGCACGGCACTTGTTATGTGCCGTGCTATGAGCTTGTAGATCTGCTAAAAGGTGTGCAAATCTTTGAATATATATTCTACAAAATGTCTTCTAACTGGAAAGACGTATGTTGCTATATCAGTGGTGCTCCAACTTTTCTATGTCAAGGACCTCCAAAATGAAAATGTATTTGGCCGCAGACCCCCATCTCAAAATATGTTGTTCCAGGGACCCCCCAGAAGCACAGATCGGAGTTAAAAATGTTCGCTTTAAACATATACATATTCAAAGATTTGTACACATTTTCACGATTTTTCAAAAATAGTAGATCTAGTAGCTTGTGCCACGCTATGAGCTTGTAGATCTGCTATTTTTGAATAGCCAAAGACATCTAAAATGACACACAGATGTGTTCCCCGGTCTTAAAGGGTTAAAAGACTTAACACTATGCTATGTACAGGAAGACCCTCGTTGTAGAATTCAGCGCTAACTCACGACAGTTGAATTAAGCTGCTGTGCTGTGACTCCCCAAAAATATACAGCTGACAGGGTTTTTATGGAACAATGGATGTGCTTTGCTTTGTCTTTTACACTATTTGGGTTTTTACCACCACAGCACTTGAGTCAAGGACAAGATAATGGTGAAGGTTCATGGTTCAGTTGGTAGTCTTTTCCAGATTCCTTAACATTTCTCCTCGCAGCCGTCTTTAACCACATGAACCCTAGCGTCCCTAGTATTCTGGGTCATAATTATAGGCAAACATTTGGCGACAATAGGCAAACATGCGACGAAAATAGCCAGCCAAAACGTAGATCGGCTATCTTCGGTGAAGATAATTGGTTTAGACTGCAGTGGTTCCCAAACACGGTATTTGTGACACATTTCTATGGGTCACAAATAAATATCCTGTTTTTTTGTTTACTACAATTTTATTTATTTATTATTATTTCTAAACATTTCTGGAAAATAATGTCAAACATTTATTTTTTTCCAGAGAATTTCATACGTTTTAAAGAAATCAAAGAAATTCCATAAACAAAAGTAAAATAAACCTTTTAAGAAGTACTGAAAGTAGCCGATCGGATCTACCCAAATTTCTCTTTTGGGTCTTGAGCTAAAAGGTTTGGGAACCACTAGTTTAGAGGGGGAAAAAGGAGGGGGACCCAAGTACAGACTCCTGACGGACCCCGGTCAATATAGTAGGGTTTAAGTTGTTAAAACAACAATCGAAGGACATGGCATCGATTACACTACAGGTCTAATTCTCGGAAATGATTTGAAATGCCAAGGAAGGAGCTGATGAGATTCGTACGCTGCTCTGTTTCACCTGTAGCATTAGCAACATGCATTTGTCTTTATAGATCCTCTCATAACTCAAACTAAAATTGAGATTTCTATTTGACCTTGAGCTCTAAGTTATGCTTCCCTCACACCGGAAACGTATCTTTGTGTCATTTTAAGAGTTGTTTGGCTATTCAAAAATAGCAGATATACAAGCTCATAGCGCAGCACCGAGTGGAATAGTTTTGCAAATCTTTGAATGTATATTCTACAAACAGTTTTTTGAAAAGAAAACGTACGTTGCTATATCAGTGGTGCTCCAACTTTTCCATGTCAAGAATGTGTATTTGATGATATGTGTTTGGCCGCGGACCCCCATCTCAAAATGTGTTGTTCCAGGGACCTCCAGAAGCACAGATCGGAGTTAAAAATGTTCGCATTAAAACATATATAATTATATAGATAATAATTATAAGATAATTATAAGATTTGCGCAAAGTTTCAAGATTTTTCAAAAATTTGCAGATGAGCTGGTAAATCTGCTGTTTTTGAATAGCCAAAGAAATCTAAAATGACACAGATGCGTTCCAGGTCTTAAAGGGTTAAACATTCCAAGGGAAGATTAAAAAATGGAGCCCTCGGTTCCGTCATATCTATTGATTTCAAACTGTGTGTAGGGTTTTCTGAGTGAGAGGAGAGCCATGCAACTCTCACATTATTAGTACACACTACTTGTACATTAGCTCGCCATTGAGATCATTACATTTATTCCCAGTATTTTGGTAGTTTTGTTGTGTTTGTGTTACAGTTTTTTTTTTTTGACCCATGTTCCTGAGCTTATTTGATCGGAAGGATTTTGTGTGTGTTCAATGTCTCAAGTGATTCCTTGTTTGCCTTGTAAAAGTGATTGTGGGGTAAATGTACAAATTTTAGTATTTTGACAAGGTGATCTATGAACATTTAGTCATTGTAATTGGTTTTGCACTGTTACATTGATATGCACTACTAAGAGAAGAGAAACATACCTCATTTTATACAGAACTGACATTGTGCAAGAAGAGTGCTATTGTTCTTTATGGGTACCTTGTAAAAAAAAAAGATGAAGTAATGGCCAAATGAAATAGCTGGACTTGCTAGCTGTTGCTTATCTCAAGCCAGCTGAATAAAATCATAGCCTGCAAATGAATGAAAGGGCTGTTAATCTGTTTTGGCTTAAATATGAGGAGCGCGTCTGTTTAAAAAACTACCCTGTCAATAGTACTTGCTGCAGTTTGATGATACCTTGTTGCTGTTGGGTGGAAACCAAGGAAATGTTAAAAAGAACCCGTGTTCAGAGGGATCCATATAGTTATTTAGTCACAAGCTCTCATGAATACTTTTCACTGGTTAAAATGCATAAAAAAACAAAGACAGACTTAAAGGGATAGTTCACCCCAAAATGACTTTTTTTTTCTCCTATCGATTAGTCACCCCATGGAGACTGAATTCATGGATATCTGAAGTCTCCTTTGTGTCTCCTACCTGAACCGCTGCCTACCGGTCCGCTGGTCCTCAAATTATTGGCTTAGGAATGCGACAAAAACAAAAACATATCCATGGGGCGACTAATCGATAGGAAAAAGAAGTCATTTATTGGGTGAACTATTCCTTTAACCCCTTTCAACATGGGGTCCCTATTTTGGGCACGTCATTATGGGTGAACTATGTGCGCTGTGGGCGCTACTTTTACAACAAAATGTATAAAATAATGAATCATGAAATAATATAAAATTAGGGCATTCATTGAAATCAATGATTAAATATGGAGATGCAAGGTTTCTGCTCGACAGCGACGACATGCAAGTTAGTGGTGCACCAATATCAAAGGTCAAAGGCCAACAATAGTAAGACGAGTACTAGCACAGTTATTCCATGGTGCTGTAATGTAGTTTGTTATTACTTTACAAAAACAGAGGTCGAGTCTTTACAATTATGCTACATAAATGTTTTCGCCAAACGTTTTCCAAGGAAAATACACAGATTGGACAAAGACTGCAATAAAGGAAATTATTTAACCCATTAAGACCGGGAACGCATCCGTTTTCATTTTAGCTTGTAGATCTGCTATTTTTTTTAAAGCATGAAAATCTTTACAAATAATATTTGAATTTAGTTTTTTTTTTAAGCAGACATTTGTAACTCAAATCTTTGCTTCTGGGGGTCCCTGGAACTAAATATTTTACAAGTGTTTGCTTTAAAAAATAGATATTCCAAGATTTGCCCCCAAAAAAAACACAATTTTTCAAAAATAGCAGATGCCGCACTATGAGCTTGTATATCTGCTATGTTCGAATAGCCAAAGACCTCTTAAACTGACACAGATGGGTTCCCTTCCCTTAATGGGTTAAAATGGTACTCTTGCTTGCTCAGCCAAAAAAAAAGACAAATAAAAACGGTATTGGTGCAGCCCTAATGCAGGTAGCTATTCTTCCATTCAAATGCCATCGTCTTTAATTGCATAGCATTTCATTAACAAATAATGTCATGTGGCATGCCAATATTCAGGCATAATTGGGGGGAAAGAAGTTAATTCTTGGTAAACATGAGATGTTGACATCCAGACTGATAAACCGTCTGAGGTTTTCTTGATTGCAATATCAAATCCCAAATGTTTTTTTTGTTTGTTTGTTTGTTTGTTTGTTTTGGTTTGTGATACATGTATAGTGCTGAATGCAACATAAGGCATACTAATCAAAGTAGCTACTCCAAGTGTATGAATTTGTCATTGTATGACCCCTTATGTTGATATTTCACTTATGTAAAAAATACAAACAGAAAAAGGAACCCGTCTAGTTGTGCATAATGGAAGGGTAAATCTCTTGTGTTGGTTTAAATGTCCATCTATTTACATAAATGACCAAATAATGTATGTAGCCTTTCACAGTACAGTCACAAAATGTATATGGTGATATATACACATATATATAACAAAATGCCTTATAGACGAGGGATATTGAACCTGATTAGAAGTACCTGGATAATAAAAGACTAAAATCTGTATTTGTTTTGCTGTCATTGTTTGTGGTAAGGCATAATATAGATTTTTTTTTAAATATACACATCAAAAACCCTAACGATCGATTGATTGTACAGAACACCAGTGGTGTAAAGTAACTAAGTACATTTACTCAAGTACTGTACAAGTGTAATTACTCAAAGTACACTTTTGAGCAATTTTTATTTAACTGGAGTATTAACCATTTTCAATACTTTTACTTCTACTCCACTACATCTCAGAGGCAAATATTGTACTTTTACTCCACTACAATTATTTGACAGCTTTACTAGTTACTTTGCAGATGTAGATTATTATTACAAAACATGCATTAACCACTTCAGCCCTATATACATTTCGGACATTTGAAAATAGCAGATCTACAAGCTCATCGCAACGCATTGTGAGCTTGTAGATGTGCTATTTTCAAAAGATTTTTTGTACATTTTGAACTTGTGAAATGGGACATTCTGCACAACGAGTAATTTTGATACCAATACTTTTGTACTTTTCAAGTAAATTTAGAATTCCGGACTTTTACTTGTAACGAGAGTATTTCTACATTGCAGTATTGATACTTTTACTTAAGTAAAACATGTGAGTACTTCTTCCACCACTGCATAACACAATGTCATGTGGACACATATTTTTAATGGTTATGTCAGTGCGGCCAAAACTGATACCGCTGTGAAACGAACTAGGAAGGCCATAATACTGTAAAAGATCTTGGGTCAGTTTCACACACAACAGCTAATGGAGCATGCGAGGACTGAGAACATTGCATCAAGTCATGCTGAAACAGTCTCTGACATAATCGCTTTAAATAAAAGATTCATCATAACTGAACTGGACTTGACACTGTAAGTGCAAATAATTCTACATGGAACTCAAAAGATATACCAGATACCACAAATTCCGACGAGTTATGAGCTGTACTTTATGGAAGCTGTATTGAAAAGCATATTTCAAAGTGGTATTTTTGTGCATCTTTTATTTTCAAAATGACACAATTTGTTCATCCCAGAATGTTTGATCCGTTACGCAATTTTAAGAAATGAGTGATCCATCTTGATCTCCAGACCCATTTCTTTCTTCTACGATTTTGAATGGGATTTTCAGGTATTACGATATTTGTACATTGTCAACAGTGTGTAAGGTTGACTAACAGGTGTATGGGGCCTTGCCTATTGCTGATACAGTGGCCATCACTAGCAATGGCTCATTCTTATTAGCCTACACCGAAGATTTCAGGGGCCTGGAGAGACTTTTTTTTGTGACCATGCAGCTATTAACAATATTTAAAAAAATCATAAGGGTTTGTTACTATTGCAAAGGCTTTAAAGAATGTGGTTACATTTTATTTTAGATACATTTGGGCGCATTTCTATTCCTTTGTTTTCCCATGTTAGAAAATCAGGGGACCATACAGTAGGTGCAATTGGAAATATATAATGCAAATTTTAACTTAAATAGCCAAACAAAAGCTTGTTGCAGATTATCAAAGCTTTTTGATTCTTGACTATCAACCATAGTTGCTGAACAGTAAAATGAGGAAAATTACATGGCAATATTTCAAAAATGCTGCCATCAGAATCAGCCGCCACATCACAGGTTTACAGGCATAAAGAGGGTGAATTGTCGGGTGCGCTTTTGTGTGGTTAAAAAAAAGAATGATGCAACCTTTCAAAGACTGCAACCAGCTTCCACTTAACTAAAAATCCTAGCAGTGCATTTAAAAAAAACATTTTCCTACAGTTTGTGAGAAAAAAAACCTGATATTTACTGATGAGCAAAACAATTGACTTCAAATTGTGAAGAATATCAGGCCCACCAAATGGCCTGGAATTATATCCAATTGCAATTTCATCCATCTATAAAAGACTGTCATTAACCACTTATTATTATACCCTATACTCAGTTGACCAGGGTTCCTCAGTCCACTCCTTTCTTCCCTCCACACCGAATAACTTGCCAAAGATAGCCGATGTAAAAGCTGATACCGCAATGCATTGTGGCCTTTTAATAGCCTGGAAACCAGATGAATCTGCCAGTGCAAAAAAATAAAAAATCGCCCAATATCTACACATTGATATTTGTCTGGCCATGCCAGGATAGCCTTTTAGGCCTAGTTTCGCTAAATGTTTACACCCAGAATAAGGACGCTAGGGTTCGAGTGGTTAAGAAGTTTACTGTCCAACAGAAGTCTTCCCCACACCATCTGTATGTTCCTTGAACATACAGATTCAACTACCCTTCCTTCCATCATGGAGGTGATGAAAATGTACATTGAAAGAAATCAAACAAACCAGGAAACTGTAGTGACATCATTTATCTTCAGAAGAATGACTTCATAAGTTTTATACACTACGCTACCACACAAGATGTCCAATTACAGGAGAACTTCACACATGAAAACGTGTTACAAATATCCAACGCTGTACAATATCTTCCTATGTTTACATAAAATGCATGTGCACAGGGTTGTTAAATGGTCAACAGCACAACTGGAAAACCCTACATTGAGGTAAACAACTACAGTATAAAAAGGAAAAAAAAATCATTTTACAATAGCATCCTTATGGCAAGAAGAAACCTGCCATGTAATATATGGTTAAAACTAGAAAAAACATAAGAAAGTTCGAGAGGTTCTTGGTGTCATCTGAAAACTAATGAAGCTTGAATTGAACGGGGCGGTGGGGGTTAGAAGCGTCGTGGCGCTCCTTTAAAGGGCTTGAACCCTCCTCCCACGTTGCTGCCACTGGACATGGAGTTGGTGATCTGCACGATTCGGTTCATGCCAGACGAAGAATGGCTGAAGAAAAAAAGAAAAACAACAAGCTACAGTATGAGGTGACTGAAACTCTTTTGCTCTTTCAGAAATGCTCAATTATATTGTTTTGAACAACTTTCAACTACAGTTGATTTAGCCGACTAAAATGTATCTTGGCGGTGCCTTGATGGCGTCGTAATGGCTGATTGTCTCCGCCGGCATGGCGAGAGAGTATGTTTTCCACCCCGTCCGTCCGTCCGTCCGTCCGTCCGTCCGTCCGTGTGTGTGTCCGCCCTGTCTGTGTGTTACCAGCTAATCTCCGGCACCGTTGGCCCAGTCGCTCCGAAACTGTGCACACACACTCCCTGGATGCCAATTCAGAACCTCTGCCCCAATTTTTTCACATGGGCCTGTTATAGCGCCACCAGGAGGCCGATTTGTGCGAAACCCATTTTTTCCCATTACTCCTACAGCTTTTAACTAAACGTCATGCAAATCGGTACACAGTATCTCTATAGTCATGTGATCAACACGGATCTGCCTGATTTTCCATATTCCATCCTGATTGGCTAAGGTTGGCTTCCAAAGTTTGCAGGATTGGTCCGTTTTGAACTAAATGCCTCAAATCATGAACGCAGCTTGCGATTTATGTGAAATGTAACACGCACGTTCCCACTAGGCCAAAGAAGAAATGCCACTTGAAAAATTTCAAATCAGCCTCATGGTGGCGCTATAAAAGGCCGATTTGTGTTTTTAACTATAACTGCACTGATCTGCGTGAAACTTTGCACACATACTCATAGAGGCCAAGGACAAACATCTGCCCTACATTTTTCACATTAGCCTTTTATAGCGCCACCAGAAGGCCGACTTATGTAAACGAGACACAAACTCTGGATCAGATATTTTCTGCAAATGTTCGCCAATATTATGACATGCCCATTGTGAGCTTGTAGATCTGCTATTTTCAAAATATTTGTATACATTTGAAAACTTGAAATGGGACAGTCTGCATAATGAGTACTTTTACTTTTTGAACTTTAAGTACATTTTGATGCCAATACTTTTGCACTTTTAATCAAGTAAGATTTTAATTCCAGGCTTTTACTTGTAACAGAGTATTTCTACATTGCAGTATTGATACTGTTATACTTAAGTAAGGCAATTGACTACTTTTTCCACCACTGCGTTAAGGAAGGGTTCATGTGATGAAGTCGTGTATTAGGGGCCAGTACCTTGAGTGTGGAGCCATCATGCTGCCCCTGTTGTCTCCCATGCTGCCCCTGTTGTCGCCCATGTTGCCTCGGTTGTCTCCCATCCTGCGATTGTCAGTAAAGCCTCCACCACCACCACCACCACCACCCTGGGAGCCTGCTCCAGTATGCCACTCCTTCCTCTGACCCTGGCCCTGGTCTCTGCCATGGCGCTCCACCACCACTTGCCGGCCAGAGCCAAACGACTGAGGAGAGACGTACACATTAGATAGGACAGTCAACCGTCAATTAGCAGTAACTACTAAGATGCTAAAATGAACATGACATTTTTGTCAATTGTCGTGCAAAAGTTGCACAGGTCAGATAGTTGAAACAACCTTTAACACATTAACTGCCAAGAACGTAGTCCTACGGTCCGTTAAATCCAACTGTTAAGCGCCGAGACCGTAGCCCTACGGTCCGGGTGCTTTTTCCTTTTTTTTGATTTTTTTTCAATTTTCTACACGGACCATTTTCAGTGTAACACCACCGGAAGTCGGAACTATTTGCGATCACGTTTTTAGTTTCCCGTCGGCCTCCATTCTAAGGCGCACACTAAAAGTCCATTTTAGCCCTTGTAGTTTTTTCTCCTCGCATTTCCCATGTTAACATAAACGGTCAGAACTCAAACATGGCTGCCCCGTTGGACACGTGGTCTGCACTGCTAGACGCAGGCAGATGTCGGCGATATATGTAAACAAAGCAGAGATCACTTTTATGGATTTTAACAAGGTCTATAGCGACGTGAAAAAACAAAAACAACAAAAAAACCTTGGCACTGGTGAGTACATTCTGAGATTAGCCCTTGGCAGTGGATGCGTTAAATTATACAAAGAAATGACTGACAATGACCGGTACAACTAATCAAAAATAAATAATGTAATATGGCCAAAACAGGCCATATTTCTTTCATAGTTTTATACTTTCAAAATGTAAAAAAAGAATAGCAGAAATAGCCGATCTAAAAGCTCCAAAGTATTATGCCTACCCTATTTGAAGAGTAACTTGGTATCAAAACAAAACAGTTTCAGAACTGAAAACGATAGTTAAGTCAACACATTTTTGTATGAAACAAACCAAGCTGAATTTATAACATTGGGTCATCTTAGAATAGTCTCATAAGAATTGTGGTCCAAAAATGTCATTAATTCGGCGGCGGTAATGTTAACGTTTTCCTGCTGTCAGTTGATGCTTAATATCCATACGAGTCAAACCGCCGGGCTCATTTGTTTACTTTTGGAACACAGTTCTTATATGCCGTGATATTAAACACGACTATGGGAATGCAGAATGGGGAGGAAAACGTGACCCAGGTAGGCTGCGTAAATGACGTCAGACTTCGGTGCTCTAACTGCGATAGGCCTTGTGAGGGTTAATGTTTGTGAGGGAGCGTGCAGACCTGGTCTCCCATCACCATGGGTCTTCCTCCGTCCCGATCGCCGAAGCTGTTGTTCCTCCCGCGGTTGGCTGAGGTGTTGCCTCTCATGGCGGGGCCCGGGCCGTCTCTGCCTGAACGCTCTGGTCGCATGTTACGTACCGGTCCGCTGTCCCAACAAAAACACCACAAGTAACAGGGTTAAAGGAAAAAAAAGATATAACACTAATAGAAGAACAAACATCACGCTCACATTCATCCAGACTTGGAGATGGACACTGACATGACATTGGGGGAGTGCGCAGGGTTTTGGTTTGTGTTGTACCATAAGTACGGCACCTTCCATATCGTCACTGTCGGGTGGAAACCTCATATATGTCCAAAACTGATACTTCTCAGTATTCAAAAATATCAAAAGTAGCAGATCTACAACCTCAAAACACAAGTTTCAAGCTCGTGGATCTGCTACTTTTGAGTGACACTGTAGTATAATCAAGTCGGGCATTCATTTACGGAAAAACTTTTTTTTTTAAATAGCTGGAGATTTCTGCCCGACAGCAACAGTATAATAAAACATTCACCTTTAACTTAAAAGTAACATTTTTCCTTTTTTTCAACATCTTCATATAAGTCCTCGCTAATGCTCACTTATTTCTGCCTAACGAAAGGTCTCAAAGGTGGACTGTCTATGGTTTGAAAATGTGCCTACCGATAACATCATCATCGGTCATTAACATTAGTGAGGACCAACTATATATGACCATACGGCTGAAAAGGCTCAAGTGCTGATTTAGCCCATTGAGGACGATTCTGAGCTAATGTCTTCCAAATCCCAACAGTTTTCTGAAAAACATGTTTCTATATCAGTGGTTCTCAAACATTTTCATGTCAAAGACCCCCAAAATGATATGTATTTGGCCGCGGACCCCCATCTCAAAATATTCTGTTCCAAGGACCCCCCAGAAGCAAAGATTTGAGTTAAAAGACATTCGCTTTTAAAAGAATATAAATATATCAATTTGCACACATTTTCTTGATTTTTCAAAAATAGCAGATCTACAAGCTCATAGCGCGGCACTTAGCTGCTATTTTTGAATAGCCAAAGTGTAAAACAATCGCTTTTAGCTCAAATCAAAAAATGACACAAGAGCAATAATTAGGTTCAGTTTCCATTTCGGAGTCAATTCTATGAAATATCAATACCGCATGTCCCCTTTGTTGGCGTTCATGTTGCCTTCGTTCTTCCATCCTCCGTGCCCCCCCGCGTCCCTGGGAGAGCGGGCGTGGGACATGCCGCCGGGCATGGCTGCCCTGGCTCCCACCGGGCGCTCCGGCATGGGCACGGGCCGCCTCTCGTCCCTGTCCCTGCGGTTGTCGTTGTCGGCCCGGGGAGGAGGAGGGGGCGCCTCCGCTCGGCGGACCGCGTCAAAGGTCTTGGGGTAGCGCTCGAACCCGGCGCCGCCGTCTCTGTGGGGGGCCGGGCGACTCTTCTTCGCTTCTGGCTCGCCGTCAAAGCGGTTGCGCCTGGACAAGAGGAGGGGGACGGGGGGGTTAAGAGGGTCAGAGCAGGGGAGAGCATTCTGTTTGGTTAAAAGTTGTCTTGACCCAATAAAACCCGGAAACGCATCCGTGTAAATCACTTTAACCATTATTTTATACTTTGGCTATTCAAAAAATAGCAGATCAGCTATTTTTGAAAATGTGTGCAAATCATTCAATATATACATTTTTTTTAAGCGAACATTTTTAAATAAAATCTGGGGGGGTCCCTGGAACAACATATTTTGAGATCGGGGTCCGCGGCCAAATACATATAATTTTGGGGGGTCCTTGACATGAAAAAGGTTTGGGAACCACCGATTATAGCAACATACGTTTTTTTCAAAAATCTGTTAGGATTTAGAAGAGATTTGTAGAATCCCCAGAAGCAAATATTTGAGTTAAAAATGTTCGCTTTAAAAAAATATATATATATTCAAAGATTTGCAAAAATGTTCATGATTTTTCAAAGAAATTGCAGATCTACAAGCTTATAGCGCAGCACTCGGTGCCGCGTTAGTTACTTTTATATCAAAAATAGCAGATATATATAAGCTTTTATATCTGCTATTTTTGAATAGCCCCAAGCAATCTTAAAATGACACAGATGCGTTCCCGGTCTAAATGGGTTATAAGAGTCATCATAGCTGAGGTCGTGGCAGAGCAGTATGTGACCAAGTTGCTGCTGACACAAGTACATAATCATGTTAACCGCTACCTATCATAGGTGTTGGGCTGCTCAGCGGGGGTCTCTGGGAAGCGCCCCCTTTCTCGCGGAGTGAAGTTGGTGAAGCGGTTTTGCTGGCGATTGTAGTCGGAGCCTTGGTTGAGGCGCGCTTCAGAGTCGGGTTGTAGCTTCTTGTTGCCGTTCCAGTAGGTATCATCCCTCCGGCTGAAACATTGAATACACAAATAGAGAAGCTTGTTTGACCAGCGAAGTTGTAAATACCGGTTTGGACGGCCATGTCAACATCTGTCTGAACGTCTTAATGTCCAATTGTCTTACACTAATTGCACTTTAACTTTATAATATAAATTTTCACTGAGAAATGCCCCGATCCCCCGATAATTATGCTGAATGTCACCTTGCCATTTGTCGTACACGACACTGGCGTACAACAAAGTATAAATCAGGAATTTTACAGCACAAAAGTGAAATTGTTAAGTCATTGTAATTATAAAAGTGGACAAAGGCAGATAAACGGTACATACCCGTGTTCGACATCGCGGCCTCTTTTGAGGTTGTTTCTCTTCTCCTGCTCGTAGCGGAGCTGCTCCTGTTGCCTCCTCAGCTCCTCACGCTCACGGGCCAGTCGCTCGGCCTCCTTGCGTCGCTCCTGGACAGAGGTTACAAGAGGTTATATTAACACCACACATACACACCAAGTCGGTTTAAGTTCCATATCCTGTAATGCAAGATGTTTTGCAGATAAAGTGGGGGCTCTGTGTTTACTGTAGTCCTGAGTTTCCAGACGGTGGCATAACCATTTCCTGTACAGTGTGCCATAGCTCCGATTGATTGGCTCGGCAGCAGGTTTGATCCGGAAACGCATTTGACTTCCGGTTCAAATCTGCTGCCGAGCCAATAAAACAAAGCGATGGTGAATTGAACAGGAAACGGATATGCCACTTTCTGGAAACCAGGACTGTAGTTATGCACAGAGCTTATTTAGTATTAGAACAGCAACTGCCAATTACTAGCATAATACACGGCTATGCACTGATCTGTGTGCTTCAACGCACCGAAGATACACCATCCCAATTGGAGCCACTACTAGAGGCGACATGGTACACAAATCCTACAAATGGTCTCCTAAGTGGGTGCAGGCGTCTGACGGCAAATCTCACGAACGTCCAATGTTTCTCTGTTTACTGGTGCAAGACCCCGCGAGAGTGTGTTGCCGGGACAGGGAAATGTCGATAATACATTTTATTTTCTCCAGATGTCTCTCTGAAAAAAGCCATTTTAGTTTCCAAATGTTCAGAATATTATGTGGCTTGTGACGATATGGTCCAATATTTAGTTCAGTGACCACGGAGCTAAAGAACGGTTCAGAAGCTGTGTTCACGTTCACTCTCCCATTGAAATGAATAGAATCCAACTTGCTTCCAGTCTCCCTAAAAAAAAAGGCGTCCGCCCACTTCACACAGATACAGGAAGTAAACCTGGAGACTGGTCTTGCTATTTCCGTCTTGGGTTTAACTCGTACCTGCTCTATGCGGAGCCTCTCTCTTTCGAGCCGCTCTCTCTCCATGCGCTCGCGCTCCAGTTTCTGTCTCTCCATCTCCAGCCGCTGGCGTTCTCGGAGCAGGTTCTCCCTCTCCTCGCGCTCCCGCAGCAGGCGGATTCGCTCGCGCTCCCGCCGTTCCTGTTCTGCAATCTCACGCCGCCTGAGGGGACAGGTGTCATTCACAACTCATTAAGTAACTGCATTTGCGTTTGTTTTTACAATGACATGCCCAAAGTGGAGACACCAGATTTAAGTATTTAACCCATTAAGACCTGTGGCAGATTGTTAAGGACCCCCCCCCCCCCCCAAATGAATATGTATTTGGCCGCAGACCCCCATCTGAAAATATTTTGTGCCAGGGATCGCCAGAAGAGAAACATTTTTTGAGATATTCCCATGTTCAAAAATAGCAGTTATACAAGCTTGTATAACTGCTATTTTTGAGAACCACTGAATCCTAAGCGTTTTCTGAAAAATGTTATGTTGCTCCATCTATATATATCTATATATATATATATCTACATATCTATATCTATATCTATATATATATATATATATATATATATATATATATATATATATATATATAGAGATACATATAGATACATAGATAAAATCTAAAATTACAAGGCGTTCCCGGTTTTAATGGGTTAAACTAACACAAAACTTTTATGAACCGAGTTGCTAACCCCCCCCCCCCCCCCCCACCTCCCCCCTTAGAAAACCTGTGGTCATGATGATGGTGTTCGTGTATAGAGTCAGTAGGAATACCTGCGCAATTCCACGGCTCTACGGACGCGCTCCAGGCGAACCGTTCGCTCGCGCATCCTCGCCTCCTTCATCTTGTCAAAGGGAAGAATATCGTTGTTGTTGTTGTTGGCTCCCTTGTTGAGGAAAGGTCTCTTTTCTCTGATCATCTCCACCTGACCAAACACAGAGAAGCTTTTAACTTTTTTCAGTGCCAAACATATTTCTGGCTTTACCATCCCTGTGCCAAGGCCAAAAATACATTGTAAAAAAAAAGTTCTTATGAAGCGAGATACAGCCTTTTTCAGTAAGAAGTTAAACAAGAAGTGAATGGAGCAGCAAATGTTCAAATCATGATATCTTGGGTTCTGAACATTTTTATTTAAAAAAAAAGGGTGGGGTTTCTTCATGACGTCGGCGACGTCATTGGCAATCTGGGCTTATAAAAACGTGCCGTCGGTGACGTCAACGGCACTGAATGAGTTAAGGGTGGGGCCAGGCGCCAGGTTTGAAGCCCACATCCTGAATCTCTTAAGGTTGCTGTTCCTGCCGGCTCCAGAAGAATTTACTCTCAATACAAGTGAACAAGGTTTTGGCTGGACTTTACACTTCATTACCTTAGTAAACACTATGTTTTCAATCGCTAGTTTAAAGTCTTTTTTAAATTATGATATGAGTTTAGTAAAATGTGGTCCCATTAATTTTTAGGGTATGCTTCTAGGGCTTCTATTGGTTCTACAGAGCGAAGTTGCAGCCAATAGCAGTCGTTTCTGGTTTATTTTCGGGACCGGAAGTTCGAAGATGGCAGATTTGAATTCACACAAAAAAAAGTGGCTTCAAAACAGGTCTGTAGAAACCAATGGAGCTTCCTTCGTCCATATTGTTTACAGTCTATGTGTGGAGCACAGATATGAGAAAATACTAGGAGTTTTTTTTTTTTGTATGAGGAGTTTCTGACCTCTTCAGGGGGAATTAACCATCTCGGTCTTCGCTGCATATGCATATTGGGGAAACCACCAGGCTGGGAAAAAAAGAATAATATACATAAGAATCATTGTTAGCAATCCTTCCATTAATGACAGGAAATCTGAATATACTGTACGTAAATTATGAAACGAATACAATCACAGACAAAAAGGAAGAAAAGGGGGGGAAAAAGGCAGGTTGAATATTACTTGTGGTCTGTTGTTGTCAAAGTGTCTTCCCCTCCTGAAAGGCTGTCTCATTTTGTTGAAGTGGTTGCCTTGGTAGCCTTTGTTGGCGTGGAACGGCATGATCTTCGCCGGGCTCTTTGTTCCTGTAAAAAAGTCACGTTAAAAGGGTGTTCGATGTTGTTGATATCTGTCTTGATTGCGCTATGAGCTTGTATATCTGCCATTTTTGAATAGCCAAAGTCTAAAATGACAGAGATCACAGCACTCATGTTTATAAACACTACCCATCATCAACCATTTGGCTGTAGTTTGCCTCCCAATGTAGTAAAACTAAAAAAGGAATAAAACTTACGTCCGTGTTTTTTGTCATCTTTCTTGGAAGAATCCTGACCGGATCCGGATGCTGTTGGCTCAGATTTTCCACCTTTAGACTCCTGCTTCTTAGACGCGTCCTTGTTGTCCTTTTCGGACGGCTTGTCTGATTTCTTCTCTTCTTTTTTGGAGGATGGCGGGGCTCTTCAAAAGCAAAACATGTCATGAATACAACTTTAGAGGGAATTCATTTTCTCTCAATTAACAACAATGAATCAATGTTTTCATCACCCACTTGCTGGTGGTCTTTACTCCGGTGCTAGCTCGCTTATCGCTCGATTTACTGGAACTCTTGTCCTCCACTTCCTTCTTGGAGGGTTCTTTTTTGAATGGGTCACTTTTAACCTAAAATGACAGTGCACACCCAAGGCTGAATCACATTTTCAGACACAATGCTACAAATCCTTTCCCTCACATCAGGGATCTTCAACGTTTTTTTAGCCCAAGGACCCCTTAGCTGAGAGAGAGATGAAGCAAGGGCCCCCACTACATATTGTATAAAATTGTGTTCCATCATAGATTTCATAGATATCTTCATAGACTTGTTTGACATCACTATCATCAGTATACTGGATTCATGTTAAGGGCGGGAGTGGCTCAGGGGTAGAGTGGCCGGTAGAGCGTCCAGATGGCAACCGTGAGGTTCCCAGTTCGAACTCAGCTTCCCCTGAGTTAAGTGTCGAGGTGTCCTTGAGCAAGACGCTGAACCCCTAATCGCTACCTTGCATGGTATCCTCCCCCATCGGTGTATGAATGTGCTGTGTGAATGGGTGAATGTAATGCACAATGTTAAGCGCTTTGGATAAAAGCGCTATATAAATACACCATGATAGTGTGTACGTTCAGACATTTAACCACTTACACCGTCAATTATTAGTAAAATTGACCTTTCACTCTGTACTTGCTCTGCTCTAAACGTCTTTGCCGAAAATGGCAGATCTGATCTGAATGATGTCTTCAAAAGAACGACTAATAATATGCTCATCTGCATGCAGAAAGGTCAGATTGTGAGCTTGTGTTTGCTAGCTCACCCGTTCAACATATATCTGCTGTCCGTGGAGCTCAGTGCGGTCCAGGTGGGAGATGCAGCGGGCCACCTCTGTGCTGGAAGACATGGTGACCAGGCCGTAACACTTGCCGCCGGGACTGCGAGCGTTCGTGACCACTTTGGCACTAAACACCTGTTGGCAATAAAAAGCATAATTACCAACCTTTCGCGCACACGTCCTAACACCAGGAAGGATATGTGTGTGGACGTTGTCGGACACATTTGCAAGATGGGCTTTTGTCGCCACGGTTTCTTGGGTCTGCTAATGAAATGGTCTAAAACAGTGGTTTTCAACCCTTTTCATATCAAGACCTGTTATTTATTCATCATTTGAGTGTAAGTTTGTCCACAATTCCATGCTGTATTGATGTTGGTACCATAGGGGAGATAACAGGCAAACGATCAAAATAGTAATTCTTTAATTAACCCATTTTGGGCTGGAACCCCTATTTGTAACTATACCTTTTAGGACGAGAACCCCTTTTGGGGTTATTGTTGCCATGTACAGTATATAGCAACATACATTTGTTGTAATTTTTGAATAAATATTTTGAAGTTTTTCAGAAAACTTAGGTCAGGATTTAGAAGGCGTTTTTGAAGGCCTCGGGTCTAAACGGGTTAAGTAATGCAGATGAATAGCAATAATTTAACTCTTGAGTTAAAGATCTACCTAATAAGGGTCCATTTGGTTACCAACTCTCCATCATTTAGCTGGGGACCACCTGGAACCCCCTCAAGGACAACTGGTGGTCCCCGGACCACTGGTCTAAAACAAAAGCTCAAAATAAAAGTCCATAGACCGTACCTTCCCATATTTGCCGAAGAGGTTCTTCAGATCAGCTGCTTTGGTGTTGGATGACAGGCCGCTCACCCATATGTTACGAGAAGAGCTGTTGCTGTTACTGCTGGTGCCCCCTGAGGAATGTGGTCGTCATGACAGTACGGTCAATAGGTGTCTCGTGTCCCATAGCCAAACGATCAGAGATCTAAATTCAATTGGGTGGCTAAATGTACACTGACAAAATACCCCAAAAGGGAGTGGGGACCAAATTATTCATGTATTTATTAAAAGAACTCTCCACCAGGCCAGGCAGGTTATTGAGGGCCAGCCAATTCAGGCATTATACAGGCGAGTGGATTCTGAACATGTTGAGGGATTAATGTTGATGAAATTATTGCACAGACACAATATATTGATTTGCGAGTGTAGAAAATGTGTATTAGCAGTCGCAAAAATTGTGTGTAGTAGAAATTGGTATATGTGGGACATTGTAGTCAAGGTCATGGACTGTGTAGTTTTATGTTTGAGTTAGGGCGATACGCAAAGTGGGTTGTGTAGCGCCACCATGAGGCGAAAATGTTTGGTGAAAATTCTTCCTTGGCCTAGTGAGAATAATGTGCGAGCAAAGTTTCATAGCATGTGTGGAAAATAACACACATATAAGAAATCTAATAAATACGTCTTGATTACATGACTACGGAGATAATGTGTATTGACTTATGTGATGTTTGGACAAAATCTGTCTCATGGTGCGGTTCAAGAGTTCTAGGCCAAAAACATATGCAAACAGTCTCGGCCACGCCAAAACATTTCGGACACCCAAAAACAAACTGCATTGCGGACATAAGGCTTTAGGTAGGTCGGTATCAGGGCTGGTTTTCAAAGCAGTAAGTGTACGTTTGTTAATTTTTTATCGCTGTTCTAGCCCCTAGACTGAATTTAGATTTCCTCAGAAAATTGACAGGCGGAGATCTCTGATCATGTCTAGACTACAGTAATGGGTGTAAAAAAAAAAAAAGCTTCTTCCACATAGCTCTGAAAGCGTCAGACTTACCTTTATCATCTTTTGCAGCTTTTCCATCTCTGTCTCTTGAAGAACTACAAAGCAGATGTTATAACAACAAACGGAAGAAATGAGTGCCAGTGCATGAAAACCTGTGTGGAAACTGAGACAAACATCTTATGGAACAAACAAGACATCACATTTGGCATTTTTCAGGAAAAAAAATCCCCACAGGCTTGGATTTGGACAAATCTCTCAAAAGGCTTCGGTCATTGCTTTTCCACTGGTGAGATGGGTCAGGTTCTCAGCCAATTTATGAAATCTTCAGAAGTGAGATCAACTTCAGTGAATCTTTTCTGAACAAAAAAAAACAAAAAGAATCTGACATCACGCGTAGAGGGCGTAATGCTAATGCTCTTTTACAATGCCTTGCGTAGGAACTGGAAAAGGTAATAAAACTTCTGGACAGGTGAATGTATGTGAAAGATGCACCTCTCGTCTCCTGGTTAACGCCACAACTTTACCAACTTCAGAAAAATAAATTAAGGAAGTAAATGGCAGGATTAGGTACATCAACGAACACTTCCCTTAAGGAAAAAAATAAAAAATAAAAAAATCTTGACGCTACCCACAATGCTGCGTTCTTAGTGAGCTGGAACTTGTAGTAGTATCAAAGAACTGACATAGAAAGACAAACCTCTTTGCTTGACCTGACGGCCCAGTAGAGGAGGGGCCTTTCTTCGCACAATCCTTTTCTTTGTCTCCCGTTTCAGCTTTCTTCAAGGCCTCTCTGCTCTCCTTCTTCATGGGGTCAACCTTGGATCCGTCATCTTTCTTACCATCTTTATGGTCGCCTGCGTCTTCAGCCTTCGACTCAGGACCCATCTCGGCAGAGGCATCGGTCTCGTCAGCACCCTTGTCAGCCTCTGGATCTGGAAGTTTCACATGTTTACCTGTTTCCAGGAGATCGTCGCCATCTACGTCTAGCGTGATGGCGTCGTCATTCGGGTTTGAGACGGACAGATGATCGTCCTCAACTTCTTTGGAGGAATTCGCAGCGTCATCAGCATCTATCTCGGACACTTCAGCCTCCGCCTCTGGCTCGGTCTCCACCTCCTCAGCCTCATCTGGCTCAGCCTCGGTATCGTCCGGCTCAGCCTCGGAATCCTCCGGCTCAGCCTCGACCTCGTCTGGCTCAGCCTCGTCTTGCTCAGCCTCTGCCATGACGTCTGGCTCAGCCTCTGCCTCGACGTCTGGCTCAGCCGCCATCTCTGGCTCAGCCTCCACCTCTAGCTCAGCCTTTTGCTCAGCCTCTAGCTCAGCCTCTGGTTCAGGCTCAGCCTCTAGCTCAGCCTCTGGTTCGGGCTCAGCCTCTGGTTCAGGCTCAGCCTCTGGTTCGGGCTCAGCCTCTGGTCCAGCCTTGACGTCTGGCTCAGCCTCCACCTCTGGCTCAGCCTCGACGTCGGCTTCTGGCTTGGCATCCACCTCGGGCTCAGCCTCGGGCTCGGGCTGAGCCTCAGGCTCGACCTCAGGCTCACCTGCCATCGCAGCTTCTGACTCCGGCTCAGCCTTAGCCGATACCTCTGCCTGAGGCTCAGCAAGGCCGGGTGGAGGCATAGAATTTTCACGAGTACCATCATCTGTATCAGTTACATCTGAGGGATTTAATAAGGATAAACATGGCAAAAAAAACAAAAGAAAAAAAAACACGTTTAACATGGACATGTGGTACAGTTACTTGACCTAGAAAGTAGAAAGCAAATACATTAGTGGTCATCGAGGGCGTAGACACCACAGGAAGACACATTAACACACATTCTTCATTGATAACGGTGAGCCGTTCAGGAATCTTCATTTGTAGTAAACACAATCCATATCGGAGAATTTACAACTCCAGGTAGCTTCTTTAAAAAAAAAAAGGCCCTGAATTTCTTCAGTTCATCCAACAGTCAATTTCTTCAAACATGAAAAATGCGTCGAGGTCATAATGGTCAGTCACATGGCACATCACATTCATGCTAATCTTCCACATCTTCACTTCATCAATGTCTGCCTTATCAGGAGTAGTCAATTTCGAAGCAAACCAAAAATCTTCTCATCTTCAGTGGAATCCACACCGCTGTATCCTCAAGCGACAGTGTGAAAATGCTCTCCCGGTTCTCAGTGCGTTGTTGGCAAGTCTCTAGGCACCGGTATGCATCTAGGCTCCGTTATATACACGAGGTCTGTCCTCTGTCGTTGTGGTACTGTGGTGGTGGTACTGTGGTGGTGTGTGTGGGGTCAAGCACCATGAAGATGAGGAACAATGATTCGTGCCGTCTTCGATGAATCTTTATTCTTTAACGAGCTTCAATCATCCGATTCAAGGCCTCTGTATCTTTAGAAAGTGTTCCAAGGAACAGTCCGAAAAAACATGCGTTAAGTCCTCCTAAACCAGTGTAACCAGATGAATGAGAATGCGTTCTTTTCACTCGACCGCTTCTTGATGTAGGTGGGGGTAGCAAGCAGATGCATGTGTTGCAATGTTCTATAAAGCATTGTTGTAAGGAGCAGTTGTTTCTTGTCTTCACAATAGATGTGTTACCTGTTTGGAAAAAAACTTAATGTTAAGGACTAACATTAATTTGACTACAAACATACCTTTTTCTGATTCATCATCTTCCGTCTCCTGAGAAAAAAAATGAAACAAATGCATCAAGGAAATGTTAACGCTACACATCCATATACCTTCACACCATCATTACCTACTTTTGATCACCCGCCAACAGCATGTACATTTCCTCTTTGGCTAATACATTATGGAGACTAAACAGCCACTCTGGCATCAAGTTTTAAAAAATCCATATGTCTTAATTTGTTTATTTTCATACAACAAATAGCTTTTTTTGTGATTCTGTCTAAAGCCCTACTTATTGTCATTGCATGATACTGTACAAGCTACGCTTATAGGACCAATAGTTCTGGTAAAGTCAAGTGCTCTCCCTGGGAGAGTGTCCTTAAATAAAATGAGTGCATCCAGAAAGAGTCCGCCAAGTACGCAGAATCATGTAAAAGAAGAAGCGTTTTCAGTGGAGTTAGTTAGACTAGATAGTTAGACTTAGGAGTCACAAGCCAAACAAAATGATCTACAACTTAACACCTTGTGACGTCAATCGTTAGCTTGTAGATAAGTTATTTTTGTAAAACAACACTATGGCGAGAGCACTCACTGACAACAGTGTTTACAAAGGGGCTGCAGATTTCACAAACGAAAAGACTTTCGTATTCATTTACTTACATTAGTGTATGACAGCGTTTGAGGATGGATTTAAGAAGGTCAGTTGTGTGTAGATTGAATTGCCCTTTGCACTGTCACTAAATGATAACAGTCTTACTCTGACAGGCTGCTGCTTTACAGTTTCCAGGGTAGATTATCAAGCCATTCCCCAGACCGCTCGACAGGGGTTTGATTTTTGTATTCCGTCACCTTTTTCAGCCCTCATGAGTTTGCAGGTCTGCCTTTATTTAGGTCTACTCAATAGTATGTTAATATTCCTGATGTTGCTTTTGACAGTCAATGAAAATTGCATATACACCTATCATTTACACATGGCAGTATACCAAAAAAATATATATTGTTTTTGGACAGTACATCATCTGCCTTGCGTTTTTTGTTTTGTTTTTCATCTACCCGCAACTTTGTCTGGTAAGCCAAAACGTTACGTTTGTTTGCTGCCTAACTGTATGCAGACATGTTAATTCAACCGTTTCAACACTACATTGAAAAGACACTCTTGATGTATGTCCAGAGGGACCGAAACATCCTTTCTACTATGACAGTATAGACACTATCTGGACTTTACGCCGGGATCAATAAATTATCTATACTAGAGCACGGAAACTGTTAGCATTGCATGTTAAAAAAAACACATGTTTATACATTACCTCCATCTTCATGCTGACAGGTAAATGCTATGATTTTGCTTCAGAGTTGACAGTTTATTCTGATCATGTAATAAGCGCTAAAGTGTCGCTTCGTGTTTAGACATGATGCACTGCAGCCTACAGTAATTGACGGTTATATCTCAACTGTCATCTACGCTCAACTTCATCTTCATTATCTTTAGAACTCTGGTGGCCGGGCTCAGGCTTGAATGTCCAGGGCTAGGCTAGGGCTTGCCCACATTTTAGGCTTGTGCATACTTTTTAAACAGAATCTCACGACTAAATGTAAGAAAGGGCAGATTAAAAAGCAACTGGATTGCTTAAGAACCAAAACACACTGCATTCACCTTGGAAAGCGATTCTTCTTCCATTGCGATATCCGAGTCCGAGTCCAATTTCTTCCCTGAGAAGTAAAATGAATCAAAACAGTCAGAAAGACTTGACATTTTTATTGACAACTTAAAAATATGAGACACAAAAATGAACAGCTAAGCCAACCTTCCCCCATGATGATTCAAATGTAATCCTTTTTAAAATGTCAATTACCTTTAGCTTTCACATTTTTCCTAGTGGGCGTGTCGCCTGCCAGTTGGATTTCAATGTTGTCGGGATCGCCACCTTCATCCTCAACAGCCTAAGGAAAAATGGATGAATAGTATTGCATAGGTGTCTGCAAATGCGTATCCAGAACATCTGTATTAACCCCATTAAGACCGGGAACGCATCTGTGTCATTTTAGATTTCTTTGGCTATTCAAAAATAGCAGATATACAAGCTCATAGCGCGGCACCGAGTGCCACGCTATGAGCTTGTAGATCTGCTATTTTTGAAAAATCGTGAAAATGTGTGCACATTTTTGTATGTATATATTTTTGAAAGCAAACATTTCTAACTCAAATATTTTGCTTCTGGGGAGGTCCCTGGGACAAAACATTTTGAGATGGTGGTCCACGGCCAAATACATATCTAAAAATGTTTTCTAAATCCTAAACAGTATGTTGCTATATCAGCGCTGCTCCAACTTTTCCATGTCAAGGACCCCCATAATTATGTGTATTTGGCCACGGACCCCCCCATCTCTAAATATGTTGTTCCAGGGACCCCCAGAAGCACAGATCGGAGTAATAAATGTTCCCTTTAAAACAAAACAAAAAAGTGCCATGCTATGAGCTTGTATATCTGCTATTTTCTGAATAGCCAAAGACGCTTTCCCGGTCTAAATGGGTTCATGTTACATGACCAGCTGTCAAAATGGTGCATTCATATATTATAACTCATTGACTGACGGAGCCAGTTACAGCCAGGCAGCTTAGAAAAGTAAGGGAGGGTGGGGTGATTAATCAAATCAATCATTGAGTTAATCAACTCATCAAGATCAACAGCCAGTTGGAAAGGTTGACGGGGGTAGAATCCTCCAATATTAATCAAAATAAACTAAAGAGTTTGTGATATCTCAATCATCTGTCTTCTTAGGCATAAAGCCTTTAAAAGATGACATGTGTTTGATCCAAATAACCACACCAAGGTGATACGCTGTATTATTACACGGCTTGGCTGAATGCTTGAATCGGATTGGTCAATCGCTGAATTCAGCAGTGTGTTATTTCTGAATAATGACTGATGAGCTCAACAACAGGCCGCTGTCTAATCAAAGACTCAGAGCACCTGCTGCGCTGCTTGAATTTAATGCTGTAATCCAGCATGACAGCCATGTATACAAACGCACTACAACTAAACGTTGCTCTCAAGAATGATTTTGAAAACATTTGAGGCAAGAAATAGACGATGCAATAACCAAAAATGTATTCCATTTGATCGACACTTCCTTGTTTTCCGAGGCGACCGTGTTATGGAATACTTTAATTACCGTTAGCAAGGAAATACTTTGTTTTGTCGTTACTTTTGGGTCAATTTGTTAATCTATACATTACGTGTAATAAGTGGGATAATTGTCGCCAAGCCGGAAGTTGTTGAGAAATAACCCCCTTCAGGATCATTTAACACCTCTGCTTCACCTCTGTGTTTAATCATCCTGTCGGGTGTCATTTCTCAACAACTACCGGTGCGGCGACAATTATCCCTTACTTATTTATCATTAGGTTCTGCTTTGGATTTCAACTCAGCTGGAAACATGCTAATAACTAGGTTATGGCTTTCAATGCTTGATCCTTTAAGCGAGCACATGAGCAAGAAACTGACTTGGTGGATTTTTATTCACAATAAATCCTCCATTTAAACAGATAATATTTAAGCATTGATTGTAATATCTGCTTACAAATTATAGTATTAAAAATATATATATTTTAATATTTTACTAGGAAGGTGAACCAGGTATTGCCTGCAGACTCTGCACCATGGCAGAGTATTAAACAGGATTTGTGTGTAAGTAGGTTAATCCCACCACTAGACTGACTGGTGTCTAGTACTACAGCCTCAATAGGTTCCAAAAGCACTTTGACAACAACAACAAAGGTATACGCTGTCGTACGACTGTGTCACTTGCCAACAAAAAAAAAACACTTTAAAAATAAAAATGAGCATAAAAATAAAAATGTAGGTAAACATTAACCATATAGGTTAAAGGTAAAAAATTAACCATATTAAAAAAAAATAAACCATTTTAGGAGGAGGAGGCCACAACAAACGCCATTAGCCCTTGATAGGCTCTATGCACAGCAGTCATATTGGACCGAAATTGGGCCTCTTCCTTACTTCCTTCACAGGTGCGTGTTACCAATGATAACTAATGAAGGCTCTGGCTGTTCCATTCTAGTCAAACAGAGTCAGGGGGCTTATATGGCTCACTGGAAACACTCTGTTACACCAGTGGGTCTCAAAGTGTGGTCCAGGGACCCTCATGGTTCCTTGAGGGGGGGTTAAAAATGTCCCCTTACAGGTGTGTAACTCTGAGAGTGTACAAATGGAACCAAATGGACCCTTGAGGGGGTTCAAAATGTCCCCTTACAGGTGTGTAACTCTGAGAGTGTACACATTGAACCAAATGGACCCTGACGGGTCCATTTGATTCCATTTGTACACTCTCAGGAGTTATGGTGGTCCGTCAAATGAGAACCACTGTGCTACACTAAATGGAACAGAGCCTTCATTAGTATCATTGTTAACACATGTGTAACTAGCTGTAGTAAGGAAGAAGCCCAATTTCTAGCCAACATGGCTGCTGTGCATAGAGCCTCTTGCATGCTCCGCTGAATGAACAGCCGGTGATGTAGCGCTCGCCGCGGCCCCACACAGTAAACCTCGCTTCACCACCAGGCTTTCCGCAGCACCCGTGGCCGTGGGGAAGCCTGGTTTCCAATTGCAAATTTAGCCAGTGATATCCGGTCTAGAGCCCGCCTACCGTATCCGGTCATTTTGCCCGCACACACAACATACAAGAATCCATTTCCGGTATAGGGTATGAACCCAGACCGGATGTGCAACTTGCAGAGCATTAAAGCAACGTGATCCCCGTGTCTATGACAGAGAGGAGGCTTTTTTAGCTTTAGCACCAGGACATAGTTGGAGCCCAACAGTCAATGACAGGCCTTTCATTCACGGTAGGTATGGTAGTAGGTCCATGCAAAAAAGTCAATTTTAATGGAAAACAATGCATTCATGTGGAAAAACACGTCGACATAAACGTAATATTTGTACACACAGGACAGTCACTACATGCTAAATAACATTTAACCCACTGCACAACAACAACCCTCCTGGTGCAACAGAAACCCCCGAGGTGTTTATTTTAATGTATTCTATTGTTATTATTTCAGTGATACAAGTTATATAACTATACCTGCTTCAGTCTGGCAACGAGGACGTTCTTTATGCCCGACGTGTCCAGGTTTCGACGCTTGAGTTCGGATTTTAGGTCTATAACTCGCAAATCTGCTATTTTCTTGCCCTCCGCGGAAATGGCCCCCGACGCCATTTTGCCTCCTGCTTGTTGTGTGTGTGTGCGGCTGTGCGCGCGCTCTAATGCCTTCTTCTTCAGTGTGCTGCTTTCTTCTTCATTTCTCTTTCCTGCTGTGTGTTAAAAAAAAACGCATACCGCCACCCAGTGGTGTGTAAAGTAACTTGGGTACATTTACTCAAGTACTGTACTGTAAACAATTTTGAGGTACTTTTACTTTATAGGAGTACTTCCAATTTGACGTGCTTTTACTTCTACTCAACTACATCTCAGAGGCAAAATATTGTACTTTTACTCCACTACAATTATTTGAAAACTTTAGTTAGGCTACTTTATAGATTTTGATTATTATTACAAAACACACATTAACCACTTCAGCCCTATATACATTTCGGCCATTTGAAAATAGCAGATCTACAAGCTCACAATGCGTCGCATCGTGATGCATTGTGAGCTTGTAGATCTGCTATTTTCAAAAGATTTTTATACATTTGAAAACTTGAAATGGGACATTCTGCATAATGAGTACTTTTACTTTTGATACTTTAAGTACATTTTTAATTCAGGACTTTTACTTGTAACTGAGTATTTCTACATTGCAGTATTGATACTTTTAAAACAAATTGAGTACTTTTCCCACCACTGCCGCCACCCACTGGTTAAAATAAATACATACATCAAACTATGCTGCAGTGATTCTCTACCTGATTGATTGATGATTGAATACTTTAGTATTAACAGTTTGCCAAAAAAAAGCACAGAAGTATACAGATTCATACAAAAGGATGCTAAAAGGATAACCCAAGAAAGCCTATAGCTTGTTTCCATTGGGTGTGTATTCAGCCCATCGAAACATTTAAAGACAAACAATAATATGCAATTATATGCAAAAACATCATATAAACGAGTAGTAATCAAAAAGAAAAAATGTGTTCAGTAAACAGTTGGGGGGTGGGAGGGGTCATTTCCGGTGATAAGCTTAGACTTTTTACAGGGGCCAGTTACAAATTGCAGCCATCTGTAAGTGCTCTTTTAGAGCGGTTTTATTTTTGATTGATTGAATACTTTATTTAGAAATGTGCAGAAAAAAAGCACGTGAAAGTACAGTTTAAATACAAGGTCAACTAAATAGGATTGAAAAGCCCATGGAAGCCAAATGGCTTGTTTCAAATGGGGACCCCATGTACTCAATTCATAGTGACATTAAATGACATTAAATATACACTACTATGCATTCAGAACATCATATAAACAGTTTACAAATTGAAAAACAAGAAACACTAAAATCAGTGGAGCTACCTCTGGTGTTTTTGAAGTACTTTGACAGGTACATGGGTATCTTAACGTTATGGTGTATCTTGTAGACCAGGCCCATTGCAAGTTGCTGTACTCTGTCCTCTACCCTGAGCCATCCAACCCTAGCAAAGTGAGCAGGGGTTAAATGAGTTGTAGATGAAAGGCCAAGAATTAGCCTTACCAGTTTGTTTTGGGAAGTCTGGAGCCTTGTTTTTAAGGCCTTTGTGGTGTTGCGGTACCATGAGGTTCATTCATAATCGAAGTGACCTTGGATACGGGCCCCTGTTAGAATCCTTTCTCTCTCTGATAAAAATACGTTTTTCTTAATACTGACTAGAGAGGAAATCCTATACAAAAAACGTGTTCTTTGGTTGACTTTTTTGATGACTCTTGTTGCCATTTTATCACTGGAGAGGTTTGCCTCTAAGATGGAACCTAGGTAGGTCATTTCCTCTTTTCTTGTGATAACATCATCACCTACTTTGATTGTGAATCTCTTGGCTTTGCCAAGATTAAAACTAGACCTAAAGAGAATGGATTCAGTTTTTCCCAGGTGTAATGATAGTTTGTTATCAGTGAGCCAGATGCGGATCGTATCCTTTCAACCTGCAGCCTGTTCCTTATTAATTTCAACAAGGACCCCCTGTTTGATATGCATATTAGAACTCTGTGTAGAACTCCCGTTTGATATGCATATTAGAACTCGTCCACACAATCTCTGACCCACCCGGCCCGTGGCTGCTGGAAGCCAGGTGGAAGAAAATGTCGAACCCATCAATTATATTGATCGGTCTGAAAGATTAGGAGGTGGAACGCAACCATACAAGAATTGCAGTATGCAAGGCATGCAGTGCTAGAACCACCAATGGAATTGCAACTACTTCGAACTTCTATTGACATTTGAAGAAGGTACACAAAAACAGGTAAGTCGATCCAGATATAAGTGACCTAAGCTAATGCTTCAAGAAAACTACTCTTTTATGGCCATGCATGCAGTAATAGTCTACTAATGTCATAATGTCTGTTAGTGTTAACTCATGTCGTATCTGAGGACACACATACAACATGCACACAGACACACACACACACATCCACACAAGGCCAATCACACACACATATACACGCACACGCACGCGCACACACACACACACACACACACACACACACACACACACACACACACACACACACACACACACACACACACACACACACACACACACACACACACACACACACACACTGTGCAGGATGAACAACAGAGTCTTTACCACAAAATGTACGCATGAAATTGAGGTGTTACATTCTGGGCGGGGAAAGTGAATGGAAAGTTTTCTGCATTTCTCTCATCAAAAGCTGTAGATGTTCAACTGACAAATAAACAAATGTATTTAGTTGTATTCAACTGATAATAAAATAAAAGGCGATAATAATGGAGACACTGTGGTATTAGATATCCATGATAATATAGTGGTAATAGTGTGGTATATGAGATAAGAATGATAAGCAGTGTATGATGTTTACTGACATTAATAATGAAACCATGGTATTATGTGGTCAGTAACTCAGGAAACAGGATGCTTTTAACATACATCTCCCCACTTCCTTTTCATCTGTTTTATTGTCTGCAGTAAAAACTGCAGTGCTGTTTGTATCATTTAGTAACATTTCTTGATGGTCATTGTATTATACTGTAAGTATGAATACATGTGTCATTTTAAAGAATCATATTGAGTCAAGAGTATTATCAGGTACGTACTTACAGTATTTTTCATAGGTCAGTAGAATGTATAATTAATTGACAGGAATAATGCTATTGTCAAGTTTTATTAAATGCTTCCACTGTTCAGTTTACAAGTTTGTAAAAAAAAACAGGGTTACAAAACAACATGTTATAAACAAACCACTTTAACAGTAAGGGTGTTTTTTGTCACATGCACAACTATACATCTGTGACAACACTGCAGGCAGTGACATTCTTATTTTACTTGACCACTTAAACCCTATACTTTGTTGACAAGGGTTTCATATGGCTCTATACTTGGCCTCCTCCTTTTCCCTCTACACCAAATCTCTTAGCTGAAAATGTGACGCAATGCGAGCTTGAGCCTTGTAGATCTGCTGTTTTAGCCCACTCTTCACCTACCATGGCATGCTCACAAAAGGGACTGTAGGGTTCAATTGGTCAACAGTGTGACAACATAAAAACAATATATTATACGGTGATCAACAATCCATATTAAATACAAAACAGCAAGTAGTATATATGGCATAATATAATGAAATCAAGTGAAATGTTATTAAAGGTCATATAGAAAAAACGGTAAACATGGAATTCTCATGGTTGTGGTAACGATTCAAAGTCAGGTTGTCAGACACAGCCAGGAGGATCAAAATGTCACATTAATAGTCTAGCTTTTTACTAAATACTTCTTCTACTTCTGCATTTTCTCGTTTAAGTGTGTATTTTAAGATTCTGCCAGGTAACAGGGTGAAATAATGTCCCATGGGATTCATTTTAAACCCTAATCTTACAAAAATCTTACCCAAACCCCAAAATGGAAACAATAGCAAAGCTTTAGAAGTATACAACAAATGAACACATTTTACATACAATTTGGACTCAAGAAATTCATGAAAATACATTAAGATACAAGCACATCTTGATTCTATAGTTCAGGGCAAAAATAGCAAAAAAAATGAGACTTGTAGAGACTTGATTTTTTTCCCAATTGATCAATATTTGTCTTTTCACTAAATACTTGGATTGTTTTGTTGTTTGGTTATTATGTTCATTTGCTATTTGCTCCTCTCCAGGGCGCTCTGCCAAAAGCATTGGATGCAGAGACACTGAAGAGCCATGCTTGGGCACTGGGAAGAGAAGTGCATGACATAAACTGTGACTAGCTGTGTCCTTAAAAGGATCCCTGGCTAATAAGCCTTATTTGCCTTAATACATTATAATTGACCTATATAACTACAAATAAAAAATAAAAACACGGTCAATATTTTATTCATTTAGAAATGGTCTTTTACTCAATAGGGGCCACACCCAAGTTGATGTATTTGTCAATGCGTGGAATTTATGGAATGCATGAGCTTATAAAAAACAACGTAAGACTTCCTAAGGTTAATATGTTTTACCAACTGCATTTTCTCGTTTAAGTGTGTATTTTAAGATTCTGCCAGGTAACAGGGTGAAATAATGTCCCAGGGGGTTCATCTTAAACCTTAATCTTACAAAAATCCTACCCAAACCCAAAAATGGAAACAATAGCAAATAGCAAAACTTTAGAAATATACAACATACAGAGACAAATAAACACATTTTCCCAATGCATTAAGATACAAGCACATCTTGACTCTAGTTCAGAGCACAAATAAAAAAAAAAAAAAAACAGAGCCGAAAATATTCCGATTTGTCTTTTTACAAAAAATTGAATTGTTCCCTTGTTTCATTATCATGTTCATTTTCTGTTCTATTTGCTCCTCTCCAGGGCGCTCTGCCAAAAGCATTGGATGCCAGGGGCACTGGAGAGAGATGCTTAGGCGCTGGGAAGCTTGTCTAACTGTGTCCTAGGTTTCATGACATGCTGGTCTACAAAACATTAAAAGTCTTTATCATGGTCCTTCAAACGTGTATTAAAAGGTTTTAACTGAGAAATCCACTCCAGTGAGCTATGGCAGTTTTTTTCTCTGTGTTCTGAAGCCTTTTCTGGTTGTCGCTGTTGAGGGATTTTGTCTGTCAATCATCGCCTCTGCTCCGCCCCCAAAAGCAGAAGGATAGGGGAGGGGAGGGGCGGGGTGGAGAGGGGGCGGGAATAATGGACTGTGACATCAAAGTCCATGAGCAAATCACAGCACTTTTTTGAGCATAATTATTAGGAAAACCCCAGACCACAGAAAATCCACTGAATGTTCAAAGTTGAGTTCCGAAAAATAGAAAATGTATGTAATTAAAGCAAAACATGGATTACAACACAAACCCTAATGGTTAATGTGATTATGTACAACAATGTGTACTTCTGTACAATAAAATGTTTGCGTTTTTCTCAGTTCCATTACTGACTATTACTGTTTAACTTCCCAAAGCAGAACACTAACATTAGTTAGCAGTTTTATCAGTGATAAAAGCTGCATTCTGGAACTTGTTTTTTTTATGAAAAACTTTATTTTAACCACTCTCCCTACTCTTCCATTGAGAAATGTAGACCCTGATGTAAGGTTGGACACCTACTGGTGGACAAGTAATAACTGCAGAAGCTCATAAGCACAATATCTCCCCTGGCCAATCAGGGACTGGCTCTTGATGAGCGGTAGAAATGAGGACTCTCACAGGGAGGACCTGGGTTTGAATCCCAGGTAGGACATACACTGTATGAGTTAAAGAGTGCAGCTTTAAGATGATTAACAGATCTTCTCACAGATCCAGGTGTTTGTCTGTGAACATTGCATATTTCTCCACTTTCCATCTGCAGGCCAATAGTAAGCACAACGCATGTCCACTTGGTCAACAGGATTTCCAGCAGCCCAGTACCTGTAGAATAAACATTTTAATCACATCCACTCAGTTACTCACATGTACAGTGACTTTGATGGAATTACTTTAGAAAAACTTGTAAAATGTCTCACGCTGTTATCAATGGTGATCCATCCTCCCATGCCCATGTCCTAGTCCTTTTCAGCCCAATCCAGGTGTGTGATGCTCCCTTCCAACACTTCAGTCCACTGAAGAAATCCTGATGATTTTTACATTGTTTTATTGCTTTCATATAAAATGAAAGCCCCCCCCCCTCACTCTCACACACACACACACACACACACACACACACACACACACACACACACACACACACACACACACACACACACACACACACACACACACACACACACACACACACACACACACACACACACACTTATGTAAAGCAACTTTGAGTACTCTGAAAAGTGCTATAAAAATGACAGGTATTATTATTATTGAGGTTTTCACTTCAATAATGGAATTAGATCACATGCATATGTGGATGAAGGTCACCTGCATGTAGCACACACTCACACACGAGCGCACACACACACACACACACACACACACACACACACACACACACACACACACACACACACACACACACACACACACACACACACACACACACACACACACACACACACACACACACACACACACACACACACACACACACACACACACCTGTTTATCTTGACTGTCAATGACCACCAGACGTGCTCCCATCTTCTGACATTGTTTTATACTTTCGTCCCAAGTTTTCTCTTCAGTAGAGATGTAATAAAAGACGTCTCCAAACTTCTGCCATCCACTGGAACATGACTTGTCTAAACATTAAAAAAATCAGTTCATCAGTTCTAACACATTAATGATATGATACTAAATCTGAGTAAGAACTGGGCTGAGTAATGTTAGAAGAATAACATATGGTTTCAGGTTTACTACTCAAAATATTTTTATGTGATAAATGTTTACTCAAATCCTTTTATAGAACAACATACCTGACAATGATGTAAATATCAATAATAATACACTAATTAATATTCCTTCAAAAATGTGTATAACCTCTCTTGCCTGCTGTCTCTCTCTTCAACTGGTTTACTTCACTTTGCAACAGGTCTCTCTCTCTCAGGGTCAAGGTCAGGTTGTTCAGTAGGTGGTCTCTCTCCTGTGTCACGTTGTTGTATCTGGTCAGGGTCACGGTCAGGTTGTTCAGTAGTTGGTCTCTCTCCTGGGTTAGGTTGGTCAGTGGTGGGTTAATGGCTGAATGATCTGTAATGGGATGATAAACACTGTTGTTGCTACTGATCATGATGAAGTTAAGTTATTAGCTTAGAGAAAGAAAACGTGTTATTCTTTTTGACTCCACTTTCTGCATTCCACTTTGCAGAGCCAAGCATTGATACACAAAGAAAAACGTGGTGGTAGAGACGATGATTATCGCCGGATAATTAAGAATGAGGCCATTAATTAAGCCTCAATCAAGAATTTGAGAATTAAGCCAGATTTGATTTCAAACTAAAACAAACCCCCATACAAACTACAATACATCTCTCTCAGAGGGTAGAGTACCCTCCTGTTTCTAATCTGCTACAGTAATCCCAGTACTGAAGAATAGCTGGTAGGTAACTGGTTTAAAATGAGTGGCGTCCCATAGTGCTCACTGCTGTTCAACAGCAGGTTGCCACCCACCCTACACCCCCACCAACCTGCTTACCGGCAAAACAGATCCACAACAACAAATTACCTGAGTGAGTGAGGCAAATTATAACCTATCGATCGATTAATCGATTAATTGATAAGCAGCGTTTTTAGGACCAAAAGGAAAATTCTTGTCCGAAACCAAAAATGAGTGCAGAAACATAATTGCCTTGATGTATATAACACCTCCCCTCTGCAGTGCTCTATGGAGTCTGTCTCATTTCTTTCCAAAAGCCATGGAATATGATTAAGGATTACTGTGATTATGGTAAGATCACATTTGATATCACACACACACCATACCTCTAACTTTCACTACCCCCCCCCCCCCCACACACACAAAAAGTTACAAATAAACAAATACATAAAAAAAAAATTTTTTTAATTAATTGAAAATTGATAGATTTAATTGAGTACATTCTTTACGGCAATTCATTGATTATAGATTAAAGGTAGGGTAAGTGATATTTTTTGGTTAAAACAAAAAGTATTTTGTTAAAAGGTTAAAATACTATATTCTGATCGTAATCATTGCTATAGAGCGTTTTTTCAGTAACAGATGTCTCCCTGTCTCTCCAGCTCTTTAATAAACAGAAAATACATTTTTCGGTAGGTGTCAAAATCTCAGCCAATCAGGAGAAAGTACCCATTTTTAAGCTTCATTTTTATAGTGTTCCAGTTCCAATTTTGCCTGCTCATTTCTTAGTGTCATCACTTCCAATTTCACTTGTTTAATCTGTATCCTGATTGAGTTCTCTATCCTGATTGGATAAAATTGGAAATGAAACTGAAACTGAAACGAAAATGCATTTTCTGTTTAATAAAGAGCTGGAGAGACAAGGAGACTCCTAATACTGAACAAACACTCTATAGCAATGAGTACTATCAGAATATAGAGCTATTTAACAGTTATTTTAACCAAAGCAAATCACTTACCCTACCTTTAATTGTTAACATCCCTAGAATGGAATACTCACAGTGCATGACCAGGCCTATGATCCCACCCATCTGCATAAGACACAGCACCATCAGACACACAGCAACAGCTTTGAAAGTCCTTCTCGCTGGTTTAGAGCTCTGTCCTGAAATGGAAAATACAGCTACTAGGTGTGCAGGCTCAGCCACTGAGACTAAAACAAAACAAAATTGCTGTTCACACCAAGCATGACAACCATAACGATAACTATGAATACTGTATGTCATGTTAAAAAAATATTCTGACTGAATGGAAGGCAGTGTCCACACCACAACTATAACGACAATGATGGTGGTGATCATTATTGGAATATATATCATTATCTCTCTCTCTCTTTCTGCCTCTTTGTGTGAGCTGGACTGCGTAGCGTGTTTGATGCCACTTTTCACAGATCATTATTATAACAGTATCTACAAATACTTTTACACATCAAAGGAATGATACGGAAGGATATAACCCACACTTGTTAAAGGGATAGTTCACCCCCAAAATGACTTTTTTTCTATCGATTACTCACCCTATGGAGACTTGAATTAATGGATTTTCTTTTTTTTTTTGTCGCATTCCTAAGCCAATAATTTGATGACGAGCAGTGGGTTCTGGTAGGAGACACAAAGGGGACTCTTTTTTTGTGTGTAAAAAAAATTCCATGATTTCAAGTCTCCAAGGGTTGAGTAATCGATAGAAAAAAAGTCATTTTGGGGGTGAACTATCCCTTTAAGTTAATTATGCTGCAAGAAATTTGTTTTCCTGCTGCAGGAAAACAAATGACTTCTTTTTGTATACTAAACTGTTTTCTTACTTTGAAACAGAGTAATCGCCATGACACACGATGTCAAACTCACCCTGAGAGTGTCTTCCTGCTGTGTTGTCCCTCATGTCCTCCTGTGGTCCAGGGACCACGTCACTGCGTCTGACATCAGCCATGCTCCCGTAGATGTCCACCTCTCTCTCCTCCATCTCTCCTCTCACCTCCTCCAGCTGTCCACTGTCCTCAGTGTCCCCCGTCTGTCCCCTGTCTCCATCTCTCTGTCTCACCTTCCTTGTCAATGCTGGACTGGCATAAATATCTGTAAAGATATCTTATGATGATGAGAAGCTCGGAAAACAGTAACTATCTTATATATCCCTCTCCTGCCTTTATTAGCTCACTGGTTCTCAACGTTGGGTCCGATGACCAACAGGGGTCCAAATGGACCCTTAGTGCTCTGTAACTGTTGGAGTGTACAAATGTCGCCTCACAGCTAGAAGGTCCTGGGTTCAATTCCCGCCGGGGCGCTGTGGGCACTGGGGGCGTGTCTTCTCCTTCGTGTCATCAGCGCCCATACCCTTGGTGGGGTTGGTGAAAGGGCCTACTCTGTGTGGAGTTTGCATGTTCTCCCCGTGTCTCCCAGGGTAGTTAATACCCTCACAAAAACATGCAGTAATCCTGGTCGCTATACCGCCTCCCCCATGACAGCCGGGGCGCCTGATGGAGGGGAAAGGAACTGGTTGGAATAACGTGTTCCTTCCACGCGCTACGTCCAACCAGGGAACCTCCCCCCTGTCAGGTGATAAGAAGCTCAGTTGGCTCTCATGCATTGAAGGAGGCATGAGCTCGGCCCTGGGCTCCTTAGTCTGGCGGGGGGAGTGTAGCGCCCAGGATCACTTAGATAATTGGCACCGGGTGAAAAAGGGTTACAAAATCGTGGGATAAAAAACATTATTAAAAAAAATCACACCCAGTGTGAAGTGGGCGGTGTGTGGTCATCACAACATGGCTCACTTTAAAAAAAAGGATAAATGACTTTTTTTAAAGTCCATACTGCTATTCATAGGGCTGCACATGTGTCATGTGTTTCGCTAGCCAATCACAGTCCTGAATTTGCAAAGTCAGCCAATCACATTACAGTTAGTGGTGATGACACTAGCTGTAATGTGATTGGCTGATATGAAAAAAGTATCGATTTGCATTAACAATGGAAGGGTTAGGGGGTACACCATTTTTTGGGTTGGTGTCCAAAACTCACTTATAAGGGGCGGCTACACCGCCCCAAAAACAAAAAGTGGACCCTTTCATTTGGCTTTATATCTACACTCTCACAGTTAAATTAACACTAAGGATTCTAAAGAGCAGATTGGGGTCCCAGAGGGAAAAAAGGGGGTCTGTGGCCTCTTCAGGCTGCGACCCCCCAAAATAATCATATTTGAACTGGGGACCCCCCACCTTGACAAGCACTTGGAATGTAGGTGTTGAGGCAGGAGGTTTGACTTGGTGCCACAGATAAATATTGTGAAAATAGCAATTCTACAAGCTTTTTTTCCTTCTTTCTTAAATTATTTGACAATTTGGCCAATGTTTGACCAGTTTTCATAGTATAGTTAGTTGTACCTTTGATGCAGTAATGCTCTTTTTTAATTTAATTTCAATTCTTCCTTCTTTTTTTTTGTATTAAATCGTCACTACTGTCATCTGGGGACCCGCCAAAAATCATTTGGGGATCCCCCTGGGGGTCCCGACCCACAGGTTGAGAACCACTGCCCTAACACACATCAAACTGGGGGTCCTTCAAATCTAAAAGGTTGAGAAACACTGGATTATAGCTTTATCAAAATCACACCTTGAAACAGAGAAATCACACAACTATTGTCAAACGTACCCTGAATCTGTGTTCCTGTTGCATTGTCCATTATGTCCTCCTGTGACCCAGAGACACACTCACTGATTCTGATGTTATCGTAGATGTCCACCACTGTCTCCTCCTCCTCTCCTCTCTCCTCCTCCAGCTGTCCACTGTAGTCAGTGTCCCTCGTCTGTCCCCTGTCTCCATCTCTCTGTCTCACCTTCTTTGTCAAGACTGGACTGGCATAAATAACTGCAGATAAGGTGAGAAAATGAAAAGGGCTTTTATTATTATTATTATTATTATTATTATTATTATTATTATTATTATTATTATTACCCTTATTATTATTATTATTATCATCAAAACTAAACAACTGATGGGAACTATATTTATGGAGGACAGCTGACCATGCCTGAAACACAGATGCTATTAAAGCAGCATTATAGTTTGGGGTAACTAGAAGTTCGGCCTCACATCTAGCGTGACTTGGCCAGATGCACCCTCGCCAAGTAAACGATGTACACGCTCATCGCTGTAATATTAGGGGAGCGTGTATTCCATAGCCTCTCTCTCTCCCTCCCTTCGTCTCTCTCTGTCTCCCTTCCTCCCGCCATGTTGTCCATGGCATGATGATTAGTTTGTGTGAGAAAATAGATTGAATGGGCGCAATTTTACAGCGCGAGGCCGGCCCAAAGGGCGACATGTTTTTATAGTAATAATTAATTATTTTCGAGCGTGCGCTTTCACTGGTGCGCGCAGTAGCTGGACTGTCAGCTGTGCTCTCGCACTGTGATAAAAAACAAAGCCAGGAGGAGGCAGGAACACAGACATGAGACAGTCTCATGAGAAGTCGTCCGTATTTTGAAGTCAGGGAATCAATATGAATGACAGGGCGATGTATTTGAGAAATGACGGTGATTCTGCTGTCTAGCTCTCACAACTCTCACTGACTCTCCCGTCTCGTTGCAATGCTGTGTGTGACTGTGATGGCGTCAGCGAGCTGTGCGAGCGAGTATGCGATGCTGGGTGTCTGGACAGTGCCCTCAGCTTATTGGCTCATTGACTCATGACACGACCAATGACAGTTACCTCACCCTATGGTTTATCTACAACCATAGGTTGTAGATCTGTCGCACATGATTGGCTTAGCCAATTTTCTCTTATCAACGGTCGCTTATTTTGGGCTTGTTTGCATAGACCACGCCAGCGCTTGTTTCTCGCCCGTTTCACGGATCTGGCATCGCTTGTTTCCAGTGACGTATACATCCCGGAAGTAAACAGCGAGCTGAAATATTGCAAACACTTTATGATTATTAGAAGTGGAGACACATGTGAAGGTGGAAAAGAAAGTAGATGGTATTGTCTACTTTTGCATGAACGATTTTTGTAGCAAGTTGGGAGAGAATTGGACCACTGCTTTGGCCGTGAGTTGTACCTAAATCCTTGGGTGCAAAAAAAGGGCCCCTGATTGTGTGGCAGGATCAGTGGCCACTTTGGACACAAATAACATGGCAGCCAACGTCTTGCCTTCATACCAAAGAGTCTCTGCAAGCAGGTCCGGCGAGGACGCGCTGTGATTGGCCAGTCTTGGCTCATTGAAACTCATTGTCTCCCCTACATATTGTAATACAGTCAAGCCCCCCCCCTGAGTCTATACATTTATGGAAGGATGATTGTTATTGCTTAAACATGTAACTATATCATTTTATGGGACATAATATGCTATATAGTTGTTAAAAAGTTACCCTAGTGCTGCTTTAAGTTTCACAGCCAACCATACGCCCAACTGTAGTGGTCAGAATGAAAAGGGAAAGTAACCCTTCCCAATGATCATCAACACCAAACTTGCAGCCATAATGTCAAAATAAGTGGGGGGATTTCTTTTTATATATATTTTTTTTTTACCTGAAATGTAGGGGTGCTTCACCCCTAAAACGGGTCTAAAAATGCCCCTGATGACGACTCATAATGTTGTCAAACTCACCCACAGAGGCGTCATTTCATTTCATAAAATAAAACAGAGGGTTGCAAAAAAGTGACAACAAATAAACAGCTGTTTGTCCAATCTGCATGCTCTTCAATTGAGACATTTAGATCTTTTGTCTAGGACACGACCTACAATCATGATACAAATTCTGACCTTAAGGTGAAAATTCTATTTCTCCCCAGAGGCAGGCTCTAGCTCAGAGGTAAAAATGTCAGCACTTGTGCAGGAGACCTAGGTTCAAATTCAGGATAGAACTGGAAAGTTACATAGTGCAGCTTTAATTCCAATTAAAACAACACAGAGATTTCAGCTAATTAAGAATTGTGCAAATGTGAGTTCTATATTTTTGAAAAACATATTGCAATATTATGTCCTTATTTTGACTAAAAGCAATAATGTTTTCCCATTCAGACACACTACACCAGTGCATGTATGTCTTCATGTTATTATTTTCAATGTGAAACAATTTCCTTATGTCACTTCTAGTCTAGTCTGTGTCACTGCTTCGGTTGTTTTAATAATAATAAAACGTACAATTTATGAAGCGCTTTTCTATGAACTCTTTTCGAAGTTGCTTTACAAAACAGAAACACAAAATAAAAACTTCATTAGGAAAAACTAGTAGGTAGAAAAGGGGAATTAGAATTAGGTAGGGAATGCGAGTCCGAAAAGGTGGGTTTTGAGTGTGTTATACTGTAGGTGACGAGGGTGGGGGCTGCTTTGATGTGAGCTGGGAGTGAATTCCACTGAGGCCCTGTCAACCCAGGTTTGTTTCTTTGTCTTGGGGATGTCCAGGATGATAACTTGGCATTACCCGAGGGAGCGGGAGGGCGTGTGGCATTGGAGGAGTTCAGAGAGGGAGGAGATCAGTATCCTGAAATCTGTTTGACTGGCGCTTGTTTGTTTTGCCTTGTTTTAACCTCTATAAGGACTGCTTTCGCCTGTCATTGTTTGTGACTTTGACAATGCACAAGGCTGATGTCCTGTCATTGGTTGGTGTTTCCCTACCAACATCGATTCCAACCATTGGCAACTTGTGTCACGCTCGGCGTGACGTATTTTTGTCACCCACATTATCGTTTGCCAATGCAAGATTAGCAACAGATTGCTCATGACGATGCATTGAGATCTGTTTTGTATGAAAAAGGATATTCATTTCTTTTTAAATGTCAATCTGTAATGACATGCCAAAAATAGGGAGGCCTGTTTTAAAGTGACTAATGAATGTATGTTTGCAGAAATAAAACATTAAAAAAGTGTATACGTGTCGATTTAAAATCAGATTAATCAGCAAAAAATAAGGTGGAGGACACATGAACATGAAACATAAAAGTCTTGCATTTTTAGGTTAAATATAAAAGCTAGGTGTGAACAAGGCCGTAATTGTATCACATTTGACTTGCAATCAGCTTGCGCTGTTGCACTCTTCTCTTTAATAAATAATTCAAATCAAACTCACAACAATAACATATAAATACACAATAAAGTGCTGGGTGCGTGATTATTGTGAGTCTAATCTAAATTTGTTTGTTTGTCGACTACGCCACTTTTGTTATAGAGGGAAAGTCCCCTTTTGAATACACTTTACTTATTTCACAGGCTTCACAGGTTCGAGTTACTGGTAAGTTCAATACTTTGGTTTTGAGAACACACACTTAGAAATCCCTTGAGGAACTGGACACGGATACAATGGATCAAGGTAAGTAAATCATTTATTAGCCCTAACAGGTGGCATCTGCGCCATAAAAACAATCAAAAATAAACAACTATACTAATAAAACCTATCTAAAACACAAAACAACAATCTACACAACAACTATAAAACGAATTATAAAGTTGTGCAAAATGTGCAGGCTGGGTCACCAGGGGTTCTATGCAACAACTACTTCAAAAGTAAAGTGCGGTGCCAGTAAAGTGCTTTTGGGATACTCAACACGGGTTTTGGTTCAGGGGAAACTCTGTATGTCCATATATGGGGGTAAGGGAAGAGGATTTGAGGCCAGTCGTCTTTGTCTTCTGTTCTTCTTCTCTCCGCCTGCAATCAATGGAAACTTGGACCAGTTTACTGTGCATTTACAATGTACATGCGCGTGTTCACAGGCAGTGGTTTATACAAGGATATACGTTGCGTGGACCGGTACTTACTAGCAGCCAGGCTTTTTACACCTGGCGCTGAGTAGGTTGCGTGTGCAACGTTATCGCCACTTTTCGTCTCAGCGCTCCTTATATGGTCATCCGCTTATGGTCTGGTCTCGCTCTCTTCCTCCCCTTCGGTTCAATCGCTGCTCCTTCTGTTCCTCGTAGGTAGGCACACCTCGGCTTCCAAACTCCCAGGTGGCTGGTGTGTCTACGCTCGGTTATTCGTCTCACTGCTCCGTGTCTCTGTACCCAACCTCTCCCGTTGCTGTCCCTCTCCCTAGTGACACTCTCTTCTCTCTTGGGCTCTGCGTCTCCCTTCAACTGTCCCGCCTCCTCTCTTGTACCTGGGAAAACCACTCCTCCTCGCCTGTCATTCGCCCGTGGTGACGTGCTGTCTCGGGACATTGGCCATGACCGTGGCCTTGGGCGTGACCACGTGACTGCCGCTCGTCCAGTGAATGTCTCTCAATGAATGAGCCGGGGGGAAAACGGTTGTAACATATAATACAGTGCAAATATCAGGACACACAAATAATAAGATGATGGGTTTAAATGAGGAAATAGTTACACATTAGCCACCAATAAAACAATTACAAAACTTTTAAGAACCCCTCATTTCACCCTCGTCACATAGGGGTGGTAGTTTCCATCCCCTGGAAGGCCAAATGATGACGGCCCTGTCCTGCTCACCCAGAGTCTGACTTCCTGCTGTGTCCTCCTGTGGTCCAGAGACGTCCTCACTGCTTCTGAAATGGTCCACGTTCCCATAGATGTCCAACAGTGTCTCCTCCTCCTGTCCTCTCACCTCCTCTGACTGTCCACTGTCCCCAGTGTCCCTTTTCTGTCTTCTGTCTCTATCGCTCTTTTTTACCTTCTTTTTCAAGTCTGGCATGGCATAGATATCTGTAGCCATCTTAGAAACTAATTGACTACAAATAGTAACTATCTTGCATGTATCCCTCCATGCCTTGATTAGCTTTATCAAAATAAACGTTTACATAAATGTACTGAGTAAACAAAACGTGACTATGCCTGTCTGTGGCTGGTTATAGCCTACAATGCTCTAGCAATAAGGAAGTGCAAGATTGAAACCCACATGAACCACACACACACACACACACACACACACACAGTCACACACACACACACACACACACACACACACACACACACACACACACACACACACACACACACACACACACACACACACACACACACACACAGAGACACACACATTCACAGAGACACAAAAGCACATACAGTATACTTTTCAAACCTGTTTCCGGAGAAGGTTCTTGTAGATATTATGAGTGAACATGGATGCAAAAGAAAGCAGGGCCGAGTCCATGGAAGACATGACAGCTGCACTTATTGCTCCAATACCCAACACTGACACCCAGTGTGGGGTGAGGTTTTGCAGGGCCAGTGGCAGCACATTCCCTGCCTCCCCGCGCTCAAACCGAGTTGGAAGACCGTACAGTGTCTGGTTCCAGTCTGAGAAGATGAACTTCAACATGTTTGTGTCTTATACTCAGTAGACCAGCAGAGGGCAGTCCACTGACAAAATGTATGTTTTATCATTGATCATCATGATGTGTTTGTTAGTGTTTATTCACGTATTCGCCTTTTTGAAACATTACATGTTCCAATTGTTTATATGGATTCCAAGATGTAGTACTTTACTTGTGGCGTGCGTTCACAGGTTGGACAGTCATATTATGCTTCATCACACTTCCATGGCAATATAGGTTTAGGACTGGTTGTGGATGTGGTGAATTTGGCTGGAACTACCTGCTGGAACTACTTGCATATGTAATACATATCTCCGACCCTTGGTTCCAGTCAGACTGGATGACTTTACCTGGCATGACTTTAACTGGCATGACTAAACCTCTAGTCTATGGCAATAACATGAAAATGTGATGATCACTTATGACTGATAAAGTTAAGGGATTATCCCCCAAGGGAACATCCCCCAAGAACATCCAGCCCTAACAACAACAACAACAACAGAAGGCACTGTGCTAAAGGAGGTCAGTGACTTTAAATACCTGGGCGCATGGGTCGGCTCCACAGAAAAGGACCTTAAGGTGAGGAAAGCACTTGCCTGGAGAGCTCTTAATGGCCTGACCAGTGTGTGGAAATCCAACCTCCCCCGACGCATCAAGATCAGTTTCTTCTCTGTGACCGTGGAGTCCGTTCTCCTCTACGGCTGTGAATGCTGGACACTAAAGCAAGCCCTACAGAAGTCCCTGGATGGGTGCTACACCAGAATGTTACGTGTGGTACTGAACATCAACCAGGACGAGCACATTACCAACAAGCGTCTGTATGGGGCACTACCAAGTGTATCAGAAAAGATTGCAGTCAGGAGGATGAGACTAGCCGGCCACTGCCACCGACACCGAGAATTCCCGGTCAAATAGCTTGTACTGTGGGAACCAACACACGGGCATCGATCAAGAGGACGTCCCACACCTACCTACGTGGATGTAAGGAAAGATGCTGGTGCAGAAAGCACAAAGAAGCTGGCCAGATGTATGGAGAACCGAGATGACTGGAAATTCCGATGGAGGGCTTGTCTGAGGACGACGTAGAGAGAGATCTACAAGCTCACATGACAGATACTTAACCTTAATGGGTTAAACTGCCCAGCTGTGCGGGCAGCAGCCATTTTAAAGGTGCTTTGCCTTCGTAACACTTGATTTGTAACACTCGATTTGATCCAGATATATTTACATTTGATGAAACATGAAAATATGCTTAGTATGCTGAGCTCATACAGTACATTGTTTACAATCAAATAAACGGGCCTCTCTGAGTTACCATCAAAAAGAAAGAGTCTGCACAACAGCATTATGCTTTAAAAAATATATTTTACTGTGAAATAATAATGATTACAGTGAGCCCATGAGCCCTTAAGTATAGGGTTGTGGAATCATCTGAGCAGAGAGAGAGAGTGCTCATGCAGTAGAAGTGCATCATAGAAGAGCTTTAGCTACATTTCTTACAATAAATCCCAGTAGAAAAATCCAAGTTGAATACAAAATAGAAGACGAAATATATGGAAGCTAAAAAGCCTCTCGGGGGTCAAAACATGCATTTTCTTTCAGGGTATCAGCAGTGGTGGGAAAAAGTACTCAAATTGTTTACTTAAGTAAAACTATCAATATTGCAATGTAGAAACACTCTGTACACATTTAAAAGTCTGGTAACCAAAAATGTACTGGAGTAAAAGTACAAAACCGTAGGCATCAAAATATCCCAAGTTATCAAATGTATAAATATCTTTTGAAAATAGCAGATCTACAATCTCACAACGTGTTGTGAGCTTGTATACCGGCTATTTTCAAATAGCCAAAATGTATATAGGGCTGAAGTGGTTAATGCATGTTTTGTAATAATAATCAAAATCTACAAAGTAACTAGTAGCTAAAGTTTTCTAATAATTGTAGTGGATTTGACTCTGAGATGTAGTGGAGTAGAAGTAAATAAAAAATTGGAAATACTCCAGTAAAGTAAAAGTACCTCAAAATTGTACTTAAGTACAGGACTCAAGTAAATGTAATCAGTAACTTTCCACCACTGGGTATCAGTTGGGTAACAGGACTGCACTGATTTAACCGCATGGAGTGTGCCTATTCCGGAAATGTAAAGGCAAACTGCAAACATACGACAAATAAGCAAATGTTTGGTGAAAATAGCAGATCTGCGAGCTCTCGACGTGGCGCTTTTAGAGTGTGTAGGTCTGCTATCTCTGCTGTTTGACGTCGATGGGTTCAAGTGATTAAAATGTGTTTGCCGCTGAGAGGCACACGGCAAGGATTTCATATTAAACATACATTAACCACTTCAACCCTAAATACATTTTGGCCATTTGAAAATAGCCGATCTACAAGCTCACAATGCGTCGCGATGCGACGCATTGTGAACTTGTAGATCTGCAATTTTCAAAAGATTTTTACAGTATACAATGTATACATTTGAAAACTTGTGAAATGGGACATTCTGCATAATGGGTACTTTCTACCTTTGGTACTTTAAGTACATTTTGATACCAATACGTTTGTACTTTTGCTCAAGTAAGTTGAATTCCGGACTTTTACCTGTAAACAGAGTATTATTTCTACATTGCAGTATTGATGCTTTTAGTTAAAGTAAAGAATTTGAATACTTTTTCCACCACTCGCTAATCAAAAAGCCATTCATCCATCATTTAGCGACACCCACACTCGGTCGCCACCATGAATTTCATTTCAAATTTCATAAGTGCTATGTCCAGCACGCGGACGTCAGTGTATGCCACAGGCACACAGCACAGGGCACGCCCCACGTCCCGGACCTTGCCGTCGCTGATCAAAGAGTTGAGGAGGGCAGCGTGGACGTTGGCGTTGGGCAGGGGGAAGGGACACAGCCCGTAGCAGTTCTTGATGTCGTAGTTGTCCGGGGAGAACCCAAACTTGGCGAGGGACACGTTCAGGCTGTGCAGCCCGCAACGTTCACCCTGCTGCGCTGACCTTTTCACCCGCCGCCCTTTCTCCACCTCGCGCAAGTGCATGACCGTGTGCACTGCCTTCAGCAGCAGAAAAGCGCGGTACTGGCTCTCTCCTATACGTTACACAGTGATAGCACACACACACACACAAACACGCACGCCCACAAACACACACGCAGACACACACACACACGCACACACGCGCACGCGCACGCACACGCACACGCACACGCACACGCACACGCACACGCACACGCACACGCACACACACACACACACACACACACACACACACACACACACGCACACACGCACACACACACAGGATATGGTTAGATAAAGAAAACAATTAAATGACTGTAAGAATCCTAAGGAGCTGCTCAACAATTTAGTGCAGTTTAAAGGACTAGTTCACCCCCCCCCCCAAAAAAAAGTATTGTCTCCACTTATTGTCAAAGGCATGGCTAGAGTATGTTTTGCACCCTGTCCATCCGTCCGTCCGTCCGTGTTCTTTCTGTCTGTGTACAGCTAATCGGCGGCACCGTTGCCCCCGTCACTGCGAAACTGTGCACACACACTTCCTGAATGCCAATTCAGAACCTCTGCCCCAAATTCTTCCGATTGGCCTGTTATGGCGCCACCAGGAGGCCGCTTTTTGCAAAACACATTTTTGGGTATTACTCCTACAGATTTTGTCCAAACATCACACAAATCGGTACACAGTATCTCTATAGTCATGTGATCAACACGGATATGTCCGATTTCTCATATTCTATCTTGATTGCCTAAGATTGGCTTCCAAAGTTACTTGAAAATTGTTTTGAAAAAAATGCCTCAATGAACGCAGCATGCAATTTCCGTGAACATATACGCACATTCCCACAAGGAAGAAATGCCTCGAGATAATTTTCAAATCAGCCTCATGGTGGCGCTATAACAGGCCATTTTGTGTTTTTAGCTATAACTGCACCAATCTGTGTAAAACTTTGTATGCACACTCCCTACCTAGAGGCCAAGCCCTTTGCCCTGTATTTTTCACATCTGACTTTTATAGTGCCACCAGGAGGCCAACTTATGTAAAACATTTTCTTTTGATAACTCCTTCAGATCTTATCCAAATTTCACACAAACCGGTACACATGATCTCTATAATCTTGTGATCAAGTCGGATCTGTTAGATTTTTCATGTTCCACCCTGATTGGCTAAGATTGACATCTAAAGTTGGCAGGAGTGCCCCATTTTGAACTAAATGCCGCAAATCCTGAACCCAACGTCCGATTAGGTGAAACTTTGCCCATTCGCACTGCGTTGGGGAACAAATGCCACCCTTTTAACATTACCCTATTATAGCGCCACCAGGAGGCCGATATTTGCAAAAGAAATGTTTATAATACTCCTACAAATTTTGTCCAAACATCATGCAAATCGATACACATTATCTCTATACGTCAAGTGATCAAGACGGCTCCGTACAATTTTTCATATTCCTTCCTGATTGGCGAATTCCGAACATTGCTGGCCCACAATAACCTACCTGACCTGGAGGAGACTTGCGCTCTGAGGAGCACTTTTTCTAGTTTTCTATCAATTACACACCGCATGAAGCCTTGACTTCATGGTGATTTTTTTGTTTTTGTCGCATTCCTAAGCCAATGATTTGATGACAGGAAAAAAAATCGTCATTAATTGAAGGCTTCATGCGGTATGTAATTGATAGAAAATAAGATTTATTTTGGGTGAACTACTCCTGATTTTTGTCTCCACTCAAATTGTACACAGCGTTATTGTCAAGCAAAACAAAACAAATACAGATTTTTAAAATAATGTGTGTGTGTGTGTGTGTGTGTGTGTGTGTGTGTGTGTGTGTGTGTGTGTGTGTGTGTGTGTGTGTGTGTGTGTGTGTGTGTGTGTGTGTGTGTGTGTGTGTGTGTATACTGTGTGTGTATATACTGTATAATGGTTTTGTCAACCATGTATGAGAACAATAAAATAATTGAAGGCCGTGTAGAGTGCAGGAATCCCTGCATTGCTGACCTGTTGCTGGTCCATCCATAGGAAAATCACTGAGAGCTTTGAGCCTGTGCAGTTTCTGGATGAGCATGTGACCTGCTTCCTCCTCCCTCATCACCTGTGTTCCCACCGGACACACACACATATTACACGGAAATTATACTTTTTGAAGAATGTCATGTATTTGTTTTTTATTACACGGCTTGGTTGAATGCTTGATTTTCATTGCTCAATCATTGAATTCAGCGGCGTGTTCTTTTGTTTAATAATGACCGCTGAACTCACAGCGCTGTCTAATCAAAGACTCAGAGCACCCGCTGTGCTGCTTGATCTTGTGCCATATCCAACATGGCAGCTATGTAAACAAACACACAATGTACAGCTAAACATTGCTCTCAGTAACCGAAAATTTATTCTATTTTATCAACACTGTTGTTTTCCGAGGCGCTGTGTCACTCTGGACTCACCTGGCATTAATTAATGGACTGCTTTCATTACCGTAAGCAATTAAATCCTTAGTTTTGTTGTTACTTTTGGGTCAATGTATTAATGTATTTACCAAGTAGCCATGTTATGGGCGGGATATTGATTGATTGATTGATTGAATACGTTATTAACAGTTTGCAAAAAGTACAGCAGTTACACAATAATGCTATAAGGATAACACAAAAAGCCCTGAGGGCTTGTTTCCATTGTGGTCCTGAAAAATAAACCCCTTCAGAGGGATGAAGACCCCTCCATTACGCATGGTCTAATCACCCTGTAGGGGTTTATTTCTCAATAAGAACCTGCTCCCCATTGATTATCCCTTGCTTAGTACGGACATGCTTTTTTGTGGCATTCAAGTATACTTAAAGCAGCACTATATATGTGAATATGTTATATTATATATATAGCGCATTATGTCCCACAAAATTATAAAGTTACATGTTTAAGCAATAACAATCATCCTTCCTTAAATGTATAGACTCAGGGGGGTCCCTGCTAGGGACTGTATTACCATGCATAAGTAGACATGAAAAATGCGAAATATGTGAAAAGTTGCGAAATGTGCGATGCGCATATTATGCGATGCGATGCGCATATTAGGTGATGCGATGCGGCCTTTTTGAAAAACATTAACCCCTTATAATTATGCGCCATTTTGCTGATTATGCGGTAAATTATGCGATCACATAATCGCATTTTTCTGGAGGGTCTAAATAGGGGAGACAATGAGCAAGTCAGAGCAAAGACTGGCCAATCACAACACGTCCTCGCCGGACATGCTTGCAGAGACTCTTGGGTAATGAAGTCAAAGACGTTGGCTGCCATGTTATTTGTGTCCATTATTACATATAGTGCCGCACTATTACATATAGTGCTGCTTTAACTGAACTCAAGTACTGCTTGAGTATACTTTAAGTGTAAACTATGTTAAATTGGAACAACTTTTTAAAAGAATACCTGGAATAGGCCTGTGCTTAAATTAAGCTCTCAAATTGAAAGTATACATTTAATAATCTTTATACACTTACATTATATGTGTAATATACTAAAGTAAGCAACGTTTTTCACCTGTGTTATCTGGTCCATAGCCTCCACCAGCCTGTGTCGGAGCAGCTCCAGCAGAACAGCAGGCAGGGCCAGTTCCACACGCTGCACCTTCTGAACGACAACATTGTATGTCTTTATACATATACATATAGATATACATATACATATACATATACATATACATATACATATACATATACATATACATATACATATAAATCTACAGTACATATTCATATTATTATTATTATGTATTTGAATGACAATAATTCTTTATACATATAGTAGTATAATTATTGCCTTGTAGATAGACTATTTTCTATTTTTTTCTGAGAAGTATTAATCATGCCCTTGACTGCAATAAAAACAAAACAAAAACCATCACTAAAACTAATAAAATGAAAACCAAAGCTTTTTTTTTCCTTCTTAAACCTAAACTGTAAATCCACTTAAAAAAATATGAAATAATTCAAACTAAACAAAAAATAATAATAATACTGAAAAAGGCAAAAAGTGTACTAACCATGAGGTTGGAGGACATGAGCATCGGGGTCGAGGAGTTGATGATTGGTGCCAGGGTCTCACTGGAGCCCAGAGTGAGGGGAGGGTCCAGATTCACACTGCCATGGGCCGCTCCCTGAGGAGAGTCCAGATTCACCCTGCCATGGGCCGCTCCCTGAGGAGAGTCCAGATTCACCCTGCCATGGGCCGCTCCCTGAGGAGAGTCCAGATTCACCCTGCCATGGGCCGCTCCCTGAGGAGAGTCCAGATTCACCCTGCCATGGGGCCAGGCATCACCCTGCAGGAACTCCTGTCAATGGAATGGATGTATTGTCACTCTCATCATGAACAGGTACATAAGAGTAAAACTGATTTTTGTTCGTCTTCCTTCAGACAATGTAGCATAATAATAATAATAATAACAATAATAATAATAATAATAATAATAATAATAATAATAATAATAATAATAATAATAATAAGGGTAATAATAATAATAATAATAATAATAATAGTTACTGAAGAAAGACAGGGAAAAAAATAGCAAAAATAAAGAGTCAGTAGTTTTATACCAACAGGAAAACCAAGAAAAACAGATCAGCGTATGTACAATGTAGATATGGAATAGAATTATGTACGTATAAGCTTGGCATAATATTATATACACCAGTGGTTGATTCCCAAACGTTTTAGCTTGAGACCCATGAGAAATGTTGTGTCTCCCCGGGACCCAAACTAGTGAAAATAGCAGATCTACAAGCTCACAATGCACTGCGACGCGGTGTGAGCTTGTAGATCTGCTATTTTCCCTCACTTCTTAAAGGTTTTTTTATTCATTACATTTCCTTGATTCTTTTTTATTCATTTATGAAATTCTTTGATTTGTTTGATATTTTTTAATGGGAAACAGTGATATATACACAGTCAGTGTTTATCAGTAGCTGCCACTATACCTGGAGCTCAGAAAGGAAGGAGAAAAGGTCCGATGGCCCCTGGGTGGATCCTGGAAGTGCTTCAGGCTCAGTTCCTCCGCCTGTAAGGGTCTCTGCTCGTTTCTGTCCTGTAGAGCGTGAACACAGTTTATTGTCGCTGTCGGGCAGACACCTATATCTTCATATTTTAAAATTTTGTGTATTTTTTTGTAAATGAAATCCCTACTTGATCATACTACAGCGTCACACAAAAGCATCAAAAATAAAAAAGTGCTGCATTTTGAGCTTGTATCTGCTACTTTTGCTGCTTTTGAATTTGAATCTTAAAAAGTCACAGTTTTGGACATATTAGGTTTCCACCCAACAGAGACGACATTATTATTATATTATTATCTCTTCATCAATAAATACATTGCAAGTATGTATTTATTGATGAAGACATCATAATCTGTAATCTTGTGTCCAGTGTCTGTGGAGTGTGGAAACACAAACATCACGTTCTCTTATCTCATGTCATAAGATGTCAAAAATGGCTACAGTAGGCTGACCTGTGGTTGGCTGATCTTGGACCAGCTTCAGTCCATCCATGCTGTCCTCCTCTGTCCATGTCTGTCCCTCTGCCCCCCTGGAGAGGGACAGTACAACACAGCAGCACATCAACACTCTGAAAACATGCATGTTTTTTGTCTCGCTGGTCTGTATGGCTATACATTGAACTGGTTTTATTTATATGAACAAACAGTCACACCCACCTCTCTCTCAAAGGTTCCTCCCCTCAAAATGTATATGCTTATATATGGTACTATTGATCTGAGTTAGGCCTGTGTGATGTCTGTGTGTGTGTGTGTGTGTGTGTGTGTGTGTGTGTGTGTGTGTGTGTGTGTGTGTGTGTGTGTGTGTGTGTGTGTGTGTGTGTGTGTGTGTGTGTGTGTGTGTGTGTGTGTGTGTGTGTGTGTGTGTGTGTGTGTGTGTGTTCACATCTTGAATGACAATAATTCATTTTTGAAGACTAGATCATAAACATTGCAACCCAGTGCTGCCCAGGTGCCTAGTACGAAAGGGTCCTTGCTCGCTCTCTCTCTCTCTCTCTCTCTCTCTCTCTCTCTCTCTCTCTCTCTCTCTCTCTCTCTCTCTCTATATATATATATATATATATATATATATATATATATATATATATATATATATATATATATATATATATATATATGCGATTATAGTGTGCAATTAGTAAAAAGTCTAAACTTATCACCATAAACCTCCCCCAACTGTTTACTGTACATATTTTTCTTTTCGATTACTACTCGTTCATGTGATGTTTGTTCATATTATTGTTTGTCTTTAAATGTTTCCATGGATTGAATACACATGGAATCGAAACGAGCCATAGTGCTTTATTGGGTTTTAATTCTTTTAGCATCCTTTTGCATTGAACTGTACTTCTGTGCCTTTTTTTTGGCAAACTGTTAATAAAGTATTCAATCAGAGGCACAATGGAGAGCCAGTCCTGACTGGCAGCTTCACATAGCTTCACATAATGCGCGTTTTGGATTTTGCGCATTATGCCTTGAAGGAAGTGGATTTGCGGGCTTTATCTAAATGAATTGAGCAAATGGATGATGCAACACTTGCTCAATACGTTTTGAAGTAGAAAGCTGCAAGCATTGAACTCACATGACTATCGATTTAGCACATTATGTAGCTTCATATTTGTATTAGAATTAGTAAGTAGGCCTATTAATAAATAAAAGCCACCGCAGTTGTAATACATTCCCATGTCAAACCAAACACGTTTCCAAAAGCAGCATACAGCCTGCATTTTATTTTGAAAATAATTGAAATGTTTGAATATATGAAATAAATCTACTAGTAATAGTCTAGTATTGATTTTAAATTGTTCTAATAACTAATCTAGACGCAGAATCAGCAACCAAGTAGAAGTTTATTTATTATTGTGTGTGTGTGTGTGTGTGTGTGTGTGTGTGTGTGTGTGTGTGTGTGTGTGTGTGTGTGTGTGTGTGTGTGTGTGTGTGTGTGTGTGTGTGTGTGTGTGTGTCAGCCTGTTCAGAATTTCGTTCTGCAAATTTTATGCAATTAGCTAAATAATACTATATTAATGATAATAATAATGATAATGGTGTTTCAAATATTACAAAAAATAACCATAGCATTGTATTAATTGACATTTGTCAAAATATGTTTTGGTAGCCTAATCAAAACATATTTTGGCTGTGTGCACATACATCACGTGCCTGTGTGCGTTCACGCACTCATAGTCACTTAAATTCTGCTTGGTTGCTGCTTCTGCATCTAGAATAGTTATTAGACCAATGTAAAATCAATATTAATAATAATCATAATCCAAATATTAAAAATAGATAACCATAGAACTACATTAACTTCTACTTGGTTGCATCTATTCTAGATGAGTTATTAGAACAATATAGTTGATGTTTTTTCGTTTATAATAATATCCATCCTAATTACTATTAAAAAGTGTGTGTGTGTGTGTGTGTGTGTGTGTGTGTGTGTGTGTGTGTGTGTGTGTGTGTGTGTGTGTGTGTGTGTGTGTGTGTGTGTGTGTGTGTGTGTGTGTGTGTGTGTGAGAGAGAGAGAGAGAGAGAGAGAGGGGGGGGGGGGGGGGAGAGAGAGAGAGAGAGAGGGGGAAAGGGAAACTGCATCAGTTGCATATTGATGCAGTTTTCATGCTGTTAGGGGGGGGGGGGGAGGGAAACTGCATCAGTTTCATGCTCTTACATCATTCCGTCCATCCATCCATCATTCCATCTTCAACCGTAATCCCGAGTCGGGTCGCGGCTATGGGTCGCGGGGGCAACAGTTCAGCAGGACTCCAGAGTCCCTGAACAGAGTTGCATCAGATATATAGGGTCAGTGTGCTGTGCATTTTTATTCGTTTTTATTAGATTTTGTCTTGAGTTTTTGTTTTTAATTTCAGTTTAGTTTACATTCGTTTTTAAAGTGGGTTTGCTAGTTTAGTTTAGTTAGATTCGTTTTTTTTTATTGTAATATGGAAAAGTCATGCGCAAGATTCAACACACTTAGAAATATAGCAAAAACAAATAGCAGATCTAAGCTCACAACACATCGCATCTCAACATGGTGTGAGCTTGTAAATCGGCTATTTTTGAGGACAACGCACGTGACTAAAACCAATCTATGAGTTTAGTTTAGTTTTGCAAATACACAAAACTGTTTCAGGATCATTGTTTTTTGTAAAGCCGCCTCTTAATTTTAATTTCAGTTAACTAAAATGTTTGGTTATGTTTGGACAGAATTAATGAATGCCACCATATGTTCAATCATGGACATATTCTACCCTTTATGATAAGATCTTAAAGGGATATTTCACTTTCAAAAAAAATGTGGGTCATTTGGAGGGAGGGCAGGGTGAGTCACCACAACCAGGACTGGTTAATCAAGGACGGGTGTTTTTGATGAATCTAACATGTTAAAAATGGAGTTTGAAGTTATAATGGGTTTTATAGGAAGGGGGCGTGTCTGATAAAATGAATATCAAATATCTAAATAGTGAATCAAGCAACTTAAAAACTGTCTGGGGAGCTCACAAAAGCCTGATGATAAAATGGCCCAACGTTTTTTTGAAAGTGAAATATCCCTTTAATACAATAATATCATCAGGCAGTCCGTAAAACAATTATATGTTTCATGTCCAATAAATTATTGTCTGGCTGTCGCTGAGCAAACAGACACGTGCCGTGACATGCGCCATTGCGCCTGTGTGCGCTCACGCACTCATAGTCAGTGTGGCCAGATTTTGCGAGAGAAATAAGGTCTAATAAGCCCAAAAGATGAAACATGAGCACTTTAAAACTAGTCTATATGATAGACTATATATCAGATATTTGAAAATAGCAGATACAAGCTCACAGACTTGCTATCCGACACGTTGTGAGCTTGCTATTTTCAACAACAAAAAAAATTGTACATTTTTTTTATATTTCTTAAATAACAACACAATGGGGGGTCCCTGCACAAAATATTTTCAGATGGGGGTCAAATACAATACAATACAATTTGGGGGTCATTGACATGAAAATGTTTGAGAACCATGGTTTAAACAACATTAGGAAACAAGACCAAAAAGCAACTACACTTTAGAAACAAACAAAAAAACGCATCTATATTTACAAATAACTTTATACAGAAAAACAAGCCCCCCCCAAAAAAAAGCAAAGCTGTTTTTTTTTTTTGGGCGTTGGCCAACTCGCCAACTCAAGTCTGGACATGCCCGTGGGGACCCCCCACTATACACTATACATATTGTGTTGCACATTCAACTTTTTTCATAGATTTAATATTCTTATAGACTTGTTCCTGCAGCACTATTGCCACTGTTGTGTAAATTAACGGTTCTTATAAAATGGAGTTAATGACGTGCAAGTCCCAAAGCGAGTAATTAAAGAATAGTTTCCCATGTTGGTGAAATATTGACATCCACATTTCAGTAATAATTAGCATGGATATTATTGACGAAAAAACAGCAACTAGTATTACATTTGTTCTAATAACTACTATTATTATTACATTAATAATAATAATAATAATAATAATAATAATAATAATAATAATTATAATCATAATTATAATTATTATCATTGTGTGTGTGTGTGTGTGTGTGTGTGTGTGTGTGTGTGCGTGCGTGCGTGCGTGTGTGTGTGTGCATGCGTGCGTGCGTGCGTGCGTGCGTGCGTGTGCGTGTGTGTGTGTGTGTGTGTGTGTGTGTGTGTGTGTGTGTGTGTGTGTGTGTTTGTGCGCGTCCGTGCGTGCGTGTGTGCGTGTAGTATGTACACGCTTGTCGTTCAGAGTGGACACAAACCATGCATTTTCATGTATGTAAAAATGCACATTTGAACACTGGTGCCTGTCAGTCACAACAGCGTCTCAATCTGTCTCAAATCTGTGGCCAGATTTTGCGAGAGAAATAAGGTCTAATAAGCCCAAAAGATGCAACATGAGCACTTTAAAACTAGTCTATAGACTATAAGCTCACAATGACTTGCTATCCGACACGTTGTGAGCTTGCTATTTTCAACAACAACAAAAAATGTACATTTTTTTTATATTTCTTAAATAACAACACAATGGGGGGTCCCTGCACAAAATATTTTCAGATGGGGGTCAAATACAATACAATACAATTTGGGGGTCATTGACATGAAAATGTTTGAGAACCATGGTTTAAACAACATTAGGAAACAAGACCAAAATAAGCAACTACACTTTAGAAACAAACAAAAAACGCATCTATATTTACAAATAACTTTATACAGAAAAACAAGCCCCCCCCCCAAAAAAAAAAGCAAAGCTGTTTTTTTTTTGGGCGTTGGCCAACTCTAGTTCAAGTTTGGACATGCCCGTGGGGACCCCCCACTATACACTATACATATTGTGTTGCACATTAAACTTTTTTCATGGATTTAATATTCTTATAGACTTGTTCCTGCAGCACTATTGCCACTGTTGTGTAACGGTTCTTATAAAATGGAGTTAGTGGTCTATAAGTCCCAAAGGGAGTAATTAAAGAATAGTTTCGGAATGTTGGAAATATTGACATCCACATTTCAGTAATAATTAGCATGGATATTATTGACGAAAAAACAGCAACTAGTATTACATTTGTTCTAATAACTACTATTATTATTACATTAATTATAATAATTATAATTATAATTATAATTATAATTATAATTATGATTATAATTATTATTATTATCATTGTGTGTGTGTGTGTGTGTGTGTGTGTGTGTGTGTGTGTGTGTGTGTGTGTGTGTGTGTGTGTGTGTGTGTGTGTGTGTGTGTGTGTGTGTGTGTGTGTGTGTGTGTTTGTGTGCGTCCGTGCGTGCATGTGTCACTCACTCACTCACTCACTCACTCACTCACCATCTCGGAATAATGAAGTCAATCCAAACGAGATCCACATGGAAAACATATTAAAAACTCCTCAATAACAATCCAAATAGCCATACAGACAGGTCCAGTAAACTGGGGGTCTGGGGCCTCCCCTTGCCGAAACCATAGGCCATGTATATTTAAATTACATTTTAAAGACAAAGAAAAATGAACCCTTCGCTAAACCCGACCCCAAAAGTGAATGTCCAATGCTAGCTTAGCAACCGTTGCTAAGCTGGCATTTGGCAAGCTTCCGTCACCTGTCATAGCCAGGGCTGCCAACCCTCTGGATCCTGCAGGAGTCTCTTGATAAACTCCTGTTACAGTCATGGATGAACTTCAACCTGGTGTTTGCACTTTTTCTATTTACGGTTCTTTCATCTATTTAAACGTTCATATTTCAAATATAGTGCTTACCCCATTGCCACAAATGTTATAATTATGTACGAGTCTCTCAAAAGTACCCGTATCTTCTGTATTGTTCAATAAATAGCATTTCAATCCGATCGATGGCCATTTTTTCATAGAGTGTACCAACGTGCAATACACCTCGCAACCGATAGGGCCGCGTAGTTGAAAGCATTATGGAGAAAATACGGAGAAAATGGCCACAAATCGGATTAAAATGCTTTTTATTGAAGAATACGGATGATACGGGTAGCCTACTTTTGAGGGCCCGTAAATAAATTAAACATCCGTGGCCATGGAGTTAGCACTTTATATTTGAAATATGAACGTTTATGTAGATGTACAGGCCGTCATTGGAGAAAGGTGCAAACACCAGGTTGAAGTTCATCCATGACGGTCGTGACAGACGACCGTCGTGTATCCATGGCTATTTCTCCCTCTAATATTTCCCGTGTTTTTAGTTTATTGAAATAATGTCATGCACATTTTCCAGTGCATAGCACACTAAAGGCCTTGTTGACTACAGATTTAGAATAATTATTTAAATGGGTAAAAGCTGTCATTTAACATGTAAGTCAATGGGTGACAATCAGAGCTTGCCAGACCTTGGTCTGACAGAGTGGAGTGGGTGGGGCTTAGCAAAGGGTCCATTTGAATTGAAATAAAGATGCACTGTTGTTCCTGAACCAGAGACAGATTGTGGCCAGTTGTAGTATGAAAATGAATAAAGATGTGTGGTTCCTTTACAAAAGACAGGTAAGGGTTGTCAATTAACACAATGCAAGTATGAAAGTAAATTAATATGTATGGTTCCTAGTCTAGGAACCATACATATTAATTTACTTTCATAGACAAAGGACAGGTCAATTAACATGTTTTAGAATAAATGGAAGATTTCAAATAGTATGCTACAGCTATCTATTCATGAACTACATAAAGGGATATCTCACTTTTCACTCCAAACAACATGTTTGGGGTCATTTTAACTTTGGCTACTTTGGCTTTTGTGTTCCACCCAGACACTTTTAAGTTGCTTGATTCAGTATTTAGATATTTGATATTCATTTTATCAGACACGCCCCTTTCCTATACAAACCCATTGGAACTTCAAACTCCATTTTAACCATGATATAGATTCATTGAGACAGAGAGAGAGACTGCATCAGTTTCATGCTGTTGCATCCGTCTGTCCGTCCGTCCGTCCATCCATCCATCTTCAACCGATCCGGAGTCGGGTCGTGGGGGCAACAGTTCAGCAGAGAGCCAGACTTTCCTTCATCAGTCGTAATGTTGCATCAGATGTTAGGGTCAGTGTGCTGTGCATCTGTAGCTCATCCTCCTGACCCTTTGCTGTCAAGCCTCTTGATGCTCCATGTGAATGGATCTCCAATCCAGCTATTCCTCATTTCATTTGTCTAAATGGAACCAAATGGACCCTTATAGACCATTGGTTCTCAAAGTGGGGTCCGGGGACCCCCAGGGGTCCATGAGGGGGTTCCAGGGGGTCCCCAGCAAAATGTGTGAAAATAGCATCACAATAGTTTTAACCTTTTAGCTATTCAAAAATAGCAGATATACAAGCTCATAGCGCGGCACTCGGTGCCGCGCTATGAGCTTGTAGATCTGCTATTTTTGAAAAATCTTGAAGATTTGTGCAAATCTTTGAATATATTTATTTTAAAGATTATTTTAAACATTTTAACACAAATCTTTGCTTCTGGGGGGTCCCTGGCACAACATATTTTCAGATGGGGGTCCCCGGCCAAATATATATCAATTTGGGGGTCCCTGGCATGAAAAAGTTTGAGAAGCACTGTTATAGACTATAGTTCATTTAAAGGGTAAGACCACTTTGGTAGAGGTTTGGGTTGTGTATTTACCTTGCCATGATGTAACTCCAAAGGTGGGCAAGAAATCAAAAATAATTGCTCCATTGATTAGAAATTGATAATTCAAAATATGCTCCTCATTGACTTACATTGTACGGTAAAACAGCTCTCAAAGTCACTCTTTTAGCACATAAATGAACCCAAACATAGCTGATTCAGACAATATAGAGCATCACCAAACCCAGTACTGTTTGTTTTTTAAATAAAAATGTCAACTTCCTGTTGATTTTACTATTTGAAGATCTGGATCCGGATCCGCCGATCCAGTCCGGGTTTTCTACTTATTAAAAATGGCAAAATCAACAGGAAGTTGACATTTTTATTTAAAAAAAAAACAGTACTGGGTTTGGTGATGTTCTATATTGTCTGAATCAACTTTGTTTGCGTTTGTTTTTGTGCTAAAAGAGTGACTTTGAGAGCAGTTTTACCGTACAATGTAAGTCAATGAGGAGCATATTTTGAATTATCAATTTCTAAGCAATGGAGCAATTATTTTTTATTTCTTGTCCACCTTTGGAGTTACATCATGGCAAGGTAACTACACAACCCAAACCTCTACCAAAGTGGTCTTACCCTTTAACTAGTCTAAATGCAACCAAATGGACCCTTATAGCTTACAAGTATTCAGGACTACTGTGGGGTGTCGTCTCGGCCTCCTTGGTGCGATGAAGCCAAGATCCTGCTCTCGTCCGCACTGATGGCCTTCCTGAGCGCTGAGAGCCCTGGTTCCTGCGTACATGGTCTCTATTGCAAGACCATGTACCATTTATTGCAAAAGTATTTGCAAATACACAAGTTATAGTTTTTTTGTAAAGCCTCCTTTTAATTTGTATTTCAGTTAACTAAAATGTTTCTAGATTTGGTGCGTGTGTGCGTGTAGTATGTACACGCTTGTCGTTCAGAGCGGACACAAACCATGCATTTTCATGTATGTAAAAATGCGCATTTGAACACTGGTGCCTGCCAGTCACAACAGTGTCTCAATCTGTGGGACGCATGAAAAAGTCATGGAAGTGTGGTACTGTCCAGCACAAAGCGGGACATCTCTGTCTGCACCCGAGTTCCATCCCATGGTCTAACAACTGTGCTTCAACAAACAAGAGGGTGCCACAACTCGAAACTGAACAATTACCTCCAGACCAGACAGTGAATTTACATGACAACAAAATGGATAAAATACATTTTGTATTTAATTGAAATGACTGTGGGCTCGGGTTTGTTCGGTATTGGGTGACGTTCTGGATTCAAACAGAAAAAAACTCATTCATGAAACTTCATAAACAAGTTGCATCAGATAAATGATGCAACAGACTAAATGTAAAAGTAACCGGTTTCTCTCCCCTCCTATATTTAAAGGACCAACAACCTCTAAACCTTGAAACCTCATTGTACATAATATCATGTCCAATGGTAGGCTATAGAAATGTCTGGTGACTGGGGACAACCGGTCCTCCCACCGGCACAGTCCCTCCCGGCCCAATGAAGATGTTATGAACAAGGCAGGCCTATATGTGAATAATAGAGACAGTCAGAAACATGCTCTTGAGCACCCGTTTCCATTACACCCGGAAACATAGCGCAGACTAAAGCTGTAGGAGTATAGTACCAGAAAGTATGTTTAGAAGAAAATGCAAAATGGTGCAAATGACCGGGGCCTATATGAAGAATGAGGATCCAACGAATCCAGAGAAAAACATATTTTTATTGTACGACCTATACGGTTCAAGAGTTATTGGCAACAACGTGAAGTGGCCTGTTGTAGCGCCACAATGAGTCCGATGTCAAAAACCTGGTGTCTACTGTGTCTGTGAGTGTGTGTGCATAGTTTCACAGCAATCGGGCGCTGTGTTCATGATTTGTGGCATTTTGTGCAAAATGAGCCACTCCTGCAAAGTTTGCAAGCCAATCGTAGCCAAACGAAATGGTACTTCTTGATCACAACCAAGATAAGGTGTACCGATTTGCATGAGGTTTGGAGAAAACGCTCTCTTCCCTCCCTGTCTCAGTCTGCAGTGGTTGTGCTGGTTTCCAGCATGCAGTGCTGGGCAAGAGGACACGGACACCACAGATGGAAATAATTGCACTAGTAATTGCATTAGTCTCTGATTGCAATTTTACATCCAGTTTACTTTGCCAGAACAATCGGATTAGAAAGACGTGTGTGTTGTTTTTTGTGTGTGTGTGGTGTTACATTGCAGCCACAATCCATATTTCTTAATAACTATACATGAAGAGTCATCGATCTCTTCATGTATAGTTATTAAGAAATATGGATTTCAAGATTTCATGATTAAGTCATATATTACAATATTTTCCATGTCAATAAAATGTATATTCACTTTAAAGCAGTGGGAGGTATTGTTTTATCATTTTACTTTTTGGTACTGATGATATCTTTGAAATATTTCTAAAATCAATTAAATATATATGGAAAATATATATATATATTTTTTGTACTCATTTGAGTGAGTTGTTGTGAATGGTTGATCTGCACTCAAGTCAGGTTTAATTTCATTCAACAAAATTAAATGATTTCCTTTGGTCTGGCCTGGGTCAAATGCACGCACACGTGCACGCACACACACAGAATGTTGTCTCTGGAATAAAAAACTGCCTCCCAAAAAGGGCAGACTAACTCAGCGATCTGTTTTACCCTCCTGGGACTGAGAGAACGTACATCCTGATCATCAGATGGAATTGCCATTTCCTTTCCATGTGACCTGCACATCAGATGGTTGTACTTAACATGATGTAATTGCGCTTTTGAAATGGTAACCTTTGGATGAATTGCACGTCATGCAGATTGTTTTGTTTTTTAAATATTTGTCAATGTTGTGTTTTAGTTTTGGTCTTTTTATTGTTTTTTTTTTAGATGGTTTGATGTTTCATGTTGCAATGCAAGTGGCTGAGAACTGCTGTGTGCGTGTGCGTGTGCGTGTGCGTGTGCGTGTGCGTGCGTGTGTGCGTGTGTGTGTGACGTGTGTGTATGTGTAAAAGTCAGAAGCAGGCCTACATAATTGTAATGGAATCATATCACCCCCTGTTGGTTGTAAAAGGTACTGTGCAGTTCGATTACAATACCGTGGAGAGGAAGTTAACAAACTGTGTTTTTACAAAGCGTGCGTGTGTCTAATATCTTGTTTTATATTTGTTTGCGTATTATCCTCATCTACTTTCCCTTCAATGATGCGTCCGTGATGTCAGTAGGGAAGTGTTTCCTGCCATATGAGGGTGCTGCTGACTCATCCTTGTTCACTCTACCTTGTGGCTGTATGAGGGTGCTGCTGACTCATCCTTGTTCACTCTACCTTGTGGCTGTATGAGGGTTGTGCTGACTGACTGATTGATTGATTGATGTACTTTATTTAGTAAGACATGAGAACAACAGTACATGGAAGTACAAATTCACAATACAAGGTCTACTAAACTGGAAGACTCATTAAAGCACTGAGCTTGTTTCAAATGAGTTCCCAACGCACACAAATCATGATGACATATAAGAGACAGACAGATATACACACTACTATAGAATGTCATACAATCAGTTTACAGGTTACTGGTATGAAGAGTGAAAAATATGTACAAAAGAAGAAAGAGACTCATCCTTGTTCACTCTACCTTGTGGCTGAATGAGGGTGCGGACTCATTGATTGATTGGTGTATTTTATTTACTAAGACATGAGAAGCAGTACATGGAAGTACAATTCACAATACAAGGTGTAACTGGATAACTCATAAAGCACTAAGCTTGTTTAAAATGAGTTCCCACGCACACAAATCATGATGCTCATCCTTGTTGACTCTACCTTGTGGCTGTAGTGACCGAATAGTGAGGATGGTTTGTGGATGAAATGGATTAGTTGAATTAAGTCAGGGGTGGGCAACATTGATGCTGGAGAGGGCCACTAAATTTCCACACTCACTCCAGAGGGCCACATTGCATATACTGTCGGGCCATTCTATGTCACCGAAAAGTAGCAAAAATAGCCGATCTACAAGCTCAAAACGTGTCGCAGTGCGGCGCGTTTTGAGCTTGTAGATCTGCTATTTTTCTATTTTTGCTATTTTTGAATTGGAATCCCGTTTTTTTTTTGTTGCTATTTTTGAATTGGTATCCTGAAAAGTACCATTTTTTAAAATTTCAAATGCATTTAGTTATACTTATGTTAACTTTATGAACTTAAATACAAAAATATTGGACATAAAAAAGACAATAGCATTTTAATACTAGTAATTAAGCTACTAATATAGACTGAAGTAATTAAAGCGGGTCATGTTTGCATGTTTGGAATTGTAACAGCTGAAATCAATAATTTGTATTTGGATATTAACCTGTGGGCCGCATTAAGTGAAGGTGGGGGCCGCATGTGGCCCCCAGGCAGCCAGTTGCCCATGTATGGATTAAGTGTTGCTCCCCTACATGGGAAAGAGCAGGAAACCAGTGAACGTGGTTTGTTTATAGCGGTTATCCCAGAGGGTGGTTTTCTCAGGCAGAGCCATGTGAACCACATCTCCCTGCTGTAGCTCTACGATCAATGCGTTAGACAAGATACGGACATTTGCAACGTCCATGTTGTGGTTGTTCCCCAGAATCCTCACTCCGTTATGGTACAGTCTCACGCCCATACGCTCATTATCACTGCCGTCATAAGCAGTGAATGTGAAGTAATACAGTCCTCTCCGTGGAGCAGTGAACACACCTGCATCACAGAGCAGAGCAAACACACATTCAGTGGTGGAAAAAGTACTCAAATGTTTTGCTTAAGTAAAAGTATCGATACTGCAATGTAGAAGTACTCTGCTACAAGTAAAAGTCCGGAAGTACAAAAGTATTGGTATCAAGATGTACTTAAAGTACCAAAAGTAAAAGTACAAAAATGTTTGAAAATAGCACATCTACAAGCTCACAACGCGCTGCGATGCGACGCGTTGTGGATCGGCTATTTTCAAATAGCCTAGGTATAAAATAGGGCTAAAGTGGTTAATGTATGTTTTATAATATAATAATCTAGTAATCTATATCTGCAAAGTAACTAACTAAAGTTTTCAAATAATTGTAGTGGAGTAAAAGTACAATATTTGTCTCTGAGATGTAGTGGAGTAGAAGTAAAAGTATAGACAATTGGAAACATTATGTCTGGATCCCCTTAGGGGGTTCCAGGGGGTCCCCAGCTAAATGACTGATAGTTAGGAACCAAATGGACCCTTACAGGTCTGTAACTCTGAGAGTGTACAGATGGACCCAAAATGGACCCTTGTGGGTCCATTTGGTTCCATTTGTATGCTCTCTGTGGGGGTCAGTGGGCCCAATGCATATCAAACTGGGGTCCCCGACATTAATGTATACAGTGTGTACAATACATTGATAGAGTTTGTGTAGGTGAGAAGGGTTCAGTATACCTGTATTTGGGGCATAAGCCTGGCCGATGTTGGTCAGTATGCTTTTGAACATCAGTGTGGTTTCAGTGTCGAAGGGTCCCACCGATCCTGCTTTTGTCTGCAGTCCAGCAGAGAAAGCCACCTTTCTGTCTGTGAACACATAGGAGAACATCAGTGGCGTGCACAGACATTTTGAGGGGCAGGTGCTCAAGTAAATTATACTTTTTTTTGTTTACTTGGTCTGCTCTTTTTTCCCTCTACACCTATACCTCTTTGCCAAAAATAGCCACTAGGTTTCGAGTGGGTATGGTAAAAAGAAAAATCATATCACATAAAGATTTGGCGGACCCCCTGTGGTAACTCTGAGGACCCCCTGTTGAAGACCCCTGCTGTAAACTGGAAAAAAAACTTTTTTCCCCCTTTTTTTCAAAAGGGCACTTCTGGTCAAGAGGGCGGGGGGTCTAGGTGGGGCTCTAGCCCCACCTAGAGTCTATCTGTGCACGTCCCTGGAGAACATTTCACTTTGAAGTAATGGTGTGTTCACCATGTTTGAAGTCACTGGACTGTTGAAGAAACAACGTTGAGATTATATATATTTTTTGTTCGTTTATTGAGAGTTCACCCGAGTTCTCTGTCTTCAGGGCCTCCACGTCATTCTGCAAGGCTGTAAAAACATGAATTGAAAAGCATACAATCATTTAAATAATATATTTTTTAAATACAAATAGAGTGAGGTCGCACGTAAAAAAAAAAATACACGTAATATAATTCTCAGCAGAACCATCTATTAAAAGTTTATGTGAGATGAATTCACCTGAGCTCTGTGTCTTCAGGGCTGACACGTCATTCTGCAAGGCTGTAATCACATTAATTAAAGGTTTATACATTCATTTAAATAATGTTTTTATATAGTAAATATAAATAGATCGAGATCACGTGTCAAAAAGACAGCATACACATAATGTTATTCTCAGCAGAAACATCTATTAAAGTTTATATGAGATCAATTCACCTGAATTCTGTGTCTTCAGAGCCGACACATCCTTCTGTAATGCTGTAAACACATTCATTAAAACTTGAATTATAATTTAAATCAAATCAAATAAACACAGCAGGGCCACACAATAAGGAGACCATGAAAAAGACTGGATCAGGGGCCGGGACGTGTAATGATGCAATTTTCTGCATGACATGATATATTCAAAGACTTTGGAAGGATTCTTTTTATTCATAAAACTTCACTAAATCACTTCTGTGTAGCTCAGTAATCTTCCATTCACATTATTAACCTATTAAAACAGGGAAAGCATCTGTGTCATTTTAGATTTGAGCTAAATGCATTTTCCAGAAAAGTCATCAGGATTTAGAACAGTGGCTCTCAAAATTTTGAACATTTTCGAAAAATCTTGAAAGTGTTCTTTTTTTTACACAAATCTTCTCTTCTGGGGGTCCCTGGCACAAAACAAAAAGATCAGATTTGGGGGACCACGGCCAAATAAATATAGATTTGGGGGGTCCTTGGCACGAAAAAGTTTGAGAACTACTATTTTAGAAGGCATTTGTCATTTAAAAAAACTATGAAATAATTTATAAACAGATCGAGGTCACACATTAAAGGAGCACTTCATCCATTTTCAACCGTATCGTGTCTACTCACTCTGTGTCTCAGAGGAGAGCTGTGGACAGTTCAGAAACCTGACTACTAGTGACATCATCTATCGGTATTCCAAGCTAATAGAAACTACAGCCTCTATCTACCTGGAGAGTCAGCATGCTGAAATAGAAGCCATTATTGTTATTATTACATTCATAATAAAAAAGGGGGGGGAAAGTTTGAAGTCTTGTTTGAAATGACCAAACCTGCCAACCAATGATGTCACTGGTAGTCAGGTTTCTGAACTGTCCGACTGCTCTCCTCTGAGACACAGAGTGAGAAAAAAGGGATGGTGTCATCTTATAATGAGCATTGGCGAGGACCAATTATATGAAGATAAGGTTGCAAATGGGTGAAGTGCTCCTTTAAGAAGAAAATGAAAAAGAATGGATACACATAATGTAATCAGAACCATCTATTAAAGTTTATATGAAATGAATTCACCTGAGTTATGTGTCTTCAAGGCTGACACACCATTCTGTAATGCTGTAATCATATGAATTACAACTTTTATAGTCATTGATTTAAATATTTTTATATACTAAATATAAAGAGATTGAGGCCACACATTTAATGCGATTAAAAAAAAATATATATCCATGAATTCAAGTCTCCACAGGGTGACTAATCCATAGAGAAAAAAAGTATTTTTGGGGGTGAACTATCCCTTTAAGAAAAACATGAAAAATACACTGGATACACATAATGCTATTCTCAGCAGAACCGTCTATTAAAGATTTATTCACCTGAGTTGTCTGTCTTCAGGCCTGACATGTCATTCTGCAATGCTGTAAACACATGAATTGAACGTTTTACATTCATTTACTTCATATTTGTATATAGTAAATATAAATATAGAGTGAGGTCACATGTCAAAAAGACAGGATACACATCATGTTATTCTCAGCAGAAACATTGATTAAAGTTTATATAATTCACCTTTGTTCTGTGTTTTCAGGGCTGACACGTCATTCAGTAATGCTGTAAACACATGAATGAAAACTTTTATAGTCATTTAAATCAAACAAACAGGGCGAGGAGACACATGCAAAAACACTGGATCTGGGGTGTCATGCAACCACAACGTCTGATGGGGGGGATTAGAGGGAACCATGATATAAAATGTTCATAATATACATTAATATATTAAATATACAAGTAAATGAATACAACCCCATATTTTTGGAATAGTGTCAATGGGCGTGATGCCACTGGTCTAGATACACAACATGTCTTGTCAAAATTCTCAGCAGAGCCATCTAATCATAAAACAACAAAAACTTCAGAAATGTACGTTTGGTAGAATATCTCTCTGTTGTAACAATGATTCTTGGCAATAACTTTCATACTATTGGAAAGCCTATTTATTTCTCCTGTAAAGGGGGTCCCTTTGTAAGAAACATGCATTTGTGGGATGAGCCGCACAGCTGAGTGTGTGGGTTGTCCCATGAAAAATTCATCCCACAAATGCATTGTCCTTACAAATGCGGCACCATTTAAATGAAAAGTAAATAAACAGCATAAAACGTATTGCCAAGAAAAATTGCTACAAAAGAGAATAATAATAATCTACTAAACATGTTTATGTTTATTAAAGTTTATATGAGATGAATTCACCTGAATTCTGTGCCTTCAGAGCTGTCACATCCTTCTGCAATGCTGTAAACACAGGAATTGAAACTTTTAGAGTCATTTATATAGTAAATATAAATAGATTGAGGTCACATGTCAAAAAGACTGGATACACATAATGTTATTCTCATCAGAACCATCTATTAAGGTTTATGTGAGATGAATTCACCTGAATTCTGTGTCTTCAGAGCCGACACATCCTTCTGTAATGCTGTGTAAACACATTCATTAAAACTTTAATTATAATTTAACCCTATGTCACCAAACGTATCATATATGATACACACATTACACAGATTTTTTAATAAATCAGTGTAATCAATACTTGGACCAAGAACCTGTTGTATCATATCTGACACATCCCCACTTCCCCCTGGACCATACCATTTGCACTGCAGGTAGTTACAGAGCCTCAGGTGGTCTGACCCAAAATGGCTGCCATCAACTAAACAGGAGAGGTTGATGCACTACTAACAAACAATTATTTTTTAAGCAGTTCGGGTAAGTTTTCCTAGTATATCTTTACTAATATTTTGAAATAAGTGTTGGTGAAAGGTGAAATGTGAAATGCACTTATGAGCTCTCAAAATTTAGCATTTGAGTTTGTTTTTTATGATGTCAAAAGTGTTTGTATCATATTTGATACTACAGGTCTATAGTCCTTTACGACTTGTATCATATTTGATACTACAGGTCTAAAAGAAATGTTTTTTTTTTTTGTAATGTTAAAACCGAATTGATTTTTTTTTATCCCACGATTTTGTAACCCTATTTTTTACACCCAGTGCCAATCTCTACGTAATCCTGGGCACTACACTCCCTCTGCCAACCTAGGGAGGCCAGGGCCGAGCTCATGCCTCCTTCAATGCATGAGAGCCAACTGACCTTCTTATCACCTGACAGGGGAGAGTTTCCCTGGTTGGACGTAGCGTGTGGAAGGAACACGTTATTCCAACCAGTTCCTTTCCCCTCCATCAGGCGCCCCGGCTGGCCAGGGGGAGGCAGTAAAACCGACTTGAAATACCCCTTGTGATACCCCTTGTATCAAATATGATACAACAAATAAATGATACAAAGGAACGTTATTTTTTTTTTTTACAAAATCAAAAACGTTTTAAGACCCAATAAAGTGTCCCTTTTCAAAATTTGGGAATTTTCTGACCTTTAAACGTTTTAAGACCCAATAAAGTGTCCCTTTTCAAAATTTGGGAATTTTCTGACCTTTCCTTCATAGTTCAGGTTCTACAGGGTTAAATCAAATCAAATAAACAGAGCAGGACCACACAATAAGGAGACCATGAAAAAGACTGGATCAGGGGCCGGGACGTGTAATGATGCAATTTTCTGCATGTCATAATAATATTATGTCATGCAGAAAATTGCATCAAAGTCTTTCAATATATTATATTGAAAGACTTTGGAAGGATTCTTTTTATTCATAAAACTTCACTAAATCACGTTTGTGTAGCTCAGTAATCTTCCACTTTGCATTAGGGCAAATACTGTACCATTTATTTACATCATTTCATGTCCATTATTTGTGCTGTTATGGTTGTGCCTCCATGTACTGCTGTTGAACAACTTTTGGAAGAAACTAATCCTCTAGTCCAGTGGTTCTCAAACTTTTTCATGTCAAGGACCCCCAAAATTATATGTATTTTTGTTCCAGGGACCCCCCCAGAAGCAAAGATTTGAGTTACAAATGTTACTTAAATCAATGATAATCAATGACATAACTGGAATAACATGATATAAAATGTTCATACAATATAATAGTAGCCTGTTGTGAATGAATGAATGAATAAATAAATACATAAATTAATACATAAATAAATACAATTGCTCCCTCAGTTTCACCTGACACATCATTCTGTAAGGCTGTAATCAAATGAATTAAAACTTTTACAGTCATTGATTTAAATATTTGTTTATACTAAATACAAAGAGATTGAGGCAACACATTAAGAAGAAAATGATAAAGACACTGGATACACATAATGCTAATCTCAGCATAACCGTCTATAAAAAATGTATTCACCTGAGTTCTCCGTCTTCAGTGCTGACATTTCATTCTGCAATGCTGTAAACACATTGAACGTTTTACATTCATTTAATTCATATAGTAAATATAAATAGAGCGAAGTCATGTCAAAAAGACAGGATACACATCATGTTATTCTCAACAGAAACACTGATTAAAGTTTATATAATTCACCTGAGTTCTGTGTCTTCAGAGCCGACACGTCATTCTGTAAGGCTGTAAACACATGAATTAAAACTTTTACATTCATTTAAATAACACATTTATATAGTAAATATAAATAGATCGAGATCACATGTCAAAAAGACAGCATACGCATCATGTTATTCTCATCAGAAACATCTATTAAAGTTTATGAGAGATTAATTCACCTGAATTCTGTGTCTTCAGAGCTGACACATCCTTCTGTAATGCTGTAAACACATGAATTAAAACTTGAATTATAATTTCAATCAAATAAACAGAGCAGGGCCACACAATAAGGAGACCATGAAAAAGACTGCAGTCCCATTTCACAAGTTTTCAAATGTATAAAAATCTTTTGAAAATAGCAGATCTACAATCTCACAATGCGTCGCGGCGCATTGTGAGCTTGTAGATCTGCTATTTTCAAATGGCCGAAATGCATATACAGTAGGGCTGAAGTGGTTAATGTATGTTTTGTAATAATAATCAAAATCTACAAAGTTACTAGTAACTAAAGTTTTCAAATAATTAAGTGATTTAAAAGTATAATATTTTCCTCTTAGATGTAGTGGAGTATAAGTAAAAGTATCGAAAATTGGAAATACTTTAGTAAAGTAAAAGTACCTCAAAATTGTACTTAAGTACAGTACTTGAGTAAATGTACTTAGTTACTTTTCACTACTGGTGTTGAAGATTACACTGAAGCTGTAGCTAGCATTGAGTGGACGCATACAGTAGGCAACCTGTTTGTTGTTGCACAACTTTTGGAATAAACCAATACTATGATAAGGGAAAGAGTGTGTGACGTTTTGTGGTATGATCTATGACATAGCTAGCCTACTGTAAAAGTATAATAAATCAACAAATCAATAAATCAACAAATCAATAAATCAACAAATCAATAAATAAATAAATTCCCCCCTCAGTGTCAATGGGCATGACGCCACTGAACTGGATATACACATAATGTCATTCTCAGCAGAATCATCTCTTAAAGTTTATGTAATTCACCTGAGTTGTCTCTCTTCAGGGCTGACACGTCATTCTGTAATACTGTAATCACATTCATAGAAACTTTTAGAGTTGTTTAAATCATCTCAAATACAAACAGAGTGAGGTCACACATTAAAGGAGCACTTCACCCATTGTCAACCTTATCTTCATATAGTTGGCCCTCACTATAGTGCTCATAATAAGATGGCACAATTTATACACACCTGCCTACCAATGACATCATGGATGGAGATTCCAAGCTAAGCCATCTTAATTATAATTAGGGTTCACTGTGTCAGTACACGGACAAATGTGTCAATTTTGAATGTTTTGTTCTCTACATTATTTTGATCATAAGACTCAATTACTGAATGTCTCACGGTGCGTTTTAACAGCGGGCGATTCAGGAGAGTATTCTCCGGAAGTGCATTATATGTCTATGAGAGTCGCCCGCTGTTAAAACGTACTGTGAGTCTCCAGGTTTTCCTCAGAATATGCATGTCGCTTATTTACTACGACACTATGTATGACACATTAGGAGTCCACTGGTACAGTGGTTCTCTAACTTATTATTTTCAAGGACCCCCATAACTCAGAGAGTGTACAAATGGAACCATCCATTTGTGCACTCTCTGAGTTGTATAGGTTTGTGTGTTTCTGGAAAAAAAATTCCACACATTTTTATGTCAATGGCAAAGATAGACATTTGACAAAAATGTCCACCACAAGCCAGCATGGCGATGACCCCTGCTCCCACTCCTCGGGGTGTTTTTCTTTTTTTTGGTCACCTTGACCAAATTTTGGTCAAGGTTTTCAACTCGGGACCTCAAATTTTCGAACTCGGGACCTTCAGTTTCCGAGGCGGGCTCTTTAACCATTTCCACAAATGATATGAAGATAAGGTCGAAAATGGGTGAAATGCTCCTTTAATAAGAAAATGAAAAATACTGGATACACTTAATGTTATTCTCAGCAGAACCATCTATTTAAGTTTATGTGAGATTCATTTACCTGTGTTCACCATCCACAGAGCTGACACATCATTCTCTAATGCTGTAATCACACATTCATTGAAACATTTGCATTAATGTAAGTACTCTTTTTATACAGTGAATATATAAACAGAGCAAGGCCACACGTCAAGCAGAGAATTAACACGATTTGAAGGGACAAATAAGAACCCCTTGTTCGACAGTGACAAACATCAAATGTGTGTTGGAGCGTCAAATGTTTGTAGTATTTTGCAGCTGACATACTTGTCCAAACCACCTGTTAACCAGTCGTGGAAAAAGTACTCAAATGTTTTACTTAAGTAATAGTATCGATACTGCAATGTAGACATACTCTGGTAAGTAAAAGTCCGGAATCAAAAATTTACTTGAGTAAAAGTACAAAAGTATTGGTATCAAAATGTACTTAAAGTACCAAAAGTAAAAGTACTAAAATGTTTGAAAATAGCAGAGCTCACAACGTGTCACATCGCGACGCGTTGTGAGCTTGTAGATCTGCTATTTTCAAATAGCCTAGGTATAAAATAGGGCTAAAGTGGTTAATGTATGTTTTATAATGTAATAATGTATATCTGCAAAGTAGCTAGTAACTAAAGTTTTCAAATAATTGTAGTGGAGTAAAAGTACAATATTTGCCTCTGAGATGTAGTGGAGTAGAAGTAAAAGTACTGAAAATTGGAAATACTCCAGTAAAGTAAAAATACCTCTTGTACTTAATTACAGTACTTGAGTAAATGTACTTAGTTACTTTACACCACTGCCTCCTGTTAACATAACATAAAATAATTAAAAAAAAACAGAAAATGAAAACGATTGAGTAGGCTACACACATAATGTTCCTCTCAGTAGAAACATCTAATAAACTTTAATGTTACCTGTATTCCTTGTCTCCAGTAGAAACATCTAATAAACTTTAATGTTACCTGTATTCCTTGTCTCCAGCCTTTCAATCCTGTCGACAGCCTTGGCTAGCTCCTCCCATATGTCTAACTGCTCTGCCTGAACCACCACTGTCCTGGATAAACACAACAGCATCACCAGGTGGATCAGCAGAGTAACAGCAGCCTTCATGCTTGTGGTGGATGAGAATGTGGCAGACACTCAGGATGGTTCAGCTTTTATATACTGTAGCTCAGCACAAGACCAGTGGTTCTCAACCTGTGGGTCGGGGTCCCCCAGGGGGGTCCCCAGATGACAGTAAAGTGACAGTGTAAGGACTTTTAAGACCTTTTTAATACCAAAGAAAAAATATAAGAAAAAAAAAAAAAAAAAGACCATTATTGCATCAAAAGTAATCAACAAACTATAAAAACTGGTCAAACCAAATGGTCAATTAATGTAAGAAAGAGGAAAACATTTTAAGAATAGCTGATCTACAAGCTCACAACGCCTTGCGTTGCAAGGCGTTGTGAGCTTGTAGTTCAGCTACTTTTACAATATTTATCTGTGGAACCGAGTCAAACTAAATTATGATTATTTTGGGGGGTCCCCAGTTCAAATATGATTATATTGGGGGGTCCCCAGTTCAAATATGATTATTTTGGGGGGTCCCCAGTTCAAATATGATTATATTGGGGGTTCCCCAGTTCGAATATGATTATATTGGGGGGGTCCCCAGTTCAAATATGATTATTTTGGGTGGTCCCCAGTTCAAATATGATTATATTGGGGGGTCCCCAGTTCAAATATGATTATATTGGGGGGGTCCCCACTTCAAATATGATTATATTTGGGGGTCACGGCCTGAAAAGGTTGAGAACCACTAGGTCTCGAACACTCCGTTTTGTACCCGACTACTATCAGCGTTTGTGGGAACGTCTGCTGCTGTGTGTCCTCCTACACGAACCTACAGGCTTCAGCAAACGTTTTTATCTGGAAAAAGGTGCCACGTAATCCCCCCTGGTCGGGAGCACTGGTGGTGAAGGTGGTGCCAGAGATAACAGCCTGGACATCGTGTGAGCCTGGCAGCTCAGCTCAGTGTCTGGTGGGTGTGGCTTCAGCAGTGGTGGGAAAAGTACTCAAATTCTTTACTTAAGTAAAAGTATCAATACTGCAAAATAGAAATAGTAAGTAAAAGTCCAGAATTCAAAATTGACTTGAGTAAAAGTACGAAAGTATTGGCATCAAAATGTACTTAAAGTACCAAAAGTAAAAGTACTAAAATGTTTGAAAATAGCAGATCTACAAGCCCACAACGCGTCGCGATGCGGCGCGTTGTGAGCTTGTAGATCTGCTATTTCATTTACTATGACACTATGGCACATTAGGAGTCCACTAGGACAGTGGTTCTTTTATTTTCAAGGACCCCCATAACTCTGTGTAAACACAAATGACGGGTCCATTTGGTTCCATTTGTGTATGCGCTCTCAGAGTTACAGACCTGTAAAGGTCATTCAGGGACAGGGCTCGGTAGTGTTTGTCTACTCATTTTGTATGTCCGTGGCAAAAACTGAATTTGGACAAAAATGTCCACTACAAGCCAACATGGCGATGATCCCTGCATGGAGGACATGTGGTGCCAACATCAACCCATGATGAAGGTCCCCAAACTTTTTTAGGCCGCCCCCCCCCATAGTCATATTTGAACTGGGGACCCCCACCCTGACAAGCACTTGGAATTGTGGAAGTTGAGTCATTACATTTAGTTTGACTCCACATATAAATATTGTGACCATAGCCAAGCCGGCGTTGTGAGCTTGTAGATCGGCAATTTTCACAATGTCTACCTCCTTCTTACGTAATATTGTTATGGTTCAGCTTGCCCTTGTAGCAACTACTGATCTGATCCCTGAACTCGTTGGTAGAACTACCGTACCACCGACATGAGTGTTATTGTACTTCTCCCCATGATATCATGTACATTAAAGCTTAACCATCACCACCTAGAATGTTGTGTCGACTTCTTATTGCCTCATCAATTACTGATTGATCCAGAATTCCACAACAAAACAAAGTGCAGAGACAGACAGACATAGGATGAGCAATCCCCCCACCCGGGTGTCCAGGATTCCCCACAAATGAGGCTCTCCTGAGCCCAAGGCAATTACCCATTTTGTTTGACTCGGTTCCACAGATAAATATTGTGAAAATAGCAGATCTACAAGATCACAATGCCTCGCAGTGTGAGAGGCTGTGTTTCTTATATTAGACAAGTAATATCAAAACTTGACTATTGTAACTCTCTCCTTACTGGTCTCCCGGCATTTGGACTTAAGGTCCAAATTCTCTCCTGATTGGCTGGAATTTTGCAACCCACCTGAAAATGTATTTTCTTTTTATTGAAGAGCTGGAGAGATGGGGAGACCCCTGTTACTGAACAAATACTTTATACTATAGCAATGATTACAATCAGAAAATAGAGCTTTTAACACAAAACTTTTTTTGTTTTAACCAAAGAATATCACTTACCCTACCTTTAATCAGACTAATGGATTTTGTTATATAGATGAATGAATTCAAACCATTGTTTTAGTTGTAAAGCGTTATCGGATATCGTCCATATGAACCTTCATTCAAAAACACTCACGGACGAAAGGCTGTTTTGCGCAAATCAGCATAATACAATAATAATAATACAATTCCCGTCATAGTATCCGTTGCACCTGTTAGGGTGACGTGCCGAAACGGGTCCGTTTCTCCAGATAGACTGTCTGCTGCGGCTGTTCACCCTAAAAAATAAATCAAGAATATAACTGTAGTCATTACCATGATGCCATATTGATGACGTCGGGGATCTCCCTATTTGGGCATAAAAGGGACAAAGACATATTGTCTTTATATGGGGATTTGCAGATTTATCTATTGGAAAACCACTGATCCAACTTACTTCAACACACAAGTTTGAAGTCGATTGGTCAGACGGTTTTCGAGATGCGCGAAGGATAGATACGCAGATACACAAAGCTTTTGTAAATTTATAGAAGGATTTATGCATGTGTGTGTATTTGTGTTATGTGTGACCTCAGACAGATTCCTGGTCTGACATCACAAGCGTTGGTCGATCCTTATTAAACAGTGGCACAATGTTGCACTGCAGACAAATCACTTGTCCAATAATGAATCGATCAAAGCCAATAAACGCCAGATACCCTGGTAATACAAAGCCATCAGGGCATCCTCCCTCGGGAGTTTTCATACCTCTGGGGGCAAAAGGCTATGGTGGAACGCCCAAAGCAACTTCTGTTCTGCAGCCCACAACAGTCAGACGCCCCTATACTGCCACACCATCTGGAGGGCATCCACACTCGGGGGATTCCATACCTCTGGGGTCAAAAAGTGAAGTTGGAAGGTTCAAAGCACCTGCTGTTCTAGAAACCACAGGCTTAACAGCTGCCGGTCAAATAAATATTTATTCCCTTCCATCTTCTGGCACATCCACCCTAGCCAAACACCCCAAGCTATCCCCTGCACCTCCGATGAAGGCAGCACCCGTAGGCTTAACAGCAAACAACCGTAAAAGAACAGCTTACTCTTTCCCATCTTCTGTGTTAAACACTCAGGCCAAACGGCCCAAATTATCCTCCACACTTCCAGGGATAACCCTGGGCCAGCTCGCTATTGATGCAGCTTCTAAGTACAGGAGGGTAATGATATCACCCTCCATTAAAGACCCATCAGTGGTTCCTATTCAAGGTCCCCCAGCAGTGCCGCAAACTGACCTGGTCCAGTCCAGTGAGGGATCATTGGATGTTCTCTCTGTCCAGTGCCTGTGTGGACTCCTTCTCCCCGATGCAGTGGATGACAGCTTGTCGGTTGAAGTTGAGGATGAAGCAGAGAGCCAAGAGCAGAGAGCCAAGAAGAGCCAAAGGCAAGAAAACCAAAGGCAGCTTCTCAGAAGGCTTCGGAATATGTTGTTGGGCCCTAAGGCTGACAAACAGACGACATGTGAAGTGCTGGACTACTTCCTGCAGAGACTCGGATCCTCTCAGGTGGCGTCAAGAACCCTAGCCATGAAGGGCTTGTCTTTGGTGCTGACGGAGGGAAGGCTGAGAGACAGAGAAAAGCAGTGGGATCAGCTCATGGAAGAGGACTCTGCAAATGCTAAGCTCTTACCTGGGTACCAGTGGCTTCTGCAAGATCTCCCAAAGCTTCCCTTGTTTGACTCTGTGAGAGACATGACATCCTCCGCACTGCAGCAGGCCATTCGCATGGAGTTGGATCCACAGACCATCAGTGCCTATGTCATCTACTTATCCCAGCATGCACCAGTGGAGGAGCAAGCATCACATACTGACCTGGCTCTGAATGTGGCCCGGCTGATCGTTGAGCGCTCCACCATCACGAATATCATGTTTTCCAAGCATTCCTGTAGGCCCAAGTCTGAAGCCGTGCTCTCCGCTTGTCTAGCCATCTTCTCCACCTACATCAATAGGATTAGGAAGACCAAGAGGATGAGGAAGACCAAGGATGCAAAGGACCTCTATAGCTGGTCAGACTCTCAGGACCCGGTGGTGTTTTTACACTGGACTACAGGAGAGACAGCCACAATGCATATCATGGTCATCCATGCTATAGTCCTCCTACTGACCCTGGGTCCGCCTAAAGGAGACACTGACTTCTACAATCTTTTGAACATTTGGTTTCCTGACAAGAAGCCTCTCCCGACTGCTTTCCGGGTTGGCACCTCAGAAGAGTCCCCTCTGCTGCCCAATTGGCTGAAGTTGAGGATGATCCGATCTGAGGTTTCTCAAATGGTTGATGCAGCTCTGCAACACCTGGAGCCTCAGCAACTGCTAATGTTTGTTCAGTCCTTTGGCATTCCGGTATCCAACATGAGTAAACTACTGCAGTGTCTGGATCAGGCTGATCCACATACCTTGGAACAGAACATCATGGACAAGCAATACATGGCCAACCTGGTGGAGGTGCAGCGTGAGCGAGGTGCCACTGCGGGGTACACTTTTCTCACTCTACCGAGCAAGAGTGCAGAGAAAACTCTGCTTCCACACAGAAATGCTGCTGAAGTGAGTAAGGCCAGAGTTGCCATGGAAGCCCCTCACAGTTCTGTTAAGACAAGCACAGCCATTCAGATTCCTGTGATCGGGCCTAAGGATAATCTCACTTGCATGATGCTTCAGATATTCTCTTTAAAGGTAGACCCTCGCTGGCAGACAGCTGACAGGTCCTCCTCGCACAAGGTAGCTTCCAGGAGTCCCAGCCAGCTTTCCCTGGCTTTGCAGCAGGCTCTGACCAAGGAGCTGCTCCGCGCCAAGCAGGGTCACATTCAGCAGGCTGGGTTGACCTTTCGCCTCCTACAGGCCATGGAGGCCCTACTCACCTCTGATGACACGAAGGATATTGTCTTGGCAATGCACCACAGCCATGCCATCTCCTGTCCGTTGATGCATCAGCTTCGTCTCTACCAACGACTCGTCTCTCAGGACATTGCTTTCTCCTCACTGTTCCCCAAGGTCACTGAAAAGATGATGACCAAGTTAGAGAACCTCACTGTGGAGGCAGGGCCACTCCATGCCCTGCTCAAATCGTTTGCTGTTGAATTTTATCACAAACACAAGTGTAGTGATACCTACAGAAGTGTACATAAAGGTTTCCTTCATTTGGCGGAGACTCTGGCAAATCACAGCGACACTGAGGTGCCTGTGAGGACCATCATAGCCATGCTAAGGGAAGGTCAGAGATGCACTGCAGAGGCCGAACTCATTGGCAAAGTGTTACAGGGCCTGATGGAGGTGAAGTCACCTTATTTTGAGGAGCTGCTATCCCTGCTAATGACTAATAGTACACAGAATGGGACAGCTGGCCCTGTTGCCATGGTCATTTCACTGTTGCTCCAGGATTCTGAGGAGCGGTCTTTGATAAAAGACATGGATTCTAATAACTCTGAGGTGACAAAAACAGGGCTGAGCTCAGGCCTGCTGGTTGATTGGCTTGAGCATCTCGACCCAGAGGTTACTTCGGTCTGTCCAGACATGCAGCAGAAGCTGCTGTTTGCTCTCAACAAAGAACGAGGCACACCTTCCTATAGACCGTACCTTTTGGCTCTACTGGCTCATCAGTCCAACTGGACCACTCTACTGCAGTGCATCAGTGCTCTTCTCAGCAAGCAGAGAGACCAGAGCCTGGACCCTTCATCTGTCCTGGAGTTCCTGTGGGCCTGCACCCATATCCCACGTATCTGGCAGGGCCATGGCCAGAAAACCTTTCAAAAAAAGGACAGGTTTGTCCTGCAGCTGAACCCAGAGGAGCTCATCAGTCTTGTGGACTTTATCCTATTGGAGCCAGAGCACCGCGGACACAACTCCTCCCATGACACCTTAAACGACCAGGCCTCTAGTTTCCTCATCCAGTCCAGACTGCCACTCCTTAAGTCCTGCTGCGGTGGAAACTTGGAAAATATCAAGAAAGTATCAGAATACCTCATTAACTGCTCAAAGAAATCGGGGGACAGCGCAATGAGCAAGCCGAGCCAGATCCTGCTGCTTCAGATCTACCTGCACTTCCCTGAAGTCATTCAGCACGTGACCCTACCTTATGACATCTTGAACAGTGGGGCGGTGGCAGCAGATAGTAGTACCTGCAAGCTTGATGGCTTAGTCCATCACCTGGTCACATTGCTCGCTGATACTGACACTGCTGAGAAACGTATGTCTGATGCCAACCTTGCCTGTCGGAAGGTGGCAGAGTGCCATCCTGTCATTTTGCTCAGACACCTACCTATGATCGCAGGGCTCCTCCACAGTCACCTCAACTTCCAGGAGTTCCAACAGCAGAACCACCTGACGTTCTTCACAAACGTACTGGCCATCCTGGAGGTACTGCAGCCATTTGTTTTCCACAGTGACCACAGGAGGGCACTGCAAGACTGCCTTCTCTCATTCATGAAGATCATTCAGAACTTTAAAAGCTGCTCTCACTTGGACTTCATCAATAAGTTCTTGCAGTTCACGCAGAAGTACATCACCAAGGATGAAGCTGCAGCCATTCCGTACCTTCAGAATCACTCTGACATCTTGCAGGGTCTGTGTTCTAAGAACCCAAAACTGGTCCAATTGAAGTCTCTTCTGGTTAGACTCAACGTGCCTGTGAAGAGCTCCTCAGAGGTTGCCACTGATGATGACAGAGATGATGACTCATCCACAGGCTCCCTGCCCTTTTCAGTTTCTTATAACCCATATGAGGGCTACTAAAAACAAGCCATTATTTAGAGGTTTAAAACACTCTTTGTGTATCTTAATGGAGGTGGTTGAGTCTGGCTCAATCATTTGTGATGTGTCGGCATTGTTCAATATATATGCGTATATCACAAATCAGCCATTGCTACTCAGCTGATACTTGCTCTGCCACTCACAGTTCAACCCATGCTGCTGCTAAGCTCCCATTAGCACTTTAGCACATCATCACTGCTTTAACAAACTGCACACCAAGTAACCTGCTATATAGCTACGGATTGCACAGGGAGGACCCATTCTTTTTTTAATTTCCAGGACGTCAAACTATTAAATCAATAACCCAAAATGAAGACTTTCGCTCATGTTATGACTCACAGGGTATCCGGGGGTATAAAGGAATAAGTAATATACAACATATAAAGTGTCCGGGTGAAAAGCTGTTAATCATGGCGTAATTTCTGTTTGTATTATGAAAGAAAGACAAGAAAGGCTAGAACCAAAAGAAAGATTTGACTAACTACCAAGTTACATTACAGTCATTTAGCAGACGCTCTTATCCAAAGCGACTTACAATGAGTACATTCAACATAGGTAAGGTGAAGTGCATTCTTCTCTTCCAAGTGTTGAAACTAAAGCCTGCCTACCTGCCTATCAATTGCCCCCAGAATAAACAGGTGACACCCCCCCCCCCTTATCTGTTGTATGTAAATACCCAAAGCTCACCACATGTTTCACAGTTTTTATCTGCCGAGGTACGTGATTGGTCGTTTTTTATTGTTAATTATTTTATAATTAATTAGTTTGGTTCACATGGTTCTATTCTCTTTGAAATATAAATTCTAAGACAATGTACTGCTCTCTGCATTCTTGTACAGTATGTGGTTATTTAGCCTGCCTTGCTTATAGTAAATCGTTCTGGATTAGAGCGTCTGCTAAATACCTAAATTGTAGACTAATTGTAAATTGTGTGACGGCTGCATATCAGCCTGAACATCTAGTATTAACATTTTTTTCCAAAACTAATGTTGTACTGGAAGTCAACGGCTGTCAAATTGGGCTGAAACCTCAGCCAAATATGTAGACGACCGACAATGTCAATATTCTCAATATCATGAACAGTTTTTATACTCATGTAGATAATGTTTGGATGGATATGCTATGTGTAAATATGTAGATACCTTGTTCTTTCTTTTTTCCCCCTTTGCTTTCTCTTTATGGAAACAATCAAAAACAATTAAACTTGCACAAAAATGAATTTCACCCACTGTTTTACACCTGTAAACCTGTAATGTGACAATAAAAATGATTCTGAGACTGGCGACTTGGTGTCTGAGATCAACATCGAAACCACCTTGCTATTAGACCCCATTTTGTTTTTCTCTTAAATATGATTGCTGTTAATAAAATCAAACAAGCAAGCGACTTTTCTGCGACATTTATGGTATCTATTTTAGCCCAATTTAATGACAGTCTCCTTCCTAGCCTGATTACAGTATATATTAAAAGTGTGTTATTTACTCTCCCCCAAATCCCGACACAAACCTACCAACCCCTCTTCCCTTAATGGAGAATCACGTTCAAATTGTTTCACGTGTTCATTAAAGAACCACTGTCTTGAGGACCTGCTATAACCTTAATGCAGAAAAACTGTTGCCACCAATGTGGCCAGACACAGACACACCAGAGAAGACAACAGCATCAGACACGTACCAGAGACATGAGACTATCCTGCCCCCCCCCCGCCACAGATAGCCAAATATAAAACATATTCAAGTTTTAAACAGAACTTCAATGTATGTTTTGTAATAATAATCTAAATCTACTAAGTAACTTGAAACTAAAGTAAACTGAGACATTGAGATACTCAAGTAAAGTAAAAGTACCTTGAAATTTCACAAGTATAGTAATACGTATACTTTCCACCACTGATCACATATTCAACACAGTATATTTTTATAACAGCATTACAATAATAACCTTTTTTTCCTCACACACATTTATTTCAACCAGGCTAATTTTTTCAACCACAATCTACCAGCGTACAGCCGGAAGTATTCTCAAACTAGAAAAAGTGCTCCTCGGAGCACAGGTCTCCGCCAGGTCAGGTGTGGGGCTGCAATGTTCGGAATTTGCCAATCAGGATTGAATATGAAAGGTAGGACGGATCCGTCTTGATCACTTGACTATAGAGATAGTGGCCCTCATTTATCAACGGAGCGTATACACCGGCGTATATTTGTCCATATATTTGGCCGTACACCAACGTCGAAGTCACATTTATCAACGAATCCTACACAGCCGATTGATTGATTGATTGATGTACTTTATTTAGTAAGACATGAGAACATCAGTACATGGAAGTACAAAAAAATCACAATACAAGGTCTACTAAACTGGGAGGCTCATTAAGCACTAAGCTTGTTTAAGATGAGATCCCCATGCACACAAATCATGATGACATATACTGTAAGAGACAGACAGATATATTTTCGATTTTCGGCCATTTTCGATCCGAGTGTACATTTGGTCCCAGCCTTGATAAATCTCACGTCTGAAAACGAGCGTCATTTAAATAACACGCCTTTAAATATTCTCGAAACACCCCGTTTTTACGACAAGAAGAACCAGAATACGACCAAATAAAGAGTTTAGCCGGCTCGCCTCGCTGCCTGTCAAGTAACACACACACACACACACACGCCTCTCTCTCTCTCTCTCTCTCTCTCTCTCTCTCTCTCTCTCTCTCTCTCTCTCTCTCTCTCTCTCTCTCTCTCTCTCTCTCTCTCTCTCTCTCTCTCTCTCTCTCACACACACACACACACACACACACACATGTGCCAAACTGTGTCATTCATAATCCGTTGCGGTACTTTGTCAGTCACGTAGGCTTGTAGCCTACATGAATGACATATTATGATACCAATTACATTGCCATGAATGGAATACGTTTGTATATTTATTTACCCCATACCGAGCAGTTACACTAAAGCAGTCATGTATTCCCCATGAGACTCGGGCGGTCTGCAGACTGCAGTGATCCCGTGCCGCAACCCACGTTATATATAAGAGATTGGAGCGTCAGGTTTATATCCTTAACCCAGCCAGGTTGTAGCCTATATAACTCTCTATTACAACTCCATACCATAGGACAAGCTTCTGTAAGTTTGTAGACCTCACTGTCCATGAAAAGATGGTCGGGAGTCCCGACCGCGGGAGTCCCGACCGCGGGACTCCCGACGCAAAAGCGGTCGTATATTTTCAAAATAGCAGATCTACAAGCTCACAATGCGTCGCGATGCAACGCTTGTGAGCTTGTAGATCTGCTATTTTCAATGCAGCCAGATCTGCAATCTTATCTGAATGACTGTTAAAGCAATTTCTTTAAATTACTTTATAAAATGTTATATTTTCACAGGGATTATTTATTAGTGTAGATATACATTTAGGAGTGGATTATGTGTCTATGCCTGTCAGACAGTCAGACAATGTTGCTCCGCAGGTCTAGAATGGAATAAACGGGCGCAGCCAAAGTCAACAACTGGTCCCGACCAGACGTGAGATTTCAGCCTACGGTAGGACGAAGCCCACGTCAGGATATATTGATAAATGCCGAAAGGTGCGGTGATCTCGCCGTACGCCCATTATTTGGGCTGCACCACGTTGATAAATGAGTACCGATTTGAGTGATGTTTGGATTTTTTTTGGTGCAGAAATCAGCCTCCTGGTGGCGCTATAATAGGGCAATGTTAAAAGGGTGGCATTTGTTCCTCAACGTAGGGCGAATGTGCCTGCAAAAGTTCCGCAATAGGAGGCTGCGGCATTTTGTCCGAAACGGGCCACTCCTGCAAACTTTAGATGTCAATCTTAGCCCATCAGGATGGAATATGAAAGATCTAACAGATCCACTTTGATCACAGGACTATAGAGATTGTGTGTACCGATTTGCGTGAAATTTGGATAAAATCTGAAGGCTTAATACAAAATAATGAGTTTCACATAAATCGGCCTCCCGGTGGCGCTATAAAAGGCAAATGTAAAAAATTCAGGGCAAAGGTTATTCCTTGGCCTCTAGAGAGTGTGCATACAAAGTTTTACACAGATCGGTTCAGTTATAGGTAAAAACACAAATCAGCATGTTATAGCGCCACCATGAGGCTGATCAACCCCGCATCCCAGTGATATGATATTGATCAAAGTGATCACATGCACCTCCTCTTAAATTTATTCTATATACTGCCTGAATGGTATTATAGTCATTGGCAGAGATGATGAGGTGTTATATTATGAGTTAATGCATTATAGTATTGAATTATAAAATAATGCATAAGCTAATTGAATGGCTATGCTCTCACATGCCCTATCTTCCTGTACAGTTTGCGGTATACATACTATACGATATATATACTGTACAGATATGCTCCTGCAGCCGTAATTATCTCCTCACTTGACTCCACTCCGAACATATATCTTAAATATCAACTCGCTTTTTTTTTTTTGGCCGGTGGTGTGCTCTCTCTCTCAATATGAAACCTGACAAGCACTTAGAATTGTAGTTGTAGGAGTTGTAGGGTTGTAGGAGTTGTAGGAGGGATTACATTTAGTTTGACTCGGTTCCACACATAGATATTGTCAAAATAGCAGATCTACAAGCCGCTTCTCTTCTTGTAAATCGTACCAGTTTTCTGAAAAACTATATCTAGTTCTAGATAGTTCTATATGCGTGTTGCTCAAACTTTTTCACGTTAAGGACCCCCCAAAATGATATGTACAGTACTTGGCCACCGACCCCCCCATCTCAAACTGTTTTCTTCCACAGACCCCCCCAGAAGCAAAGATTTGAGTTAAACAATAGCCTATATATATATATATATATTAAAAGATTTTTAGATCTAAGTGTAATAGTAGATCTGAAGTGATGCGCTGTGAGAATGTAGATCTGCTTTTTTTTTAAAGTCAGTGCTAAAAATCTAAAATGACCGGTCTTAATAGGTTAAATAGTGCATACTGCATTTTTGCACAGCACTTTTGCACCATGCTTTACAATGTGCATTATGTACATTACATTTACTCAGCAAGGGCAGAGCTAACTAATGCAAGGCACCAACGTGCTCATCAGGGGCAGTTAGGGGTTCAGTGTCTTGCTCAAGGACACTTTGACACTATCATAGGGGGAGCCGGGGATCAAACCAAGAACTTTCTGATTCCCAAGTGGCTGCTCCACGTCTTTGTGTGTGTGTGCGTGCGTGCGTGCGTGTGTGCGTGCGTGCGTGCGTGTATTTCTATCATAGGGGGAGCCAGGGATCAAACAAAGAACTTTCAAGTTCAACAGAACTTTCCACTTAGTAAGAAGTTTCTATTCCTTCTTTGTGTGTGTGTGTGTGTGTGTGTGTGTGTGTGTGTGTGTGTGTGTGTGTGTGTGTGTGTGTGTGTGTGTGTGTGTGTGTGTGTGTGTGTGTGTGTGTGTGTGTGTGTGTGTGTGTGTGTGCGCGCGCGCGTGCGTACGTGCGTGTGTGTGTGTGTGGGGGGGGGGGGGTCATAATTGAATAAATATCCTGGTTTCTAAGTTATTATACCAATAATCCCATATTCGCTATAGACATAGACAATAATAATAGTTGTAATAAACTTTATTTGTATATTTATTACCTTTTATACAACACATGAAGCTCAAAGTGCTTTACATTATAGTGAAAACAAAAACAAAAAAATGATTAAAAGGAAGCAAACAAGAACAATACAATTCTTTGAACAGCAATTATTTTAACCACTTTCACCATGGCATGATGGCATCCCAAAATATGAATCTAAAAACTTCTACATTAAAAAAAGAATCGAAGTGTTTTCAAATGTCGCAGATCAACAAGCTTACAGCGTGTCATATCACGATGCGATGTGAGCTTGTAGATCGGCTATTTTTTAATAGTCGAAGTGCTGTATAAAATAAGGCTTAAGTGGTCAAGTAAAGGACAAAATCAATCAATACGTTGGTTAAATGGAAAATGAAATGAAATGAAATGAAATGCCTATCAATGACATGGATACATAACTCCTGCACTGTTTTAAGAATGCATTACAATTTATTAATGCATGAACCATGACAAATGTAACAGAAGGTTCTTAGATTAATCGTATTCATTCTATAAGCTCCCCTTTGACTTAAAGGTATAGAGGGTAAGTGATATTTTTTGATTAAAACAGAAAAAGCTTTTGTTTAAGCACAATATTCTTATAGTAATCATTGATATAGAGTGTTTGTTCAGTAACAGGAGTCACCCTGTCTCTCCCGCTCTTTGAAAAACAGAAAATACATAGGTGACAAAATGTCAGCGAATCAGTGTTCCAGTTCCAATTGCTCATTTCTCTGTGGCATCAGTCCCAATTTCACTTGTTTAATCTGTATCCTGTCTGAGTTCTCTATCCTGATTGGATAAAATTGGTATCCTGACCCGAAAACACTGACACACTATTTAACACTGACTTTAACCAAAGAAAATCACTTACCCTACCTTTAGTAATGAAAATATTGATATAAATTGTAATCAATGTCTACAGTGCAAATTGGGTAATTGCAAGGCAGACAAACCAAAGCAAGCAAGCACACACACACACACACACACACACACACACACACACACACACACACACACACACACACACACACACACACACACACACACACACACACACACACACACACACACACACACTACCATGCAAACACAGCCACAAACACACCAGCTATTGTAATACATTGTGACAATGATTATTTCAGCACAACACCTTCTCACAGATCCAGTTTTTAGAAATAGAACATGGTACGTCATTCCATCCTCTCATCCTACCAATGCCAGGATGCGACCCATCATAAAACTCAATACAGTCTTCATCTCCAGCATGGTTATTAGGCTCACCAGGGCACCAGTACCTGCAATACATTTAAGCCATTACAATACCTTTACAAGGAATCATGACCGCAAATGATATCTCCGCCAGGCCGGAGCGGCTGTGGACAGGGATTATGTTTTCATGGTGGCACTATAACTGGCCGTTTCACGTTTGGGCCTCTAGAAAACAAAAAAAATATGGAGCTGTCTACAAGGCCATGCACATTTCCGGTTGAAAATATTTGAGTTTTCTTCAAAACACACTTTCTTTGCTACTATTCCTACAGATTTTGTCCAATACGCACTGTTTTGCACCCCAGTGACCCCACGACTGAACATATAGCCTTGAGCAGGCAACTTGGCCTGGTGGAGATATGGGCTCCTAGGAGCACACTTTTCTAGTCTAGATATTAGATGCAAACTAACTGGATAATGAAGTAGACAACAGACATGTCTTGGTGACAAGTGTAGTAGGTTTGTACATTTAGAAGAATGAAGGTAAAATGAAGATCAGTCTTACGTTGGTGTGGTCAGTGGTGTTCCATCCACCCACTTAAATTCTCCGTCTTCCTCTCTGTCAGTCAAACCCAGCCATACTCTCTTGTTGAAACCGGCAACAAAGTCCTGGACAGAAAAACTGCTGGTTACTGATGTATATCTCTGCTGTCCAGCCAGAAACTGCTAACTCCAAAACGCTCATTGTTCAGGAAACGCAAAAACAAAATACACGTTTTTCAGGAAATTAAGAAAACCTTATATTTTTAAAACAAAGCAATACTGCCTCATCAAAGTTGGTTGACTTTATATATTGTCAGATACTTGCATGTGTCATTATATTATCAACACTTTAACCAAATCGCGGGTAAATCAACACTTTACCCAGCGCAAGTGGAGTTAGCAGTTTCAGACGAGCAGAAATCAAGCTGAAGTGGAGTTAGGTGTCCAAACAACAATAGCTCCACTCGCTGCTAAGGGAGAGGTTTCTGAAGGGTACAAATTCTCAAAAGCTAACAATGGATCTCCAAGCTCACAATGCATCACAACAACGTGTGAATTAATGCCCTGATGCTTCATGCCACTTATTATATAGGCCTACAATAATAAACAGGACTTTAAATATTACAATAACTTCTGCAAAGAGGTAGTAGAATAGCGCGACAGAAATGCTATGAACGCCTTTCTTCTTGTCACATTGCTCTCCTCATTAAACACTTAATAGATTTTAGAAATATAATTACTTGTTTTCATAACATTAGCGTCAGTGCTAAGTTTGATAAACAGGTACACTGCATAGTTTTAACAGACTACGGGGAGCTTGTTTACGTGGTCCTCCTCCTCGTTCACTGCGCAACGCGCTCTACTCATGCTGTTGAAAAGCAGCGCTGTAGAGGAGAGGGGGGAGTTGTTTGTTTTTGACGGACAGTTTGAGGATCCAATGGAGTTGGGAGTTTTCGTCAGAGGCGCTTTTTAATACTTTTCATTGGTTCAAATGTTTTGATATTTTACACAGACCTAAAGGGTGTTCAATAGCCTTGATTTATGAAAAAAAAAAAAAAAACTGAAAATGGAGTTAGCTGGTCCTGGCTGGACACCGACGATATACTCTCTCAGCAGAATATGTCAGCACCACTGCCCTAAACTTGTAGTGTTGTTGTTGTTAGTATAATAAACACAAAGAAGCACCTTGGAGGAAGCGGACTAAAAAAGGGGAGGAGCCAAACCAAGTTCCTGTTATTACACAAAAAGGAGGTGGTGCCCCCAGAGGCAAATACGAAGGCGGGAAAAATAGCGAGATGTACAATAGATTTGTCTCTCCACAAATAAGTATTGCAAAAGAAGCATTTCTCCGTCATTTTATTTGATTGTTTCTTTGTTTCATCATGCACTATATTTAATATCGTGTACCTGACACTTCTTGTTTTCTGACTTTATTTCCCTTGTTTATTTTCTTGAAAATGCCTAATTTGGCGAGCTTGAAAATCAATAATTTTACACCTGATAAGTTGTGATGTGACAATAAAGTTGAAGTTGAAAGTAGAATAGATTACATCACACAAATCTGTGCACATGCACGCACTTACGCACGCACGCACACACACACGCACCATACAGGCATGCAAACAGCCCCGAGGTGAAAAAGGTGACAACATGTTGTTTTCTTTCGGGTCAGGTGTCACACAATTGCCCTATTTGGGTTCAAAAAGGTGACTGTAGCTGAAAAGTGACACTTTTGCATGTCTGACCATACCTGTTTGTCTTCGCTGTTTATGACAATCAGGTCTGATTGTCTGTCTCTACACCACTGTCTGCTCTCCTCCCAGGTTTTCTTCTCAGTAGACACGTAATAACGACGTTTGCCAAATGTCTGCCATCCAGGTGTTTCTAACAACAAAAACAATACATTACATTTGCTCAATGTACTGTCAAATAATTAACATCATGATAAAACAATGAAGAAAAACACTGATGTCTCACTGACCACAGAGTCTCCTCTTCAGGTCATCTCGCTCTTCAGTCACATTGTTATACATGTTCTGTAACTGGTCAAAACTGGTCTGCAATTGGTCTCTCTCTTCAGTCAGATTGTTGTTTGTGGCCTGTAATTGGTTGTAGCTGGTGAGTAGTTGGTCTCTCTCCACCATGTTGGACCGATCTGTTTGGAAAAAAAAGTGTTTTATTTCATTGATTGGAGTTCAGCACTCTGTCTCTGGCCACACCCTAAACTAAACTCTCTCTCTCTCTCTCTCTCTCTCTCTCTCTCTCTCTCTCTCTCTCTCATATACATTATTCGTCTACCTCTCTCCATCTTTCGCTCAGATTTCTGTCATTCAAATTGCTCTTTGATCTGAAAAGTCTGATCGTGAAGTCTTTATGTCAAGTATGTACTGTACGCATCACAATTCAGTCAACGATTGTGATTTGAAATGTGTCAGGGTTTTTTTGCCCCACATTTTGCTTCGAGAGTCCTTCACGAGTGTGTGTGTGTGTGTGTGTGTGTGTGTGTGTGTGTGTGTGTGTGTGTGTGTGCGCGTGCTTGAGAGAGAGAGATAATCTGCATGAGATGGAGAGAGAGACCAGAGAAAGATTGGTCTCTCATCCCGTACACATGGCATATTTAATGTTAAATATATTATGGTTGTACAGTACAGTACCTATTAAATCAATTACAACATTCTACATTCTACGTATTGTCTCTTTCGGGTGGAAAATTCACATTTCCAAAACTGTTGCTGTTCAGGATTCAAATTCAAAAATAGCAAAAGTAGCAGATCTACAAGCTCAAAACGCGTCGCTTGGCGCCACACTTTTAGATCCGCTCCTCTTAATACTTTTGTGTGACGCTGTAGTATGATCAAGTAGGGGGTTAATTCACGAAAAAAAAAAATACAAAAAAAATAATAATACAAAAGGTTATGTAGATTTGCTTCTTTGCCATAACAATATTATATCTGTGATTTCCAGATTGTTGCATTAGCGTCAGGTAAGGGTTTCACTGCCCCGCGCTCACATTGTGAAATCTTCATGATAGGAGGTAAACTCTATATGATGTCATGACATTATGGATCCACAAGTTGACAGTCGATAATTGACTGTCAGTTTCATGTACATTAATTATACATGAACGTGTGCAGTGGTGGAAAAGGTACTCAAATGTTTTACTTATGTAAAAGTATCAATACTGCAATGTAGAAATACTCTGTTACAAGTAAATGCCCAGAATTAAAAAAAATACTTGAGTAAAAGTACGAAAGTATTGGCATCAAAATGTACTTAAAGTAGCAAAAGTAGAAAGTGCTCATTATGCAGAATGTCCCGTTTCACGAGTTTTCAAATGTATAAAATGTATTAAAATCTTTTGAAAATTGTGTGAGCTTGTAGATCGGCTAATTTCAAATGGCCGAAATGTATATAGACCTGAAGTGGTTACTGTGTGTTTTGTAATAATAATACAAATCTGCAAAGTAACTAGTAACTAAAGTGTTCAAATTATTGTAGTGGAATAAAAGTACAATATTTGCCTCTGAGATGTAGTGGAGTAGAAGTAAAAGTATAGACAATTGGAAATACTCCAGTAAAGTAAAAGTACCTCAAAAGTGTATTAAGTACAGTAGTTGAGTAAATGTACTTAGTTACTTTACATCACTGAAAGTGTGTGATTCTACATTTCTGTGGAACTTGATAGTCAGGGTCAGTTATTTCTCAGTAAACGAGAAGTGATTTTTCCCCCCACAGTATTAAAGTAAAAGTAAAGTAAAAACAATCAGGTCATTTGGGCACTGTTTCTCAATCAATGGGCCATGGATCAGTAGTGGTCCACGGCATTAATGTGTGTGTGTGTGTGTGTGTGTGTGTGTGTGTGTGTGTGTGTGTGTGTGTGTGTGTGTGTGTGTGTGTGTGTGTGTGTGTGTGTGTGTGTGTGTGTGTGTGTGTGTGTGTGTGTGTGTGTGTGTGTGTGTTGTGATGCCCCATAGATTAGTCTGGGTGGTTGTGGGTGTGATGCTTGCATTAACTGTTGCCCTATAGGGAAGCAGGGTGGGGCTGATTAGTCATTGGAGAGCACCTGGGCCCGGTGCCTCCAGGAGGCTATAAAAGCCCTGCCCTGGCGAGGCTCTAGAAGAAGCTAAGAGAAGCAGACCTGTTGCTACAACTTCAACCTGGTCTCCTCCCCGATGTTTGTCACGGCCTAGAGCCAAGCTGTGACTGTGTGTGTGTGTCATCAAAACATTGTAATAATAGCATACATTGTTATGAAACTTGACTTACGGAGATAGAGTGGGACAGCAATGTTGAGGATAGCTAGAGCAGCACAAAGCAATCCAACACCGACTCCAACTCGCTTGTACCGTCTTATGTCTGGAGGACACACACACACACACACACACACACACACACACACACACACACACACACACACACACACACACACACACACACACAATGAGAAAAAGAGTGAGATCAGTTAAAATCTTTGAACTTTATTAGAATGTTATATATGTTATAACACATATTTTTAGTTTTAGTAACATGTCTTACCAGACTGCGGGATCTTCTTCCCCTGAAAGAAACTGTTCTCAAAATCTTCACTGATAACATCATCATTGTTTTGCAGTTCAAGCTGGTTTTCATAAATTCCATCTACAGCCATTTCTACCTCTATGACGTGAATTGCCTAAAATGTGTCTTGAAACAAACAAAAAATGTAGGTTACGACCCTCGGACACAGCTGTATTTTGCTGTGTGGCTCCTGACCAATGTTAAGTACAGTAGCCCTGGTCTAAGATGTTGTTGGCCAATAATGTGACAGAGATGTCAAATTTCGTAGGAAAACTGTGGTTTCCTGCAATAGACCAATTACGCAATGAACAGTGTTTTTCTGTGTCCCAGAAGAGGAAGGTCAACTGAGGTACTTTCCACTTAATAAGCAATGACAAAGTTTATTATTATTGGAATCAAAAGTGTACATATATACATATTGTAAATTGTACCTTGCACTTGCATATAGATATTGCATTAGTGTTTATGCTGTACTAGACCGGTGCCCGTCCATGTCAGGCATGCCCAAATATGGAGTCTATTATTATTATTATTATTAAAAAAGAATTGGTGGGACATAGGTGGTACAGAGAAACGAGGGTCAATTATCATTGTTAATCGCATGATTCTTTTTTACTTTTATGAGACATAACAAAACACAGACAGACTGAACGTAACCAAGAAACAAGATCAAAACAGAGAAAGTAGATTAATAAATCTACAATGTGGCAAAGTGGATATAAGTCAAATGCCGGCCACATCTGCGTTCAGCCTCCTATTGTGTGACATACTGTAAGAGGAACTGATAACAATAGGGTTATTTATCAGCAGCAAATGTGCAGCGATGACAGAAAAAATGGAACTTCTTGGAAAAGGCACTTCCTCGGCTCGGGACCCAAAAGCAGAATCTGCTGTCTCCCCGGAATCCAAAATCACACACATACATTATTAATTGTCATAGCATTTAAACTAGTCAATCAATCAATAAAGACAAATAGGCCTAATTTAAATTTGCATATGCATTAAAATGCATTTTTACACACGCACAGATGCGTGCGTGCACGCATCTGTGCATCTGTACTGTGTATCGATTTGCAGGATTTTTGGACAAAAAAAATGGACAAAAAATGCGTTTTGCACAAATCGGCCTCCTGGTGGCGCTATGAAAGGCTCATGTGAATAATTTGGGGCAGAGGTTCTGCTCTGGCATCCAGGGAGTGTGTGTGCGCGGTTTCACTGCGATCAAGCCAACGGTGCCAGAGATTAGCTGTCCACAGACGGAGGGGGCGACGGACACACACACACACACACACACACACACACACACACACACACACACACACACACACACACACACACACACACACACACACACACACACACACAGACGGACACTCACACACACACACGGACGGACACACACACACACACACACACGGACGGACGGACGGACAGACGGACGGACAGGGGGTAAAACATACTCTCGCCATGCCTTTCGGCCTGGCGGAGACAATACATTAAAACAAAACACTTACCCCATACTAAAAATCTAACGTTTACTACCTACATGAAACTGGAATGTTTCCAACAGCCATGATTTTGATAACTTTTTAAAAGTTGTCAAGTTTGAAATCAGTTTAATTGCAGTATCCAGGCTGTTGCACTGGGTGGCACGGCACCAATGTAAGTAAAAGGTCCCTTACCTATCAGAGTCTTACATTTATACAGGCACACATTTACTGTACTAGATTTAGTAAAAACGTGTGTCAATGTGTGTCCCTGACAAAGTAAATACGTTTATAAAAGGATGGGGAACTCTCCATGAACAATTATGAATCATGGTCTACCAGAGTGACCCTTGATTCCACAGGGAGCCAGTTAATCTCTCTGTACTAGATCCTGCCTATATGACATCTAGAACCCAAACCTAGTGTGACTCTTATTAGCCTGTTGAGAGCTGATTGTAAAATGACAAATCATAATTACATAAAATTACAGATAGCAGTGATTACTACTGAATTATAGAGCTATTTAATAATTAGCCTATTCTAACAAAGAAATATCACATAGACCCCCTTTAAAGTTATCTTTCCATACAACTTCTAATGAGTCCTCCGAGGCACAATGCATGAACTAAATACAGCAGGCCTTAAAGGAGCACTTCACCCATTTTCAACCCATCTACATATAATTGGTCCTCACTAATGCTCATTATAAGATGGAACCATTTCTGTCTAAGAGGTGGGCTGTGGACAGTTCAGCAACCTGCTTACCAGTGACATCATCGTTGGGATTTCCAGGAAGGCTGTGAACAGTTCAGAAAATGATTTCTATTTATTTTTATTTTTTTAAATTTTAATTAATGCAAGAACAATTTTATGAAGATAAGGTTGAAAATGGGTGAAGTGCTCCTTTAATAGTCCAAGTACTACGCAGATGAATGGAAGCCCCTGCAGATGAGAGGCCATATTTAATGGATGTCACAGTAAATGAGTTGCAGGGACAGATTCAGAGGGGACGTCTCTTATTGACAACAGCTTTCTCTAGTAAAAAAATAACTCCATGCCCCGGCTTTTGATATCCCCCTTCTGGTCATTAATTTCTATGGCTGGTGGTGGCTATATGTTTAATAGGCTTTCTCTGAATTAAAAACATGCATTTCCCTTTGGGTAATGTATAGACTGTCTGATATGTTTTGGTATGTATGTTTGATAATATCATAATTTAACAATTTAATTAAACATGTACTATTTTGGGACATGGATTGCGTGTGGGGGTCTGGTATATTATACCGTCTCTGTCGGGTGGAAACCTCATATGTCCAAAACTGTTAATACTTTTAAAACAAAATAATAATAATTCAAAAATAGTGATAATTGCTCATCTACAAGCTCCCACAATGCATTGTGAGCTTGTGAGGGAACTTGTGAGGAACAAATATCCCCTCTTGATTCTTCATACTTGATTCAGTGACGCTTATGGTGTCATGGCAGCTTGGAGGTCTGTACTGTCTCTTTAATGTCTGCTTGTTTGTCCATTAGGTTGGAGCTGCACTTTGCTTGTGGGGAGGTGTGTCCTGGCAATTACGTGGCTGTCTTCCATCCTGCAATTACCTGGCTGGCTACTTATACCTGGCTGTGACAGCGCGCAGTGCTCAGTGATATTATCCAGTTAGTGCACACACACAACGGTGCAGCTAGTACCAGTAAGACTCCCTAATCGGGAGATAAGCGACCGTAGGTCACATGTATACAGAAGAGGGCTGTAACGGCGATTGGTTCCTAGTTGTGTGGGCAATGGATAGTTTTGTTTGGTGGTCTAAATGTGGGGTTAGCTGTGACATGGTGGCGTTTATGTGGGCAGAAAACGTGTAATGTGTAGCTGTTGCAAATGGGTAACAGAGTGAATGCTGAGAAATACGACTGGCACAGATTTTGTTGTGGGGAGCACAGTGGCGGAACTCCAAGTGTTGAAGAAATGGGGAAGGCCTTTGGCGTCTATCATGTCCAGTAGTTCTGCGCGGCGGGCACGTTTCCAGGCGGCTGTGCCGCGCAGTTGTGAGCCAAAGTGGTACAAACGCTGACAGGTCGCGGTGTCACCAGACTGCAGAAGTTGGCAAAGGTGTGCAGGCAAGAGCTGTTGGTGTGTGTGTGTGTGGTGTGGGAGAGAGAGTGTGTTTATAGGGGAAAGGAGGGATTGTTTGTGGGGGGCAAGCCCCCGAGTTACGGCATTTTATGTGAGCTGCAGTGGCAGGGGGTCCTCCACTGGGGGCGCCACCACTTTTGCATCCGTTCTGGAGCACCAGGAGTGGGTGGTCCCCTGGAATGCCCCGTGAGCAGCCCTGTTGGGGTGGTCATTTGGTAATTTGTCCACATGTGCTCATTTTTTACACTTGGGGGTCCCCGAGGCAGCTGGGGGTCCCTGGAGCTCCGGGGGTCCTTGGAGGGTGTAGTTTGGCAGGTAAGGAGTGTGTGTGCAAAATGTGGCATGGATCGGGGCAATGGGTGCGGAGATATGAGCAGGGCAAAAGTGTGACGTGTGTGACGGAGTGACGGAGTGACGGACGGACACCTGGAGCAGCTTTCTGTAGTAAGTGCGACCTACGGTCGCAACTAGGTCAGTTCTGCTGCTCGTTAGCTTTTAGACCAGTTTCTTTCTTGACCATTAGTAATTCCTGATCTCTTCCACAGTCAGCCTGACAGCCTCCCACGCAGCTCCAACCTGGACAGAAGTCCGCAGATCTACAAGGACTGCCTTTGCTCCATGCTACTTTGGACCCCCTGCTTAATCTCCTTTGTGGTGAAAACGTACCTAAGTTATTACTCGGCTCTTGGAGCCTGTACCTTGGTTCTTTTGAATAAAAGACACTTTAGTTTACTTAAATTACGTCTCCTTTGTTTGTGTTCTGCATCTGGGTTCACTCACTGTCTGCCTTGACATATGGAACTGTTGTGTCAATAATGACGGTAAAGCCCTTACCTGTATATACTGACAGTAATTTTTTTTAACATTTATTTTTGTTATCTATTTGATTTATTTGGTAACCGTTAAATCACAATATTACATACATGATGGTGGGCTCACAATAACGATGCAATACGATATTTTACTCTTTTATATTTTCTTGGCTTAGTTATTTCGAACTATATTATTTCCAAACATTGCCCATCATCAGTTTGCTGTGGTGGAACTTGTGTTAATAATACATTTAAAGCCCTTTACCATGATACCAGAAAGGGCTGCTTGTACTGTACATCCTTTGATGCAAGGCATTTATTTGATCATGCAGAAATGCAAAGTGTTATTGCCTCTTGCTGAACTTTACACTTAAAGGAGACACCATGAATTAAAAAAAAATATTTGATATTTAATATCATATGGTGTATGTCCCTCAAACCATTTTCAAAAGGTTTGAGCCTAAATCAACACTCAGATATACTCATCCCAAGTCAATTCTCTCAGGCCTATAAAGCACTTTCACCTGCAATACCACATTGTCCTGTTTGGCACGGGTCGCTATTGAGTCAGTTTGTATGCATGTTATCTCCTGGTTATGTGTGGAAAAAGTAAAAAAAAAAAATCCAAAAAGATTTTTTTGGGGGGGGGGGGGGTTAGAACTGAAAAACGGGAGGAATTGTTCCCAGACGTCACGTAGGCAGGGGGAACAAATCTGACGGACTGTTTTCAGACCAATTTACATAGAAACCACAGATAGCCTATGAAAGCCTGCATGCTCGAAGTCGGGTATTTTTTGGAACAGAAGAGAGGTGGGGGAGATCAAAAACACACAAAAATGAAGAAAAAGTTAAAATTCATGGTGTAGACCCTTTAAGTATGTCAACAAGGGTCATTGACTGACCATCAGTTGTGACTAGTCAGTTTCATTTCTCCCCAAAAGCCCTTGAATATGGTGGAAGCCAATGAAAACAATGATCACTGTGTTTATGGTAAGCTTTAATTCCCCCCACTAAGAGGTGTGCTTTACCGTCATTTCCGTAATATTGCTTACGTTACTAAGTTCTTGCTGTCCAGCCAGCACAAAGACAGGCCAGCAATGGGCAGAATGCCAAAGCAGCAAACCAAACATGAGTCCACAATCCACAATGAGGCCATCAACAAACTTAAAGCAATCAGGTTCAAAGAGCATTTTGGATTCATCCATAAGCTGGCAATAGTAACCAGCATTTCACAGTTTTTACTGTTTTACTGCCTCTTACAAACAGGCTAGTAAATCGGCATAAGGAGAACACTTTTGTGGTAGATAGATGGCTCTTCACGCCGTTATTCCAGTATTCCCTTTATGAAAGTGGGTTATTTGCAATTCAAATAAACTAGTATGGTTGGGGTCTTAGGTTTGCCAAATTTGTCAAACCTCTATACTGTAGGTTACTGGTAGGGAGACACTGTTTAGTTTTAACTGACTCTTCAAAGTCAATTTGGCTGCAGTCAGCTCAGAATAGACTAATCAGGGTCATACTAGGGGCCCTCGGTCACACATACTGTAGACAGGACTAATTCAAATAACAAAATTCAGTTAAGTCTATGGGTCACTCAGTCTAGGGCCTACTGATAATTGTATGATCCATGGTCAGCCTGGAGTCTAGGCCCTAGACTCCAGGCTGACCATGGATCATAAAATTATTAATGTTTAACTTTAAAAAAACGACAACATTTAAACTTAAAACGGACCTAAGTTGCAACTGTACACTCTTTATTCACTCGACACCAACTCTCTTCTCCCAAAAATGCTGATCTACAAGCTTGCAGGCAGCTAAGCGAGCTTGTAGATCTGCTATTTTTGGCGAACGTCCCCCCGCCAAAATAGGGATGTATGGTGTTCAAGTGGTTTTCAGGGAGGCGCACCATATCTTCAAAAGAACCACCATAGCTAATGTGTTTATTCATACATTTAAAAGTCTTATTGGAAAGGATCTATTACATCTGTGATTCTCAATGGAACATCTTGGATGCAGCAATTCAATTAACCGGTAATTTGAGAATGTTACATATCTAACAAAAACCTGGCAGTTGGATAAGGTATACCTGCGTGAATCAAGCAGTTTTTATTTTCTTATTGTATACACTGTCATTGTGTGACGTTTTGTTATGGAAACAGGTTTTATTTAGCGATGACCGTCCCACCTGTGGGTTGTCACCTTTTTGTATGCATTTGAGCGGGCCACAATGGAAATAAGTCCAGGAATGTTATTGTCTTATGCTCAATTTGTTTTTTAACCAACATGTATGATTTCTGGGTTATTTGCAATTCTAACTAAGTAAACTGCTGATTAATTAACTAAGTGGTTTACTCTATAGACAATCTGTAAGCACCATGCATTGAGCCAAAAAAATTGACACATTTACCACAAACGCGTGATGTACATGCTCATGCACTCACTCCTTCAGGGGCGGCCTTGATCTGCAGGGGCCCGTTTTAAGAGCTAATATGAGGCCCCCATATGCATATGCAGTTTTATTTTTTTATTAAAAATAAATTGTGGACCGAAGTTGGTTTGCTTCCATAATCCATAACGACGCGTTTTCGAACTAAATGAATTAGACTATTTGCACTTCCACCATGGACAGACAGCTAAAACAACTCACTCACATGATTCACTTGAGCTGAGCCCTGATTTAATCAGATATACATCCTCTTCTTGCATGAAATTCTTGGATGTCGGCCAAGATTTTCTTTTTTTTCGGGGGGGGGGGGGGGGGGGCCTGAGGTTGTTTTTTTTCATTTGAAACGGGTGAAACATAGCAAAGGCCGCCACTGCACTCCTTGTACGCACACGCATGCACGCGCGTGCACGCACACACATACCTACAGTATGCATATGTTGCATCTACGGCTGAAAAAATAACCTAAGGTCAGGCTGGTGAGACAGATGTATTTTGCCTTTCATTGGAGACAGGTGTATTTGCCTTGCCTCTTCTAGCAGTGTTGAATGCTACTTCTTATTTCCTAATCAAAATTGACTGATTGATTATTCTATTTTAACAGGGAAAACACACTGCCGTGCAACCATGACATTGCCACACAATGTCCTTTTTTAGCTCATAATCATAGGGGAACCTTTTGGTGCTATATATTGCCTACAGTAGCAAGGATCCCTGGCTAATGAGCCTTATTTGCCTTAATACATTAAAATGTCCCTCTATAACTACAATTTTAAATAAAAAACACCTTAAATATTGTATTATTTTTTTTTAAATAGTTAATCTTTTACTCAAGGGGGACAATGCCCGTTGCAGGTTGATGATGTATTTGTCCATGTGTGGTCCAGCCATATGGAATGTATGGAATGCATTATGCTAATAAAAACATCTTATTACTTCCTATAAGGTTAATATGAGCATCAAAACAATATTTTATTGGCACATGCATTCCATAGGACACACATGGACAAATAACATCATCAACTTGCAACGGGCATTGTCCCCTTTGAGTAAAAGATGAACTCTTTCTAAAATAAAGCAAATATTGAAGCTGTTTTAAAATGAAATGTTTGTTTAAAGAGGGCAAGTATAACGTATTAAGGCATATAGCTAAGGCTCATTAGCCAGGGATTCTTTTAAAGGTGCTATATTGCAGTGGTTCCCAACATTATCACCTTCTTACATCTGACAGAAGCTGAGACCCCCCGTGCACATGCACGTGCACGTGCACATACACACATACACACTCACACAGCTGTATCAGAACACTTTACTTTATCTACTATCCGTTATAGTGGTTCTACAAGCAAGCAATAAAACAATGTGTTGATATTAGACTTTTTAAGACTTCACAAGTATTTTTAAAAGCAAGTACGTACTGGGGTACATACTTTTACTTTAACTCAAGTAAATATTTTACTGAGCAGCTTTCACTTTTACAGAAGTATACAGTACTTTGACTATGGGGTCGTGTACTAATAACACAACATACTTTCACTTTTAGTTGTGTTGGAGGATCATTTCTGAGAACTTGCCTTGCGCGCGCACGCACGCACGCACGCACGCACGCACGCACGCACGCACGCACACACACACACACACACACACACACACACACACACACACACACAGGTAGGCCAGTGTTGTTTCTTGAAATATTAAATTGTAGTCAGTCAATGTGACACAATTACAGAATGTGTCAAATTCTGAGAGACAGCGAGCTCCATTTGCGACCGCGACGGGTCGCCTCGACTGGTGCCTGCTCGCTTCGACGGGTGGCTGTTTTTGGCGACGTTTCACCCGTGCGCCATGACGCACGGTATGGCTCCTGGAAATTCTACTGTAGCTAGTGTATGTATAATCTTGTTCAAAAATCTGGTACAGTTGTTCTATCTTGCATGCATGTTGCATGGTATGGCATGGAGCACGGCATGTAGCATGGCATGTACAGTATGGTATGTAGCATGGTATGTAGCATGGCATATGGTATGGCATGTAACGTGTGAGAGTGAAAATAAATATATGTTTGTGTGAATGGAGAATATACGTATTTGAGAGTCAATATATGTATGTGAATGGAGAATGTACAAATATGAAAGGAGAATGTTGTGAGAGTGTATGTATGTATGTGAGCACAATTTCTAATAATGATGATTCAACCAGGCGAGACCTCGTACACTTCCCCTTCTTGAGATTCTACATTTCTGTGGAACTTGATAGTCAGGGTCAGTTATTTCTCAGTAAATGAGAAGTGATTTTTTTCCCACAGTATTGAAATAAAAGTAAAAGTAAAATAAAAACAATCTGAGGTCACCAGGTCATTGAGAGAGAGAGAGAGAGAGAGAGAGAGAGAGAGAGAGAGAGAGAGAGAGAGAGAGAGAGAACTAAATTGAATGCCTCAACTCCTACATTCCAAGTGCTTCAGGGTGGGGGGTCCCCAGTTAAAATATGATTATTTTGGGGGGTCATGGGCTGAAACGTTTGAGAACCACTTCGCAGGCAGTTAGCTACAGTAGAAACCTAGATTTGAACATGAATCAAAAAGGCATGTTCAAACTAAGTAAAAGAAAAGTTGGCATTTCAAAGAGGAATGGACTGAAAAATATGCATTCACCCTCCATCCAACAAGCACCAGACCATATAGGACCTCAATGGAAACAAGTCCACTGGACTTTTGCGTTTGATCCTTAGTGACTAAGTGCATGACTGTACTCGTGCTGTTTGCATTTCTGTTTGATAAAATATTCAATTAATAAAGAAAACTATTTGCAACGCCACTATGACACAAAACACAGCTATTTTAAGCAACCTTTTACCATTTATGACTGGAGTGATTGAGACCATGTTTGAAGGCAAACAAAAAGTGGAAACTAGAAAAAGTGCTCTTCGGACCACAGGTCTCCGCCACGTGAGGTAAGTTATTGTGGGGCAGCAATGTTGGGAATTCGCCAATCAGGCTGGAATGTGAAGAATCGGACGGACAGATGTGAAATTGCAGGGCAAAGGTTGTTCCTTGGCCTCTAGGGAGTGCACATACAAAGTTTTATACAGATCGGTGCAGTTATAGGTAAAAACACAAATCGGCCTGTTATAGCGCCGTCGTGAGGCTGATTTGAACATTTTCAAGTGGCATTTCTTCCTCGGCCTAGTGGGAAAGTGCGTGCAAAGTTTCACGGAAATTGCACACTGTGTTCATGATTTGAGGCATTTTGTTCAAAACGGACCAATCCTGCAAACATTGGAAGCCATTTTTAGCCAATCAGGATGGAATATGAAAAATCTGAAAGACATGTTTCGTTTAATGACTATAGTGGGGCGGCGTGGCACGATATATCAGCCTAATCGTTCCCTTTTGTGATTAAAGCGCCAAATTTGGCAGAAGTGTTGATTAATATATTGGGAACAAAACTGGATATTGGGCCATCACAAATTCTCACGCTGGTGGGCGTGGCAGCCATTTTTCAAAATGGCCTCCAGCGGTTGATCAAATCTTTCTAGTTTTTGTCCTACTAGGCCGAAATGTTGCTCAAGTATGAGAGTATGAAGGTGTGTGGGTGTGTTCATGTTAATTGCTTAAAAGGGGGCGTTGCAATGGGAGTTGTCTAGATAACAACAACATTTGGGAGAATTGTTCAAATGGTGATACAAGCGGGACATTTGGTACAAATCATCTTTGGAGATCACGCTTCGATTTAGGAAACCGGGCCACTCATAAATCAAAGATGGCAGCCATTTTTTTAAAGATGGCCACCAAAAGACTGTTTTTTCATTTCTGCATATCTTTACCTATTATTTGAGGTCAATTACCAAATCACCTATTAGCACAACACAGTTACCATTTACAGTGACGGTGCCAGCGTATGAGTAGCACATAGACTGTAAAAATGTATGGACAAAGTGACGCCATTGGTTTCTACAGACCGTAAATGAAGCCGATTGTTCAGGAATTTAAAATCCGCTATCTTTCTATATCGCGTCATATCCTGCGCAACCGGAAAGAATGCTATTGGTTGGGTAGCTTGTCAATCAAATCATCCCGCCCCTCCTACAGCATACCCTACTTTATCATCAATTTAAAAATAAATGGGACCATCATTTCCCAAAACGCATATCATGGTGACTGAAAGAAGACTTTAAACTAGCGACAAAAACCCACCCACTTGAATGGAGAAAAAATCTTTCTGACATCAGCAGGGGTAAAACAGCAAACCTACTGGCCATTCATATGAACTTTTACTTCCTATTTAGACTATTTCAAAGCAGGAAGCTGGGCCCTTGGAGCCTGCAGTACTCAAGCATGGCTTGAGTATGGCTTGAGTACTAGGAGCTGGTGTTAGGTGTGAAGATGAAGAAGAAGAACAATGCTGTGTGGAGCTCAGGGAGGAGATAAGAAAGGCAGCCAGAGAGAAAGTAGGGAGGAGTACAAAGCGATGAGGGGTAAGGCAGAGAGAAAGGTGGTGAGGGTTAAGGAAAAGAGTATGAGTAATTGTATGAAAGGTTGGACACCAAGGAGGGAGAAAAGGACCTGCACATTTTTGGCTAGACAGAGGCACTGAGATGGGAAGGATGAGCAACAGGTTAAGGTGATAAAGGATGGATGGAAATGTTCTAGCAACCAAAGACAGTGTGTTGAGAAGACGGAAGGAGCACTTTGAGGAAACAGATGGAGGAAAGTGTCAGGAGTTTTATTTTAACAGAAGTATACCAGTGAGAGGGAAGATGTATAAGACGGGAGGGGTACCAGCCATGATGCTGTACGGCTTGGAAACGGTGGCACTGACGAAAAGACAGGAGGTGGAGGTGGCAGAATTGAGGATGCTACGGTTCTCATTAGGAGTGACTTACAAATAAATGGTAACTCCTGTTTGAAAATGTTCAAAAACATACTATGGGAGTGCTATTTGGTGATTTGGTGATTGACTTCAAATGATTATAGGCAAAGATATGCAAAAATGCAAAAACTAATTTTGGCGGCCATCTTGAAAAAAGGCTGCCATCTTTGATTTAAGAGTGGCCTGGTTTCCTAAATCGAAGCGTGATCTCCAAAGATGATTTGTACCAAATTTCCCACTTGTATCACCATTTGAACAATTCTCCCAAAATATTGCTGTTATCTAGGCCACTCCCATTGCAACGCCCCCTTTTAGATAATTAGCATGAACACACCCACACACCTTCATACTCACATGCTTGAGCAACATTTCGGCCTAGTAGGACAAAAATTAGGAAGATTTGATCAACCGCTGGTGGCCATTTTGAAAAATGGCTGCCACGCCCACCAGGGTGAAAATTTGCGATGGCCCAATATCCAGATTTGTTCCCAATGTATCAATCAACACCTCTACCAAATTTGGCGCTTTAATCACAAAAGGGAACGATTGTCGTGCTACGCCGCCCCACTACTATAGAGATACTGTGTACCGATTTGCATGATGTTTGGGAAAAAAGGATATTAGTGGCAAAAAGCGGCCTCCTGGTGGCGCTATAACAGGCCCATTTGAAAAATGTGGGGCAGAGGTTCTGCTCTAGCATCCAGGGAATGTGTGTGCACAGTTTCGCTTCGATCAAGCCAACTGTGCAGGAGACTAGCTGTTCACAGACGGACACACACACACACACACACACACACACACACACACACACGGACGGACAGGGTGCAAAACATAGTCTCCCCAGGGCCGGACTGGGACCAAAATTCAGCCCTGGCATTTTGGATCCGAACCGGCCCACCACCCCCCGGGCCGTTTTGTCAAGTTGTCTTTTTGCCTTCTTGTGCCTTAGCCAGTGGCAGCTAACAGGTATCCATTTGGATTGATTTCGAATATCAATCATGTGTTATTATTTTTCTTTGTGTGCCTGTACCTGTTCTTTTTCTCCCATAAAATGAAATAAAAAGATATTGAAAAAAAGAAATAATTTATAGGCTATACAATATACACAGCTTATAACAACAGCAACTGTGCTATATACACAACAGTTATATAGCCTACATTATATAAACTATGTGTTATGCCTACAATGTATTAGGCCTATATACCATATGTAACTATGTATTAGGCCTACTCGGGGCCATGCATGTCGGAAATAATGCCGGGATTACATCATCAGTAAAGGGATATCAAAACGAAAGTTACTGATGGGAATTCTGATGTTTTGAAGTTACAAAAGACAG